>NC_090655.1:232539648-232839648 GCF_040937935.1 Hyperolius riggenbachi
CTCGGGGGCGGAGCTCCGCCCCCTCTTCGACTGTTAGACGGCGTAATCGCCGTCTATTTACATAGTACAGCGCTGCGATTAGCAGCAGTGCTGTACTGGGGAAAGCCGTGTGACACGGCTGTCCCCCTGGGGGACAAGAGAGCGATCAGCTCTCATAGGCAGAACCCTATGACAGCCGTTAGCATGATTGGCTGGGTGCAGGGAGGGAGGGAATAAAAAAAAAAAAAAAAAAGTATATTTTGTTAAAAAAAAAACAACAAAAAAAAAAAACGCAGATAAATATTTATACAAAAACAAACAACTTGGGGGCGATCAGACCCCAGCAACAGAGAGCTCTGTTGGTGGGGGGGAAAGGTGGGGGAAAATCACTTGTGTGCTGTGTTGTTCAGTCCTGCAGCTTGGCCTTAAAGCTGCAGTGGCCATTTTAGTTAAAATGTGCCTGGTCTTTAGGGGGGTTTACCACTGTGGTCCTCAAGTGGTTAATGATGGGGAAACCTTCTAGCTGTCTGACCCCTTTAATCTACTCGAGGAAATAAAATAACTGTGTAAACCAGTGGTCCATGTAGTGCTCATTTCTCACCTGTGTGGATGTCTGAATTGCATTCCTCCTCTTTAATTGTCCTGATCACGACACCATCCTCCATAGACTGCTGATCATTATCCACATATATCTCTTCTTCTTCCTCTTTAATCTTAATTTTCAAATAAGGATATTCTTCACACTAAAATCACAAAAATTACAATATCAAACAATACTGTCTGTAAGATCAGAGCACTATCCAATTCCTGATGTTGGGGAAAGCACATGTCAGAGGATGGGTGGCGGCATCTTTACTGCTGGCAAGGTGCATCACTGGGGGATGTTTGTTTGTTGTGAAGGAAACAGGAACACCACCTGGTCTCCCACAGTGCTTTGGCATCATAGTCTAGGCTAAACATCACTGGAAGGGCGGGGTTATACCAATATACAGCAAAATATAGATATAGAAAGTGTTTCTGATGCTGAACCCAGAATAAGTAATGTAAGAATGGGTATTCTGAATAATGTCCAACACTCTACTAAATGTCATGACAGTTCCTCTAGTGTGTGGGCATTGTAGCCTGGTGATGTTGGTTACGGCATGCTTACATTCAGGGTTTCTGTGCTCTGTGTAATAGTGTGCTTTAGCTGTACCTGAGCTCTCTGCTAGTGGCTGCCACCTTCTGTTTACAAAGAGGCTTGCTCTGTTTTATGTGTGTGTGGGGGGGGGGGGGGGCTCCAATTTGTGTGTAATGCTGGGCATACATGGTTAGATAGTTCTTATCAATTGAACCACTGATAGCTCGATTGATAAGATCCAACCTGTTCGATCACCGCGGCGGATCGATACCACGCTCGATCCCCGCGGGCGGACAATAGAAAAAAAACAAAGCGCTGATAAGAAGCACCTGTGGGGACGAGTGGAAATCGATCTGCGCGCACACACGGACGAGCGGTGACGCGCCGGCATCGAGGAGCTGGCTCAATACCGGCGCATAAACGAACCGTGTA
This sequence comes from Hyperolius riggenbachi, assembly GCF_040937935.1. NCBI lineage: Eukaryota > Metazoa > Chordata > Amphibia > Anura > Hyperoliidae > Hyperolius > Hyperolius riggenbachi. The sequence goes on from NC_090655.1 coordinate 232,541,180, forward strand.
TGCCCAGCATAACTCCTTCTCCAACCACAGACAAGGAGGAGCCCCTTATGACATCATATTGATTAGCCAACCAGGGACAAGATATAGTGTGTGTGTGTGTGTGTGTGTGTGTGTGTGTGTGTGTGTGTGTGTGTGTGTGTGTGTGTGTGTGTGTGTGTGTGTGTGTGTGTGTGTGTGTGTGTGTGTGTGTGTGTGTGTGTGTGTGTGTGTGTGTGTGTGTGTGTGTGTGTATTGGTTTGCAAAAGTATTTGCCCCCCTTGAAGTTTTCCACATTTTGTCACATATACTGCCACAAACATGAACCAATTTTATTGGAATTCCACGTGAAAGACCAATACAAAGCAGTGTACAAATGAGAAGTGGAAGAAAACATACTTGATTCCAAACATTAAAAAAAAAATAATAACTGCAAAGTGGGGTGTGCGTAATTATTCAGCTCCCTGAATCAATACTTTGTAGCACCACCTTTTGCTGCAATTACACTTGCCAATCTTTTAGGGTATGTCTCTACCAGCTTGGCACAGCTAGAGATTGAAATCCTTGCCCATTCTTCTTTGCAAAACAGCTCCAGCTCAGTCAGATTAGATGGACAGCGTTTGTGAACAGCAGTTTTCAGATCTTGCCACAGATTCTCGATTGGATCTGGACTTTGACTGGGCCATTATAACACATGGATATGTTTTGTTATAAACCATTCCATTGTTGCCCTGGCTTTATGTTTAGGGTCGTTGTCCTGCTGAAAGATGAACCTCCGCCCCAGTCTCAAATCTTTTGCAGACTCCAAGAGGTTTTCTTCCAAGATTGCCCTGTATTTGGCTCGATCCATCTTCTCATCAACTCTGACCAGCTTCCCTGTCCCTGCTGAAGAGAAGTACCCCCAGAGCATGATGCTGCCACCACCATATTTGACAGTGGGGATGGTGTGTTCAGAGTGATATGCAGTGTTAGTTTTCCACCACACATAGCGTTTTGCATTTTTGCCAAAAAGTTCCATTTTGGTCTCATCTGACCAGAGCACCTGCTTCCACATGTTTGCTTGTTTGGCTTGGATTTAGATCTGGACTTTGACTGGGCCATTCTAAGATATGGATATGTTTTGTTTTAAACCATTCCATTGTTGCCCTGGCTTTATGTTTAGGATCGTTGTCCTGCTGGAAGGTGAACCTCTTCTCCAGTCTCAAGTTTTTTGCAGACTCCAAGAGGTTTTGCTCCAAGATTGCCCTGTATTTGGCTCCATCCATCTTCCTATCAACTTTGACCAGCTTCCCTGTCCCTGCTAAAGAGAAGCACCCCCAGAGCCTGATGCTACCACCACCATATTTGACAGTCAGGATGGTGTGTTCTGAGTGATGTGCAGTGTTAGTTTTCCACCACACATAGCGTTTTGCATTTTGGCCAAAAAGTTCCATTTTGGTCTCATCCGACCAGAGCACCTTCTTCCACATGTTTGCTGTGTTCCCCACATGGCTTGTGGCAAACTGCAAACGGGACTTCTTATGCTTTTCTGTTAACAATGGCTTTCTTCTTGTCACTCTTCCATAAGAGCCAACTTTGTGCAGTGCACAACTAATAGTTGTCCTATGGACAGATTCCCCCACCTGAGCTGTAGATCTCTGCAGCTCGTCTAGAGTCACCATGGGCCTCTTGACTGCATTTCTGATCAGCGCTCTCCTTGTTTGGCCTGAGAGTTTAGGTGGGCGGCCTTGCCTTGGTAGGTTTACAGTTGTGCCATACTCCTTCCATTTCTGAATGATCGCTTGAACAGTGCTCCATGGGATGTTCAAGGCTTTGAAAATCTTTTTTTGTAGCCCAAGCCTGCTTTAAATTTCTCAATAACTTTACCCCTGACCTGTCTGGTGTGTTCTTTGGACTTCATGGTGTTGTTGCTCCCAATATTCTCTTAGACAACCTCTGAGGCAGTCACAGAGCAGCTGTATTTGTACTGACATTAGATTACACACAGGTGCACTCTATTTAGTCATTAGCACTCATCTGGCAATGTCTATGGGCAACTGACTGCACTCAGACCAAAGTGGGCTGAATAAATACGCACACCCCACTTTGCAGTTATTTGTAAAAAATGTTTGGAATCATGTATGATTTTCGTTCCACTTCTCACGTGTACACCACTTTGTATTGGTCTTTAACGTGGAATCCCAATATGACAAAATATGGAAAACTTCAAGGGGGCTAAAACTTTTGCAAACCACTGTATGATAGATAGATAATAAGCTAAAAAGGTAGCCATACTCTGTGCAATTTTTTTGTCAGTTAGACATTCAAATGGACAAACTGTCTGATCGATCGTACAATGAAGTGGATTTAAACATTTGATATTAGATCGATATGAAGGACTAAAATCAATTGTAAGACTGAACCACAATTATGGTCTTTAGTCCGTCATAATATAACTGATCCTAATATCAATAGAAATTTCTGTTTTTCGTGAAAGCACAGTTCAGAGGATGGGTGCCGCCACCCATCCTCTGAACTGTGCTTTCACGAAAAACAGTGATGCACCTCGCCAGCAGTAAAGATGCCGCCATCTTTACTGCTGGCGAGGTGCATCACTATGGGATTTTTTGTTTGTTGTGAAGGAAGCAGGAACACCACCTGGTCTCCCACAGTGCTTTAGGGCAGAAGGCTGTGTGACATCATAGCCTAGGCTAGTTGAATAGTGTATGGCCAGCTATGGACAGATCATATAACCTATGAGAAGTGATTTTTTTTCAGACTGTGATACTCTCAATTCCACTTACCTGAGAATGTTCAGGAACGGTGTGTTCTTCCTGAGAATTAAGAGGACCTGTACATCTCTCTGATGTGTTTATGTCATTGGATCCATCTGTAGAAAACACATAGACTGACTGTCGCAGTTTATACAGATATTGGATTTTACTCCATTATTTCAGGTGTGTCTTAATGGAAAAGCGGGCCTGGACATTTCTAGGTTACAAAGCAATTTTCAAGGAATAACTTTATATGCATGTAAATAAACAGCTGAGAACAATACACCAGTCTTCAAACCTGACATCTACTGGTGATTGAGCTGATGCCCAGCTCTAGGGATAGCCCTAGGATCTGACTTCAAAGATGGTCTACCACAATAGGTTTGGAGAGGTCATAGGAATCTGTTAATATGTTGTGTACAATGACTATTCTTGCCACAGATAAACTATTCAGCTAACATCCATCCCCAACTGTTAAGTACATAGCCACTTGCTGGATGCCATGGAAGAGGGGTCTTCTTCACCTTATACATCAGGAGGAGCTACATTGGGATCCCTGGATCAGAAGGATGAGACATGAAAGGAGAAGGGCCCGAGCATGTGCGTATAATGAGATAGAGTAGATAGGATACCTCCCCATTCCCTTAGCTAGCACTTAAAGTGTACCTGAAATGAAAGCCATCTCAGGTACCCTACTTAACTGGGGCTTCCTTAGGCCCCTCCTTGAGGCTGCAGTACCACTGCACAGGCGCTGAAAGCTCCCAGGGCTGGGAGCTTGCCTGGCCGGGCCGCACATGCGCAACGAAGTATGACTCAGCCAGGCTTTTGGACACTACAGTATTGTGTGTGACAGGAGCCACCCGGGGACACAGTGAGGGAATAAGGAATCTCAAGGTGGCTTAAAGCGGACCCAAACCAAACATTTTTTTAATTCAAAATATTTAGTTGCACTACTCTGACACATAAAAAGATAAATAAACACTCCTTCAAGCCTATGCGCATTTCAGTGCATTTCAGTGCATGCTTTTCACCCTTCTCTTTTCATAACTAGGGTTATGCAGGTGGCAGCCATTAGCAATTCCTTGCTGGACACCATCTACTCCACCAATTTGCCGGACTCTGTCCCGGCAATATGAAAGGAAGAGAGGGGTTTCTCCAATAAATGTAAAATATTTTATATTTGTCATCATGCAGCTGAAAAAATGCTGCTATTTATTATTATAAATTAGAAAATAGATTTTATTTCTGATATCTTGTATTTTTAATTTAAGTCCACTTTAAGGAAGCACCAGGTAAGGATGGAACCTGAGATGGCTTCATCTCAAGTTCTATTTAATATGCCATAACTTTTACATTGATTTGTAAATAAACCTACCCTTGTTAATGAGATCAATAGGTCGGTCGTTAATAGGTAAGTAACAAAAGCTAGAGTACATTCTACACTGATTGAATACGTTGTTACTATATGTTTGGGGAGCATCTAGGTCAGGGATGTCAAACCAGTCCTACGAGGGCCGAGGTCCTCACACATTTTTGACACAGCTCAAATGAATTGATGGGTGTGAATTGGGAAAGATGTGGTCCATCAGGTAGAACACATTCCTATCTTTTTCAGTCCATCCTAAACACTGGCATGGATCTGGCCCTCCAGGCCTGGAGTTTGACACATGTGATCTAGGTAGACCCTCCATACTTCCGTCTCCTTTACAAAAAATTCATGTCTTCTCTTACCTGATGGTGAGAGGGGCGGTTGATCTTCCATCATGAGATTCTTGTAGAGATCCTTTTGTCCTTCTAGATACAGCCACTCCTGCATGGAGAAACAGGGGCATTCAGACATCTTATAGGAACCTGATACATACTGTACACACACACACATAGACTATGTCCCATAATTCCCAGCGCTGCTGACCTCTCCCATAACAAATTCTATCATCTTGTAAACAGCTCTTAACATCTTCTCACTTTTACCAAATATAGCTACGATGGTGGTCTACAGTTTTCCTCTCCCTGCACCATAAGGCTTCCCTGGTGGCGTTATTGTTCCCTTATCCTGTACTCTCCCTGTGCCCATTATATATATAGCAGAGTATATGCACTTCTGAAGTAATGCTTCTCTCACCTCCTCCGCTGGGCAAGGTGTGTCCTCCTCTCAGCCAGGTCAGCAGGAAGTGGAGGTTATCATGCCACCTCTCTTCACCCTCATGTCACCTCTTCTGATCCTCCCAGCCACTGTGCTCCCCCTTTCCCATATCACCTTTAACTCACACTCACCTCTCCTGCCAGTTACTGCGTCCCCCATGTCACCTCTCCAGACCCTCACCTTCCCACATCTTGCCTGTTCTCCCAGCCACTGTGTCTCAAGCCTTGTTCACATGTTAGATAAAAGGCGTGTGAAATGTTTGAAGAATGACAGATATCGCCATACTGGATGGCAATCATTATACAATATGTAGCCAAATAGAGTTAAACAACAATTATTAGCGACTGATAAAGTATATTGCCCGATCTGACTGGGAGTTCAATTCAGACAACTATCGGGCAGTTATCTAATGTCGGCCACTGTGTACAATGTCATTCAAACAAAGTCATTCCAGAGCATGTGCGCTTGTCGTGTGAAATGTCCCTTCCACTTGCATGTGTAGCATTCCAACAACATAATAATTGGAATATTGGTGTGTAAGAACAATGTCATTTAAACTACTTCTTGTTTCTTTTTGCTTGGTCATGTCATTTTAGCAATGTCACTTGTGTGTGCACCAACTTTAATCTAGAGTGCTCAACTCTCCTGAACTCCACCTATTCACTTCTTACCTCTCCTCCCATTAACTGCTGACCTTTTCTATACTATATCACCAAATTGTTGTTACACATCCTACACCCAATGTGTCTACCCTTCCCTGTGGCTGTATACATATCACTGCCCTGCTAACTTGTCCTATACAGCATCACCTTCACACCCATGCTTTACCCTAACACCCACCTGTATTATATTTATTATAGAAAGCAGAGCAACTAAACCAACCAGATGCATTTACAACTAATAAAAGGTAATAATAATAAGCAATACGCTGTAAATATCTGGCAGTAAGAATAGTTCCAGCCCTATCTTCAACAAGCTGCCCACTAAAGTGCATAAAGAAATTATCATAACATAGAGCCCCATCTCAAAGCTCCAAATGTTTGTAAATTACACTGAAAAAATACATTTACAAGATCTAAGGCACTACCTGACAATGAGTAATATAAATAGGCTACATGACAGTAGACCAGGTAGGGCAACATGGCAAAATACCTTTCACCTCCCTGCAGATCTATAACTGAACAGAGTGAGATGAGCTTTGTCCCATATATAGCCTCTGATGCTATGCTATTTACAGTTTGGATGGGATCTATATGAAAAGGATTGATTTTTGTACTCTTGTGCTAATAAGGTGAACTAAGTTTTCTATAGAAATATCTGGTCGTGGTACCCTCTAGTCACTCTCTCCCACGTCTGTGGAACTACAAATCCCAGCATATCCGACTGATACCTCTCTCTAGTTCTGCACTTCTAGTCCCAGCAATAGGGATCAGCAAATAACATTATTACCTGATCTGCTCTGCTGCCGATGCTACTTCCAGTCTCAGCAATGTCTCCTCTCTACTTCCTGTCCCTTCCCCCCTACCCTGCAACTTCCTGTCACTTCACCTCTAACCAGACACGTCCTGTCAGTAGCTCCGCCTTGTCCTGTATGTTAGGTCTGGAAAATGTGAAAACTGTGGTACAGTGTATATTGTAGCTCTGTAATGTAATACTATAATAATAATAATCCTATTCTTTACTAGCAAATGATTATCCGTATGGGCACAGGGCTGATATATAAATAATCATCTGCAGGCATAAGTAGGGTTGCTTTTGGGTGAAAAAATACCAGCTTGTGGGTGTGACCTGAGGGCGTGGTCTAAAAGTGGAAATGGCTTGTCACAGACTGAACAAAGGACAACTAATCTGAGAGGGCTATCAGGACTGCAATAATTATTTCCTTTTAAACAATGCACATTGCCTGCTGTCATGCTGAGCCTCTGCTTCTAATGCTAGGTACTCAGGATGAGATTTTCTGGCAGATTTACTGTCAGACCGATTATTTCCAACATGTCTGATCTGATTTACGATCGATTATCCATAGAAGTGAATGGATAATCACTCGGAAAACGATCAGAGATCAGATTGGACATGTTGAAAATAATCAATCTGACAGTAAATTTCGTTGTGTGTACCTAAGATAAAGGTGGCCATACATCTATCAACTTGGCGGCTGATCGACCACCCAATTTGATAATTATTATCGAATTGGATTAAAATCAGAGCCTCCAAGTTAATGCCTGATTGACGATGCCAGCAATTTCAAGCTGAGTACGTCGGTCGGACAAGCTGCAAGATGGTCAGATGCGCAGTGGTAATGGAGAGCGATATCGGGATGAGCTACTAATGCAGCAAAACTCCCGGTGCTGTCCGTCGCCAATGTCAAATGTGAATGTCCAAACCAACACCCCCCATGCCCACTGCACTATATTTACCTGTCCGTGCCCACCTCTAGCTCCGTCCTCCATCCGTACACATGCCCCATGTGGTTGCCAGCATGCACTTGGGCGTATGTGTGGCGTCACACTCATGACCACGTTACTCTGGCAACCATGTGGGTGCACGTGTATGAATGTAGCCTGGAGCCAGTGGCGGACACGGACAGGTAAAGCACCGGGGGGGGGGGCACATTGAACATTAGGGGGACAGCGTTGGGCCAGAGCGGCAGTGGATGCGGCGTCACAAAGCGGATTCCTGATCGGTTTCAGCCTGAACTCGATCGGGAATTAGTCTGCGATGTATGAGCAGCCTCATACTGAACCTCATACTGCACCTTCGCAGGACGTTCTCGTCAACGTGAACCCATACGAGCATGTGAACAGCCAGGGCTGCGCAGTGGCCAGCCACCAGAAACGAAACTTAGCTGCGGCAGGGGACCGGAGGATCAGTTTGACACAACGCGGGCACTAAACAGCTGCAGGGGGCTGGTCAACTCTTTTCCTTATGTTCACTTTAGGTACACTTTAAAGGGGACCCACACTCACAGTACCTAGGGATGCTCACCGCATTCCGCGGAATTAAGTTTTCCGCGATTCCGGCCCGGAATTTGGTGATTCGACAGAACGGATTTGCTATAGCGCTGTGGCCGAATTTCCGCGGAACGATGCGTAGTTCCGGCGGAATGCAGAATTTTGTTCGCCAATCACAAGAAAGCCCCTAGAAGAAGTTTAAACAACAGGATTAAGGATCATCTGGCAGAAAAAAACCTCCTTCTCCTAGCTCACATACATCGGCCAGGAATTTAACCCAGGTCAACTGCTTGGAAGGCAGCTATGCTCACACTATACCACCAACACTACATGCTGAAGCCAGCCTAGCATGTACCATTGTGATATACCCAAGAGAAAAATGAGCTTGCTTAGGGATTTGTAGGATGTCAAAAGCAAGCTCATACATACATTGGCCAGGAATCGAACCCAGGTCAAAATCAAACACTCTTTATTTTTTCTGGGGTTCATTTCACATATTTTTACCCACTGCTGTGAAAATAAAGTTTTACGGTGACAAAAAGACGGCAATGGGGTGTTTCATTTTCCTTTTGTATATTGCTGTTGCAATGTTTTCCCTTGTAGAGTTAGAGTAGGAGTTAAGTCTTCTGATTTTTTTATTTAGCGATCATTTCTTCTTTTCACAGAAGAGGTGGAACCTTCTGTCACATCACACTGCTGCCAGTCGCATCCTTCCCGGTGACACTCTAACCTCACATAAGGGGTACCAGGACAGGAACTGTGGAGAAGTCTCTCCAGTTCAGACAGTGAGTGGATATAACTGCTGGAGGCTAATAAGCTCCCAAAACCCTACTCAAAACTAAAACCTGTGTATTGAATGTCTCAAACCGGATGTGACTGATTAGTAGAGGATGGCAATAATAATTAGCTCACACGCGCCCCGCATGTTTGCTGCCGTATAGGAGGGCACGTGTGTGATGTCACATATGCGTCGGCAACCACGTCGGGTGTAGAGATAGGAAGTCTGGATCTTTTCAAGGATTCGGGTCATTCGAATCGGATCATTGAAAAGATCCGGATCTTTGATCCGAATCTTTGAATCATTTTACTAGGGAAGTAGACTGGGGGTGAAATGACTAGCAGGACAGGACTTTTCCTGCACTGTACATTCTGTTCAAACCTGGCTGCTAGTATAGCAAGCTATGTGTCAACTTCAGTGATATATTTTACCTTTAGTTCTGTTTTAAGACATGATATGTAGACTCCTGCAGGATGATAAGATAACCTTTCCCCACCTAAAAAGAAAGGTTTAGCAAGCAAGGGGCCTTATCCCCTTCAGAGTTAAAGGGAAGATCTGCGCAGACTATAAAAAACAAACTGCACTTACCTGGGGCTTCTTCCAGCTCCTGGTAGTCGATCGGTGCCCTCGCCGCAGCTGCTCTCCCTCCCGGCGTCCAGCGATGAAGAAGCCGACCTCGCCAGGTCGGTTTCCGGGTCGGCTTCATGTGCACTCCATGGTGCGGGTCACGTGGTGTAAGTGACGTCATCTGGTCTCTACTGTGCAAGCGCAGTAGTTCTACCCTTGCGCAGTAGAGACCCGATGATGTCCCTACACCACATGACCCCCCGCCGTGGAGCGCACAGAAGCTGACCTGGCAAGGTTGGCTCCTTCATCGCTGGACACCGAGAGGGAGAGGAGGTTTTGGAAATCTTTTTGTAGCCTAAGCCTGCTTTAAATTTCTCAATAACTTGATCCCTGACCTGTCTGGTGTGTTCTTTGGACTTCACGGTGTTGTTGCTCCCAATATTCTCTTAGACAACCTCTGAGGCCCTCACAGAGCAGCTGTATTTGTACTGACATTAGATTACACACAGGTGCACTCTATTTAGTCATTAGCACTCATCAGGCAATGTCTATAGGCAACTGACTGCACTCTGATCAAAGGAGGCCGAATAATTATGCACACCCCACTTTGCAGTTATTTATTTGTAAAAAATGTTTGGAATCATGTATGATTTTCGTTCCACTTCTCACATGTACACCACTTTGTATTGGTCTTTTATGTGGAATTCCAATAAAATTGATTCATGTTTGTGGCAGTAATATGCCAAAATGTGGAAAACTTCAAGGGGGCTGAATACTTTTGCAACCCACTGTATGTGTGTGTCTATGGGGGGGGGGGGGGGGGGACTACAGCTCCCAGTATGCCAAACCATATATGTGTGTGTATATACAGTGGTGTGAAAAACTATTTGCCCCCTTCCTGATTTCTTATTCTTTTGCATGTTTGTCACACTTAAATGTTTCTGCTCATCAAAAAACGTTAACTATTAGTCAAAGATAACATAATTGAACACAAAATGCAGTTTTAAATGATAATTTTTATTATTTAGTGAGAAAAACAAACTTAAAATCTACATGGCCCTGTGTGAAAAAGTGATTGCCCCCCTTGTTAAAAAATAACTTAACTGTGGTTTATCACACCTGAGTTCAATTTCTGTAGTCACCCCCAGGCCTGAATACTGCCACACCTGTTTCAATCAAGAAATCACTTAAATAGGAGCTATCTGACACAGAGAAGTAGACCAAAAGCACCTCAAAAGCTAGACATCATGCCAAGATCCAAAGAAATTCAGGAACAAATGAGAACAAAAGTACTGTAATTGAGATCTATCAGTCTGGTAAAGGTTATAAAGCCATTTCTAAAGCTTTGGGACTCCAGCGAACCACAGTGAGAGCCATTATCCACAAATGGCAAAAACATGGAACAGTGAAGAAACTTCCCAGGAGTGGCCGGCCGACCAAAATTACCCCAAGAACGCAGAGAAAACTCATCCGAGAGGCCACAAAAGACCCCAGGACAACATCTAAAGAACTGCAGGCCTCACTTGCCTCAATTAAGGTCAGTGTTCACGACTCCACCATAAGAAAGAGACTGGGCAAAAACGGCCTGCATGGCAGATATCCAAGGCGCAAACCACTTTTAAGCAAAAAGAACATTAAGGCTCGTCTCAATTTTGCTAAAAAACATCTCAATGATTGCCAAGGCTTTTGGGAAAATACCTTGTGGACCGAGGAGACAAAAGTTTAACTTTTTGGAAGGTGCGTGTCCCGTTACATCTGGCGTAGAAGTAACACAGCATTTCAGCAAAAGAACATCATACCAACAGTAAAATATGGTGGTGGTAGTGTGATCGTCTGGGGTTGTTTTGTTGCTTGCTGTGATAGATGGAACCATGAATTCTACTGTCTACCAAAAAATCCTAAAGGAGAATGTCCGGCCATCTGTTCGTCAACTCAAGCTGAAGCGATCTTGGGTGCTGCAGCAGGACAATGACCCAAAACACACCAGCAAATCCGCCTCTGAATGGCTGAAGAAAAACAATATGAAGACTTTGGAGTGGCCTAGTCAAAGTCCTGACCTAAAACCTATTGAGATGTTGTGGCATGACCTTAAAAAGGCGGTTCATGCTAGAAAACCCTCAAATAAAGCTGAATTACAACAATTCTGCAAAGATGAGTGGGCCAAAATTCTTCCAGAGCGCTGTAAAAGACTCATTGCAAGTTATCGCAAACGCTTGATTGCAGTTATTGCTGCTAAGGGTGGCCCAACCAGTTATTAGGTTCAGGGGGCAATTTATTTTTCACACAGGGCCATGTAGGTTTTGTGGGTTTTTTTCTCACTAAATAATAAAAACCATCATTCAAAACTGCATTTTGTGTTCAGTTATGTTAACTCTGACTAATAGTTAACGTTTTTTGATGAGCAGAAACATTTAAGTGTGACAAACATGCAAAAGAATAAGAAATCAGGAAGGGGGCAAATAGTTTTTCACACCACTGTGTGTATATATATATATATATGTATATATATATACACACATATATATATATATACACACATATATATATATATATGTGTGTGTGTGAATGATAGTGGCTGTGTGAGGACACATGGCCTGGCCAGCAGTGATAGTGGGCGTGTGAGACCAGGAGTTATTAACTTTGTATGTAACCAAAGAGCTGCCTCTACTGCTTATGCTGCTGTAACCTGATCCCTCACCCTCAGTGAGCTGGGAGGAGTTGCTTCTCTCACTCCTGAGTCCACTCTTCACAGCTCAGCAGAAGCTGCAGTTCCTCACTGTGAACCAAATCACTCCTTGTGATGATCCGGATGATTCGACTCACAAAGAAGATCCAGATCAAAGATCTGAATCGTTCATGATCCGGACCACACTAGCACTGGGGTGCATGTATGTGGATGGAGCCCGTGGCAGAAACAGACAAGTAAAGTGTACTGCGCGGGGCACATTGTACACAGGGGGGACATCGCCTGGGGTTCTGTTGCTTGTACTGATATCGCACACCATTACTGCTGGTAACATCTTGCAACATGTCCGATCAATACATGTGACCAATTTTGGCCCGAAATTGGTTGCATCATCGATTGGGCATGCTCTTGGTGCCACTGATTTTCATCCAATCTGATTATAATAATCGAATTGGATGGTCGATCAGTCACCAAGTCGCCTGATGTATGGCCACTTTAAGAATAGGAAATGGCTGGGTACCAAAACAAGGCCACCTATATCAAAGGAAGAGATCGCCATAGGGCACCTGGCTGAGCTCAGCTCAGCCTCTCTCCATAGGGGGTAATCAACCGTGAGCACACATGTTTAAATAAAATCCATTTCATATTTGGCTGATTTTAAGATACACCAGGCATTCACTATGGAAAGTGCAAAAGTGCACTGCTGAGACAATGGTGGAACCTTTTATGTATGCATGACTTGCGCCAGGTTATTATCTTTATAACACATGGTAGAAAATCTGTATTTGGTATTATTCTGATGGGCAAATTTAGCTGGTTATGGATCTAGGAATATGGGCAGCACGGTGGCGTAGTGGTTAGCGCTCTCGCCTTGCAGTGCTGGGTCCGGGGTTCGAATCCCAGCCACGTCAACCTCTGCAAGGAGTTTGTATGTTCTCCCCGTGTCTGCGTGGGTTTCCTCTGGGCACTCTGGTTTCCTCCCACACCCCAAAAACATACAGATAAGTTAATTGACTTCCCCCTAAATTGGCCCTATACTATTATTTATTTATTGTATTTATAAAGCACCAACATATTACGCAGCGCTGGACATTAGTTTAGGTTACAGACAATATTTAGGGGTGACATACAGCAAAATCACAATACAGGAATACAAGAAAGACCAGATCATGCAGCACAGTATGAGTACAAGATAATGCTTAGACAGTCACTGGATGGTAGCATGGGGATTAGGCAAGTTAGGTTCACTCAGATGCATAGCATGGGTTCACAGTAATGGAGGTGCATGATCAGGTAGGACACAAAAGGAGGAGGAGGACCCTGCCCAAAGGCGTACAATCCAGAGGGAGAGGTAAGGACACGAAAGGTAGGGGACCAGAGTTCAGATGTGGGTTTAGAGCACTTGTGAGGGGTAGTAGGCCAGAGTGAAAAGGTGAGTTTTGAGGGCCTTCTTCAAGATGTTGAAAGAGGGGGTTGCCCTAATGGGTGGAGGTAGGGAGTTCCATAGTGTTGGAGCAGCTCTTGAGAAGTCCCGGAGGCGTGCATGGGACTGGGTGATGGGGGGGGGGGGGGGGTGATGGTCAGGCGAAGCTCTATGATACATACAATACACTACACGATACATACATAGACATATGACTATGGTAGGGACTAGATTGTGAGCCCCTCTGAGGGACAGTTAAGGCTCGTACACACATCTGACGGAAGGCAACGATGGGTCCGTCGTCACCTCCCGCTGGGCGGGTTTTCTGCAGACAGTACAGCGTGTGTACAGTCTGTCGGTGGACTGATAAGGCTGTTTCTGAGCGATCCGCCCGTTGTTGCCTTACGTCAGACGTGTGTACGAGCCTTAAGTGACAAGACAAAATTGTGCAGAATCATTAACTCTCAGGAAGATAGTGTCATATTGCAACAGGATCTGGATAGGATGGCTATATGGGCACATACATGGCAGATGAAATTCAATGTTGACAAATGTAAGGTCATGCATTTTGGACGTACTAATGGTCTAGCACCATACAAAATAAATGGGATACAGTTGGGGACATCAAACTTGGAGAAGGACTTAGGAGTACTCATTGACAACAAGTTAAATAATCGTACTCAATGCCAAGCAGCTGCAGCTAAAGCTAACAAAGTTTTGGGATGCATTAAAAGGGAAATAAAAACTCGAGATGCTAGCATAATATTGCCCCTGTTTAACTCTCTAGTAAGGCCACATCTGGAATATGGAATTCAGTTCTGGGCACCACATTACAAAAAAGATATTGCAGTTTTAGAGCAGGTGCAGAGACGAGCAACAAAATTGATGCGTGGGATGGAAGGTCTCACTTATCGAGAAAGGTTAGATAAACTGGGTTTATTTAGTCTAGAGAAAAGACGCCTTAGAGGGGATCTAATTAACATGTATAAATACATCAGAGGGCAATATAATACCTTGGCGGATGAGCTTTTTGTCCCTAGGCCTTCTCAAAGGACTAGAGGACATGATCTGCGCATGGAGGAAAAATGTTTTAGCCATTTATTTAGGAAAGGGTTCTTTACAGTAAGAGTGATTAAGATGTGGAATGCATTGCCACAGGAAGTCGTTATGGCAAACTCTATACCTGCATTTAAAGGGGGCTTAGATGCTTTCCTTGCGTTGAAAGACATCCATGGCTACAATTACTAGGTAATGCCTAATGATGTTGATCCAGGGATTTTATCTGATTGCCATCTGGAGTCGGGAAGGAATTTTTCCCTTTAGGGGCTAATTGGACCATGCCTTGTAAGGGTTTTTTCGCCTTCCTCTGGATCAACAGGGATATGTGAGGGAGCAGGCTGGTGTTGTACTTTATACTGGTTGAACTCGATGGACGTATGTCTTTTTTCAACCAAAATAACTATGTAACTATGTAACTAAGACCACATACTCTGTAAAGCGCTGCGTAATATGTCAGCGCTATATAACTACATAAAATAAATAAATAATAATTACTGGGAGCGATGACCGAGATATTGCCTGATTATACAGTTATGATTATTTTTCTCAAGGCAAGCTAGGAATAAACCAGTCCCTACCACAGGGGCAGAACTCCAGTTCGGCCCTCCGAGCCTGGATCTTTAAAAGAAGCAAGTGAAAAAACTCTGCTGAACTGCCCCAGCTTTCCATAAGAACACTAGAGTCCACTAGAGTCCATAGGAGGACCACATTATACTTGGACTCTAATTGCTTAAAGTGAACCAGAGGTGAAAATAAGCTGATGAGATAAACAATGGTATTTATCCTCCTACTCCTAAAAACTACTTTGTTATAGAAATTTCCTGGATTTATTTTATATATAAACATTTAAAGTAAATTGAACATTTTATTTTCTGTGTTCAATGGTTGTCTATTTAGTGTTCCAAAGTTAAAATACAGAAGTTGTATTCTGCCAGGAAAACTTTTATGGCAGTTATTGTACTTATCAGTGAGGTTTACTATATTCCTGACACGAGAGAAGCTGTCACTCTTTCAGGCAGCAACATATTAATTAAAAAACAGCCTGGTTATTAATATGCTTTGTACTGTACATACACGTTTATCTCATGTCACATCTCGCCTCGGGTACATTTTAAGGTACTGTAACTAACAAAAGACCATAAATTGCTTGTAGCAATTATTTGTGTATGCACCCCTCTTGATCTGTTTTCTCAACTGAATCTCAGCTAGCCTGTTGTGTTTAAAGTCACATGAAGCGAGAGGGATATGGAGGCTGCCATATTTACTTCCTCCTAAACAATACCAGTTGTCTGGCTGATCCTCTTAATGTAACACCTTTACCCATAGACCGGGCATGGGCAAACTCGGCCCTCCAGCTGTTACGGAACTACAAGTCCCACAATGCATTTGCCTTTATGAGTCATGACTGTGGCTGTCAGACTCCTGCAGTGCATTGTGGGACTTGTAGTTCCTTAACAGCTGGAGGGCCAAGTTTTCCCATGCCTGCCATAGACCCTGAACAAGCATGCTCTGACTGAAGTTCACCTGGATTTGCTGCATGTTTGTTTCAGGTGTGTGATTCAGTCACAACTGATGCATGAAAGATCAGCAGGACAGCCAGGCAACTGGTATTGTTTAAAGTGGGAGTGTCAGCCATAAAATCAAATTCCATTTACCCACTGCTCTGGGTTTATTATGTAGTCTACATTAGTTTGTAAGTGGTGGTTGGGCTCCATCTGCAGCACTCAACAGTCACAGTTAATCAGAAACAACCAATTCCTTTAGATTCCAGATTGCACAATGACCTCAATTCACTAAGCATTACCACATTCGGCAATGCTGAAAACAGCTGAATTTACCGATCACCTTCCCTAATTTCAATTCACTAAACCTATTACTGCACAGAAATTTAGAATTACTGACTAGTGAGGTAAATTACCGACCTGTGCGATAAATGCTTCAGGAAATGTCAAGAAATTGCAATTTCCACATTCGGTAACCGGGGCAAAAAAGCGTTCAGTATTTTTTCTCCAGCTCATAGCAGCTGATAACTCACTCTTTCTGTGCAGTAGATTTGAGACAGACTTTAGGGAGAGCCAGGCAGCCAATAGGGAGAGCAACACAGCCCTGCTTATCATCCTGATTTGATGCAACAGGGTATCAGGTGGGTCAATCTCACAGAGCAGAGGAAGGTGACTTTTTTTATAAGGCTTTTCTGCATCCCTTTAGATGTGAAAAGCTGTAGTTATACAGAAGCACTCCCTCTGATGGTTGCAGCACATCTAAAGGGATGTCAGAGATGCACAGGACAGAATGCCCTGACTCATACACACAGCTTCCTGCCTCACCACTGACCTGATCCACAGCTGGTGAGTGACACTTAGCGAGCAGGGCTTAGTAAAATGAGGCATGTTTGTTTGGTAAATTACTGAACTTCTGCCTCAATTACTAAAAATCAGAAGATCTTTAGTAAATTTGGGAAAAAAAGTGTAAAATACTGAATGTGGTATTTTACCAACAAAATGATTTTACTGACCTGCCCTTAATGCATTGAGGTCAATGCCACAGCTTCTTCTTATAAAAGCAGAAAGCAATACATAGTGCAACTCCGTTTCAACAACAGTATCAGCACCCAGTGTCCCAGTACTGCCACCATACACCCTTCAATTGCTGGAATGCTCACCACGACAGATCAGCAAATAGAGCTCAGTGGCAGACTGCAATGACTCCAATTGCTAATCAGGTCTACTCCCAGGTTTAGGCTCACAGGATCATATAGAAAAACAATATAAACAAGAATAGCGTAATTGCATAATAAACTTGTGGCTAAAAGGAATACTGTAGGAAGGTCGGCGGGAAAATGAGTTGAACTTACCCGGGGCTTCTAATGGGCGTACGAGAGAGAACGGCGCCGGAGATTTGGGCGCAGGACACAGCCAGTATGTGGCTGATCCTGCTGCCGCACAAGTCCGGGCCGTGTTAATTACTATTCCCCCTCCAGGCCGACATGGATAGTGGGGGAATGAAATATTTCGGCTTTCAGCAATTGCTGGAAGCTGAATTATTGTTTTAAAAGCAACTTCAGGTCCGTCTTCTGACGGCGCTGAAGTTACTCCCTGTGCCTGCGATAGCCGTAGTTCCTATTACGGCCTATAGTGGCGCCGGCTGCGCCCAAGTCTCCTGCGCTGCTGCGCCCAAGTGTCCAGCGCTGGATTTACCGTGTTCGCCTAATGGTCCCCCGCAGACATCCTGTGTTGGCGCAGCCACTCCCCGATGCTCCGGCCCCACCTCCGGTTAACTTCTGGAATTTCAGACTTTAAAGTCTGAAAACCACTGCTCCTGCGTTGCCGTGTCCTCGCTCTCGCTGATGTCACCAGGAGCGTACTGCGCAGGCACAGACAATACTGGGCCTGCGCAGTACGCTTCTGGTGACATCAGTGGGAGCGAGGACACAGCCTTGCAGGCACAGTGGTTTTCAGACTTTAAAGTCTGAAATTCCAGAAGTGAACCGGAGGTGGGGCCGGAGCATCGGTGAGTGGCTGCGCCAACACAGGATGTCTGCAGGGGACCATTAGAAGCCCCGGGTAAGTTCAACTCATTTTACCCCGACCCCCCTACAGTATCCCTTTAAGCTCTTTCCTCATGTGATTTTAGTGTCTCACGTCAAACCACAAAGCGTGCCGCCACCAACGTGCATTAAGTTAAACCGCTCACTAGGTTTAAATGCTGACCAATGACAGACCAGCTAAATACGGAGAACGCAGGCACATACATTTAGCTTAAAAGTTATGTGCATATCAGAAAACGTTCCCAGACATCCACGCATAGAGTAAGTGTCCTCTCCTGTAGCACCCAAGCTCCACCCTACCAGTTTCGTCAGTGATGACTCTTCGGGGGTCCTTATTAGTGACTGGCAGCTATACATTGTACCATCACTTGTGTAACAACCTCACCTAGGTGCGTTTTATTCACATCCTATAATTACTGTCATGGCTGATGGCAAGGACAGTCATTTTATAGGGATAAGTAGGTAGTGCGGCCCTAATCCTTGTCCACTTGTGATAAGAAAACCCAAAGTAGTTTGCACTAGTAGAAGTAAAATCACACCCTGGGCCCCTATTCAATTCATTTTAAGATTTTTCCTTCCTAGGTGATTATTATCAATAAAATGCCGCAAACAAGCAAACATACTCAGAATAAGTTTGACAGTACTTTGTCACCTACTTTTTGGTACTCTTTTAATTGCAGATTGCTGAAAATGTATGTAAAACAGAAGATTAAACAATATCTCCTAGGAGAAAAATGGATTGAATAAAGGCCCAGAAGTAGATTCACTGATGACTTCTACTAATGTCAATTTAATATCGGCAACCCACCACCTTACCATAGGAGGTGAACATTGTCACAGCAGAAGGGACTGCATTCCCGATTATATGAGCCATCGGAGCAGTAAGTAAAGGGGCTACCTCACTTCTTGAACTGTGATTAAGCAATATTATTCCATTAATCTGAAGCTCCCCCTCCAGACGCACAATTAGTGCTTGAGCGATTATCACTGGAACAATTTATGGGGAGGAATTTAAAAAAAAATCAATCTATCAGAGTGGCACGCTCTACTAGAGGAGGTGTACATTGACACAGCAGGAGGGTAAAGCTGCCTACACATCTAACAATGTTGTGGCATGACTGACCATCTGATTCAATAATTCTGACGAATCAGATGAAAATTGGTGCCACAACAAGCAATTGGACCGATTTTGGCCCGAAATAGGTCGAATGTATTGATCGACCATGCTCCTCTCGCGCCAGACCGAGTGCTAGCAAGCGCCTGGCCTGTACAGGAGAGCAGCTGAAAGGCGGCAAATTCACCACCTGTCAGATGCCCATGTGAAAGGGGACTAACTGTGGATACATTTAAGAGTGATGTGCAGGTACTCTGCAGGAGAATGAGGGGATTCTTTCTCTATTACACATTCTTCATGCACATTCTGAACATGGATCAGGCCCTAAGCAATGTAACTGTGGGTACACGTAAGAGTGATGTGCAGGTACTCTGCAGGAGAATGAAGGGATTCTTCTTCTATCACACATTCTTCACCCATGACCTGAACCAGGTTTATAGGTAATAGACAACACCTCTGCATGCAATGTGTACAACATTCTCAGTAGATTCACAACTGCTCTGTAGGGGAGTGCATGTGTAGAGAATAGTAATACTGTGAACTTAAAGATCTGTGGTGATTTTACAGCACATTAAAATAAACATATTACTGTATAGCCCATTATTTCCCCTCTTCATTTCTCCTATTATTGACGCTCCCTGCTGCCAATAAATAACTTAATTCATAAAATATAATTTTTAAACCTTTGGGCAAGATGGCTGCAATGTAAAGTGTTTCCAGGTCAGTACACAGTCTCCCTGTACTGCTGTGCACAAGAGATGAGCTGAGCTGAAGCCACAAGAGGCAGATCTCCCTTCCCCTGCTGTCTGGAGCATGAAGAAAGGTCAGGGATGACTCATCAGATGACGTGCAGCAGGGTAAGGGGGAGGCAGGGAGGAATAGCTGCTAGACTGTCTGCCTCTTCCTGCAGCACAATATTCGACTAACTAGACGAATAATTAGAAAGGAGCAGGACAGAGACAACGCAGCTGTTTCTACATGAGACAGGGAAACAAACATTAGTACTCATGAAAGGAACATATCTCTTCATTTAAATTGCCTTTTAAAAAAGGGCCACAGAACCCCTTTAACCACTTCAGCCTACAGGGTTGAGATTTTTTTTACATCTGAGCAACTTTCACCTCCCATTCATTTGCCAATAACTTTAGCACTACTCATCACAATTAATTGATCTATATCTTGTTTTTATTAAAACTTGTATGTGGGTTTTTTTTTGGTGTGGGAGGTAAACAGAGGATTTTAAATGTTAAAAAATGTATCTATTCAATACAAAGTGTTTTTTGGTGTAGTTTGCAATTTGGCCACAAGAAGGCCATAGTAAAAAAGTCCTGGGAGCGATCGATCTCGCTCCCAGGAAGAAGTATGAAGACGGGGAACTTTTTGATCTCACAAAAGCCGCAGCTGAAGAGACACTGGGCTAACGGCCGGCAGCGGGAGCGCGCACGGGGGTGGGGTGGGGGTTGGGAGGGACGCGCGGGAGCACGTGCGACCCGCGGGAGTGTGCGCACCCTTACTGTACGAAAATTTTTGTCCAGTTAGGGTGAAGTGGTTAAAGGATACCTGGGGTGACATGTGACATGGTGAGATAGAGAGGAGTATATACAGTGCCTAGCATACAAATAACTACCGTATGTTGTGTTCCTTCTTTTCTTTCTCTGCCTGAAAGAGTTAAAATCAGGTGTGCAAGAGGCTGATTCAGTCAGGAAGTGACTACAGAGTGACCCTCACTGATAAGAAATTCCAACTATAAAACACTTTCCTAGCAGAAAATGGCTTCTGAGAGCAGGATAGAGACAAAAATGGTCAATAGTTCATAGATTTTAGCTCTAGAATACTTCAATGAATGTGTCATTGAGCAAAAAACAATAAGACAGTTAAAACTTAAAAAGTAGATTTAAACATAAAATAAAACTGTGGAATATCTTACAAAGTCATTTTTTAGGAGAAGGAAGATAGATACAATAATTTATTTGTATCATTTATTTTCGCCTCGGGTATCCGTTAATTTGTAGTCACCAACCCCAAAATGTAACAAATCAAATTACTGTAATTGATTTTATGAGCAAAGGGAATGCATACATTTGCATACAAAATTTGCATACACCTGCAGAATTATTTGCATCTCATTGACCATCCCTGCTAGTAACACAACTACGCATCAGGCTTTATTCTTATAGCAGAACTCAGGGAAGCACTTTCTCGCCAGTGTGAGCTCTCAAGTGTTTGGCAAGATGTGAATTCTGTGCAAAACATTTCCCACACTCAGGACAGGAATACAGCTTCTCTCCCGTATGAGACTTCACGTGTCTGACGAGGTGCGTTTTCTGTACAAAACATTTCCCACATTCAGAACAGGAGTATGGCTTCTCACCGACGTGAGTTCTACAATGTATGACAAGGTGGTACTTCTTTCCAAAACGTTTCCCACACTCAGTACAGGAATACAGCTTCTCCCCAGTGTGAGATTTTTCATGTCTGATAAGGTCTGATTTCTGTACAAAACATTTCCCACACTCAGAACAGGAATATGGTTTCTCGCCGGTATGGGATCTCTTGTGTAAGATAAGCTGTGATATGGTAACAAAGGATTTCTCACACTCCGTACAGGAATATGGTTTCTCACCGGTGTGAGTTCGGCGATGTAATACAAGGTGTGACTTTTCTCCAAAACATTTCCCACACTCAGGACATAAATATGGCTTCTCTCCTGTGTGAGATCTCTCGTGTCTTACAAGGTCTGATCTATTCACAAAACTATTTCCACAAATAGAACAGGGATATGGTTTTTCGCCTGTGTGTGTTCTCTCATGCCCAATAAGCTGTGATTTACGTACAAAACATTTCCCACACTCTGGACAAATAAATGGCTTCTCACCGGTGTGAGTTCTACGATGTAGAATAAGGTAGGACTTCCTCCCAAAATATTTCCCACACTCAGAGCAGGAATACGGCTTCTCGCCCGTGTGCATTGTTTGATGTCTGACAAGATGAGATTTAAATACAAAACATTTTCCACACTCAGTACAAGTATGTGGTTTTTCTCCAGTGTGGGATCTCTCGTGTCTGATAAGATTTGATTTCTGTACAAAACATTTCCCACACTCTGTACACGAATGTGGCTTCTCGCCAGTGTGAATAGTTCCATGCACTAGAAGGTGTGACTTCTTTATAAAACATTTGCCACACTCAGCACAGAAAAATCTATTTTTCTTCTGAGCTCCATCATGCGGTCTCACAGGGCTGGAGGTACAGGGGAAGCCTGAAGGAATATTTGGGGTTCTAAGTTTCCCGCTTGCAGAATCTTTTGTGATGACATCATCGTCCACTGTACAGTCTGGGGATACAGAGTCACAAGTATCTGGAGGGTTCTCGATGCCATGACTCTGCGCTACAAAAAAGAGAGATATCATCAGGTCCTGTTAGAGGCTTCTGAGGAGAGTAACAGTTAGGGCTGGTTGCAGTGGACATTTTGTGAAACCTAAAATAGACAGTGCAAATATTCCAACCTTGCCTGGAATTAAACAAATTAAATGTTCTGAGTAGCCCAATTTCAAGCTTCATACAATTGGAAATACATTTACATGCAAGGCAAACTTATTTGCATACCCTTGAAGTAAAAAGGGCATCCGAGATAGCTGCTAGTAGAATATCTGTAAAATTACAGATATTCTACTAGTTAATTCCAGTATAAAAGTATCAGTGACCCAACCTAACTTTACCCTAATACAGAGGCATCAAACTCAAATACAAAGTGGGTCAAAATTGAACACTGGGACCAAGTCCTGGGCCAACCTCAATGTATAGTGACCACCTATCACTTTCTACAGTTCCCTGGTGTCTAGTGATCTTACCTACCTCCCCTATACAGTTCCCTGGTGTCTAGTAGCCTTCTCCCTCCTTTATACAGTTCCTTGGTGTTTAGTGGTCCTCCCTCCCTCCAATATATAATTCCCTGGTGTCTAGTGACTCTGCTTCTTCCCCTATACAGTTCTCTGTTGTCTAGTGGCCCTACTCCCTCCCCTATACAGTCCCCTGGTGTCTAGTGACCTTACCTCCCTCCCCTATACAGTTCCCTCGTGTATAGTAGCCTTCTCCCTCCTTTATACAGTTCCTTGGTGTTTAGTGGTCCTCCCTCCCTCCAATATATCATTCCCTGGTGTCTAGTGACTCTGCATCCTCCCCTATACAGTTCTCTGGTGTCTAGTGGCCCTACTCCCTCCCCTATACAGTCCCCTGGTGTCTAGTGGTTCACCTCCTACCCCTAAACATAATGCAAAATAGGGAAACCACTCTGAGGACCAGATTTGGCCCATGGGCCAGCATTTGACATGCATGAATACATGCCCTAACACAAAGGGTTTCATTTACATCTTGTACCTTGCTTTTTGGAGATCTGTTTTACTTGATTGCGGTATATGGACATTTTTTGCTGTGAATTTATAGCGTGGTAGCAAGTCTTTTAACCCACATTTGCATATTGATGAGCATTATTCTGCACTTTCAGAATCATTATGGTTGACACGCTTTAGCATGATTTGTTCCCCTAGTGTTTTGCATGTCGCCCTGGGGTGATATTTTGTTATAATGGCATATTAACTGTGCATTTCGGTTTATGGATATGTAATCATCATTACAGATACCTTTTAGATGCCTTAAATTGATAAAGAGGCAGCATAAGTCTCCAAAATTTGAAACCATCTTGACTGCACATTATCATTAAAATGTAAGCATCAACTCTATTGCTTGATTTTGAATGGCTGCAAGAACGGAGGATGCAGAGTGGCGGAGAGGAACATTAAGCAGCGCAGGTTAATGAGAGGAGAGTGACCTTAGCACATGCTATGCTGCAGCAGGGCAGTGTAGCGTGCCCTTTTAGATGCCTTACCTTGATAAAGAGGCAGCATAAGTTGATTGGCCCACTCAAATGACAGGTAACCTATTGGGCCAAACAAAGCTCCGGTATCACGTCCTAGAAAGCCACTGTACCCACCGGGACTCAAGGCAGGACGAGTTGAGCAGCCGTTAGTTACAAGAAGCGTGCGTAAGTTACCAGTGCACGCAAAGCTGCACTACCACAGCATAGAATGCGCTGAGCTAGCGCTCCTCTCATTAAGCTGCACTGCTTTAGAGCATCGCAGCTTGATGAATCAAGCCCATTCTAACTAGGCGATACTAGCTTTTGGCACAAAGGGCCCGATTCATCAAACTGCACTGCTAAAGCAGCATAGCTTAATGTTGTGTAGTGAGCGCTATGCACACCTTACATAGCAGCGCCTGCTCTTAGGATCTTGAAATCAGACCAATTAAAGCAATTTGCAACTTGAGAATGGCGCAATTTATGGCTGGATACAAATGAAAGAGTTAAGGTGCCCATAGACATGACGATTGGGGCAGATTCAACAAAGAGACAAATTTATCTTTAATCAAATCTGATTAGAGATAAATGTATCTCTTGTCGAAGCTGCCCATCTACTACAGGCCGATTCCCGTCCGATTTCAGCATGAAATCTTCAGGGAATCAGCTGAGCCGGCCACATCCGTACCGCCACTGCCCCCCAATGTATAAATGTGCCCTCCCCAGTGTGTGCATTTATACATTACCTGTCCTATAGCAGCCTCCGCCCGGTGACCGTCCATGCCGGGTAACAGCTGCATACACGTTAGTGGCGCATAGCGTCTGACGTCAGGCGCTATTGCGCCGCTAGCGTGTATGCGTAACCCGGCGAGATGGAAGGAAACCGCGTGGAGGCTGACACCGGACAGGTAATGTGTAAATGCACACACATTTATACATTGCGGCAGCAGCGGCGGGGGCTTCGTCATTTCGTCGCTTGTTCTAAAATCGGCCGCCATACAGCCGTTCACCCGACCAACCAACTTCGGCCCAACATCTTGCAGCATGCGCGTTCGACCATACGACCAACTTCCGTCCAGAAATTGGTCGCTTTGTTTGTCGGGCATGCACTCGGCGGCACCGATTTTCATCCAACGTGATTATAATAATCAAATAGGATGGCCGATCGGCCGCCAAGTCGCCTGATGTATGGCCACCTTAAGGGGGCGCTCTGGATCACAATCAATTTTTTCCTGATTAATTGTAACATTTGAAAAAATCTGTCCAATCTGATCAATTTTTCTCCAGTTTTCAATTATGAAACTAAAACTCTAAAAAAAAAGGTTGGGTCTTTAAATGAAGAATTTGAGAATATACCCTACAACACTCAAATTTTATAGATATTGATCAGAAAAATCTGTCAATCCCAATCAACTTCTATGAGGGGAAGGGGGGGGGGGGGGGGGGGGATTTGACATGATTTCTTTAATGAATAATGAAAAGAAGCGTTTGATTTTTCTCTACAACAATTATTATTAAATTGCCATAAAACTTGATAATTTTATTGTCATGTGTGGCCACCTTAAAGGACAACGAAAGTGAAAAGAATATGGATGCTTCCATAATTATTACCTGTTTAACAATACCTTAAAAGGAAAACTGAAGCGAGAAGGATATAGAGGCTGACATAACTGGTTCCCTTTAAGCAGCACCAGTTGCCTGGCAGTCCTGCTGAGCCTCCTATACTTTTAGCCTTAGACCCTGAACAAGCAGATCAGGTGTTTCTGACATTATTGTCAGATCTGACAAGATTAGCTGCATGCTTGTTTCAGGCGTTATTCAGACACTACTGCAGCCAAATAGATCAGCAGGACAGCCAGGCAACCGGTATTGTTTAAAATGAAATAAATACGGCAGCCTCCATTTTCTCCTCACTACAGTTGTCCTTGAAACCCCTCTACTGTGACCAATCTGTGTGTGTGTGTGTGTGTGTGTGTGTGCATGTAAAAAAAACAAACAAACAAACAAACAAACTAAAAAAGGCAGTTGTTTTTATATTATCAAAATTAACTTTCTCATTACCTTCCGCTTTAGTTGTCCAAATCACGTCACCCTCCTCTGTAGTCTGCTGATCACTCCTCACATACGTTTCTTCTTTAATTGTCCTGGTCATCTCACCCTCTTCCATAGGCAGCTTACCACCACACACACATGCCTCTTCTTCATCCTCTTTAAAATGTCCTCATCATGTCACCCTCCTCTTTACACTGCTGATCACTCCTCGCATACATCTCTTCTTCCTCTTTAACCTCAATTTTTAGATTTTCATCCTATAATTAGACAAAATTATGTACACAGCAGAACATGACATCACGCCGTCTGAAGCTGATTTGCCAACATCTAACCAACTAACATTGATTCAGGTAGTACCTTTACCATAATACACTTAAGCCTCGTTCACAGTAAATCAATGTTACAGACTGATACATGTTGCATAAAAGCAGACAGAAGCACACTAGTGTCAATGAGGCCTCAGTCATTAAAGGTATTACCCTAAAGGAGCAGTGGCTGGATGGTGTACTGGTTAAGGGCTCTGCCTCTGACATGGGAGACCTGGGTTCGAATCTCGGCTCTGCCTGTTCAGTAAGCCAGTAATTCAGTAAGGAGTTCATTGGCAAGACTCCCTAACACTGCTACTGCCTACTGAGTGCGCTCTAGTGGCTGCCTCGCAAGCGCTTTGAGTCCGACAGGAGAAAGGCGCTATACAAATACTGCCATTATTATTATTTATTTGTTAGATGTCGGCAGTCACACCTACCTGATAATGGCGGGGGATGACGTGACCCTTCTGTGGACAATCCTGGAAGTAAAGAGGACCTGTATATCTCTCTGATGGGTTTCTGTTACTGGATCCATCTGTAGAAAACACATACACACTAACTGAACATGTTGTTTCTATGCTGGGCTTGTTCCAGACTCAGTGGGTCCTAGGAAACAATGTCATGCCCCCCACTCAACACCAAATAAGTGGCAATAGGACTATTTGTTACTTCGCCCCTCTCCCCCAGAACAAGAGAGCAGATTGCTGGTGTAGTGATCCCTGGGGCCCCTGCAGATAATTTGGCGTAACTAATTTAGGAGTAACTCACCTGTCTGGTCGGCACTCTCCTCCATCAGTCTGCGCACTCCCTGTGTTTATAACCACTGTCACCTCTTCTCAATGGTCCAGCACATGCAACATGGCCCCAGGTCACTGAGATGATGCAGCCAACAGCTTGAGAAGTGCATCACCTGGACAGGTGAGTTGTTTCACTACCAAATTCTCTGCGGTGGCCCCAGAGACCACTATACATTTAGGGGAGACCTGGGGGGCCCGGAGGCTGCCTCAGGGCCCTGGGAACTAGCCCAGTTTGCCCCTATTGGAGCACCAGTCATGTATCTATGTATTTATCAGATGATGGGGAATCTATGTAGACCCTCTGTACTGCTCTCTCCTTTACAGGAAATGAAAGTCTCCTCTTACTTGGTGATATGAGAGGCGGCTGATTCTCCATCATGATGTCCTTGTAGAGATCCCTGTGTCCTTCTAAATACTGACACTCCTTTATGGAGAAATAGACAGGGATATCTTAATTTGTCTTCTCTGTTGTTTTCTGTGCTTCATCTGACTCCATTGACGTGGACACATTGTCTATACAAGACAGTCTTTTCTGTGGACAAAACAACGACAATGATCTGGTTTGTGTCGAGTGAATATTTAGGAAGCTTTAAAAAATAACTGCCATTTCTATATATCTGTAGAATGTACTCTAGCTTATGTTACATACATGTAGTATGTACTCTAGCCTATGTTACGCACTTATTAAAGACCAACCAATAAATCTCATTAAAAAAAACATAGGTTTATTTACAAATAAGTAGATATACAAACTTGTAGAAAAAAGAAAGGGAGACCGAGAGCCCAATAACGTGTAGTATATTAAATCACCAAAGGATGTTTATGTATTTATACTCACAAAGGTGGGTTACCACAAAGGCAACCACTGTGTAGGCGAGTGAAGAGATTATAACCTGACTCCACTCACGTTAAGAAGTCGCTCTCTGTAAACACAAAACAAGGGATAAGACCCTTCCACCCAGGGTGGACTTAGCAACATGAAACGAAGCTTGGAACAGAGGCGCTAAAGTAGGGTAAAAAAACGTTTAAAAAGGGGCAGTAGTGGTGGAATTACCTCCCCATCAAATACAGACTGTGTTGGTATAAGTTCAAGAATCATACCATTTATTCAAGTAATCCATAAGGCAACACATTTTGCAGGTTCTATCCCACTTCATTAGGCGATACAGGGAGCAACAAAAACTAGTAGAGGTCTGGATCAAAGTCAAGTGGCTTTGTGGCTCTGTGGCACTTGACTTTGATCCAGACCTGTACTAGTTTTATGCTCCCTGTATTGCCCCATAAAGCGGGACAGAACCTGCGAAACACGTTGCATTGTGGAGTACTTGAATAAATGGTATGATTGTTGAACTTCTACTAACACAGTCTGTATTTGATTGGGAGGTAAGACCATCCCTACTGTCCCTATTAACCAGCTGAGCGGTCTGGACGAGCTCAGCTCGTCCAACACCGCCAGCGGCTGCCGCTCAGGCCCTGCTGGGCCGATTTTGATGAAATAAAAAGCAGCACACGCAGCCGGCACTTTGCCAGCCGCGTGTGCTGCCTGATCGCCGCCGCTCTGCGGCGATTCGCCGCGAGCAGCGGCGAAAGAGGGCCCCCCTAGCCGCCTGAGCCCTGCGCAGCCGGAACAAAAAGTTCCGGCCAGCGCTAAGGGCTGGATCGGAGGCGGCTGACGTCACGACGTCGGCTGACGTCGATGACGTCACTCCGCTCGTCGCTATGGCGACGATATAAGCAAAACAAGGAAGGCCGCTCATTGCGGCCTTCCTTGTTTATTCTGGGCGCCGGAGGCGATCGGAAGATCGCCTCCGGAGCGCCCTCTAGTGGGCTTTCATGCAGCCAACTTTCAGTTGGCTGCATGAAATAGTTTTTTTTTTATTTAAAAAAAACCCTCCCGCAGCCACCCTGGCGATTTAATCAGAACGCCAGGGTGGTTAAATGATTTTTAAATGTTTTTACCCTACTTTGGCGCCTCTGTTCCAAGCTTCTTTTCAAATAAGTATACAAGTTATGGCATTTGAAATATTAAGTGCTAGCTAAGGGAATGGGAAAAACAAAAGGGAGGCATCATATCTATTCTATCTCATCATATACACATGCTTGGGCCTCTCTCATACAATGTCTCATCCTTGTAGCCGAGAGAGCCCACCTCCATGGCAGAGAGCAAAAGTCTATAGGTGGCCATACATCAGGTGACTCGGCGGCCGATCGACTATCCAATTCGATTATTATAATCAAATAGGATGAAAATCGGTGCTGCCAAGTGCATCCCCGATTGACGATGCGACCAATTTCAGGCCGAAATAAGTCACATTAATCGGTCAGACGTGCTGCAAGATGTTTGGCCATCATGGTTGGTCAGGTGTGCGGCAGCAACAGCGAGTGATGAAACTCCTACTGCTGTCCCCCTTATGCTCAATGTGCCCCCCCGGTACCCAGTACACTATACATTACATGTCCGCGACTGCCGCTAGCTCCAGGCACTGTCCTCAGTCCATACACGTGCCCCACATATTTGCCTGTGTACATGTGGGTGCGTGTTCGATGTCACACGCCCCCGCATTACTCCGGCAACCGTGTGGAGTGCGTGTATGGACGAAGTACGGATTCAGGAGTCAGCGGTGGACAAGGACAGGTAATGTGTAGAGCACAGGAAAGGTAGCAGCAGGTTGGCACTTCAGCTAAAAGACATCCATGATGAGCTGTGCAAAGTTGACTGGTGTACCACGTGTCCTCTATGTTGAATGCCCACAGTGTGCTCTAGCAGAAGTATTCCGTAGAACTGACATCAATAGAAGAGAAGGAAAGCTGGCACTGCTGCAAGTTGCAAACATTTATTTGGAAACGTGAATGCTTCAAGGGTGCAGTGAAACATTCACAAACATTGAGGCAAAAGACATACCATTAAGATGTTCAGGGGCACGTGGTGGTGTGGTGGGTGCAGGGTACAGGAGGAGCCTGATGGCCGTTTCGCACACAGCTGTGCTTCTATGGAGGCTGTACTGGAAAAGTGAATGCTTCAAGGGTACAGTGAAACCATCACAAACATTGCGGCAAACGACATACCATTAGGATGTTCAGGTGCACGTGGTGGTATGGTGGTTGCAGGGTACAGGAGGAGCCTGACGGCTGTTTTGCACAGAGCTGTGCTTCTATGGAGGCTGTACCGGAAAAGTGAATGCTTCAAGGGTACAGTGAAACATGCACAAACATTGAGGCAAAAGACATACCATAAGGATGTTCAGGTGCACGTGGTGGTGTGGTGGGTGCAGGGTACAGGAGCCTGACGGCTGTTTCGGACAAAGCTGTCCTTCTGCAGTACAGCCTCCGTAGAAGCACAGCTTTGTGCGAAACGGCTGTCAGGCTCCTCCTGTACCCTAGATCTACCGCACCACCACATGCCCCTGAACATCCTAATGGTATGTTTTTTGCCTCTATGTTTGTGATGGTTTCACTGCACCCTTGAAGCATTCACGTTTTCAAATAAATGTTTGCAACTTGCAGCAGTGCCAGCTTTCCTTCTCTTCTATTGATGTCAGTAATGTATAGTTCATTGGGCACATTGAGCATTGGCGAGGTGCGGATACTGCGTCTGCTCATTCCGGATTGATTTCAGCATGAAATTGATTGGGAATCGACCTGTGGTGTATGGGCAGGCAACAGATGTCTTGTCTCCATTCAGAGAGAGATCTGTCTCTTGGTTAATCTTCCCATACATTGTCTGAAGTATGGGCGCCTTAAGTGCTTAGCAGTTGGGTGTTGTTGTTAGCTGAATAGTTCATCTGAAGCAGGAACACCTATTGTTGCCACACCACACCACATTCAAAAGAGACCTGAACTCAGAACGTCCTCTCTGCTCTAAAATATATGCAAAAACTGGCAAAAAGATGAATGAAAGAAGTATACCTGGCACAGGTGCTTGGGGTTATCTCTCCAGGAGGGTCTGTTCAATTCTAGTTCATCTAGATATACAAATTTGCCTAGCCCCGGGTTGGTTTCTTGTGTCAGATACAGTGAGGCCCTGAGAATTGCTTTATAACACAGAACTGTCCAGGGCTGCTTATCCATAAAGGCATATCTTAAACAATGCAGTTATGTTATAGCCTGCCTGTTGATGTGATTGTGTACTTGGCATTCTAGTTGTGGTGTGCTGAGTGTATTTTTTTGTAACAGGCGGCAATGTCTTCCTCCCTTCCGAACTGGCTGAGTGGAGTTCCAACAGTGGCGAGGGCAATGTGTAAGTAGAAAGTGGCTCAAAGTGGTCAGCAGTTTCAACTCTCTTTTCATTACAGCAGATGCCCCCATGCAGGGATCCTTTCAAAAAAGAGAAAGAGAGAGAGAGAGTGGTCATTTGATAGCCTATGTGCACACATCCAGATAGGAAGGGAGGACACCATTGCCCACTGTGACATAACACTCACACAGCACACCACAATAATAATGAACACAATCACATCAACAGCACAGGCAGGAGATAACATAACCCAAAGGATGTTTTAATTATATAATGCAGGGGATTTGTGACAAACCAATTGCTCTTCAGCCCAAGTATAAACGTTTTGAGTGTGTCAAACAGACGAGTTGTTCTGCTAGATGGCTTATTACATAAGGACCAATGTAACTTTATAATGAAAACCCTACTGGTTCTTTTTATCATCACTATTTTCCTTCATATAATCATTTGAAAATAAGAAATATATCAATTGCAATGAAGAAGATAAAGTTTAAAGGCCTACTGTAGGGGGGTAGAGGGAAAAAGAGTTGAACTTACCCGGGGCTTCTAATGGTCCCTCGCAGATGTCCTGTGCCCGCACATCTACTCACCGATGCTCTGGTCCCTGCCTCCGGTTCACTTCTGGAATTTCCGACTTTAAAGTCGGAAAAGCACTGTGCCTGCGCGGCCATGTCCTCATTCCCGCTGACGTTCTCAGGAGCGTACTGCTCAGACGCAGACAGTACTGGGCCTTCGCAATACACTCCTGGTGACGTCAGCGGGAACAAGGGCACAGACGCACAGGTGCAGTGGTTTTCTGACTTTAAATTCAGAAATTTCAAAAGTGAAACGGAGGCGGGAACACGAGCATCGGTGAGTGGCTGCGCAGGCACAGGATGTCTGCGGAGGACCATTAGAAGCCCCAGGTAAGTTCAACTCTTTTCCCCCCTACAGTACTCCTTTGAGAGACAATTAAAAAATTGTTCAGTAGAAAAATACACATTTTTATACAGATCCTTACATTAGTCCTAAAAGAGGGACACATGAGGAAGAAAGAGGCACTTGGTTCTAAAAAAAAGGGACAGTTGTGAGTTCTAAAAGAGGGACAATTGGGAGCCCCCCCCCCCCAAATAGCTATACTCCCTTCCCTTACGATGGGGTTCTATTTATCTCTCACCTAATATTCCACACGTTGAGAACTATGTTGGTAGAAACACGCTTACTATATTCCTTCTCTTCCTGAAATACAATGCATGGAGTAAGTGTATTAGTATAATAATAAATGATGATCTACTGCATAGTGCATACAGTCCTCTATGAGCTTCCTGTCATCGCACCGTCACGTCATTAATCACTTCCGGTCTGTGCGTACTTCACCTCTAATGCTTGGCAATAACTAGGAAATAAATAACCCGGAAGTGAAGAGGAGCATAGAGTGGAAGTAATGATGGGAGGAAACCGGAAGTGCAAAGAAGACTACTTTGCTGTGACAGAGAAGGTGATGAGAGTTATATTTTATGAGATCGGAAAAAAAGGTGCGATAGTGTATTTTGATGAATTAGGAATACAGAGTTGGCAGGGATACACTGGTATTGGGGTGTAGAAGTACATAGTAGTAATGGGAGGCCAGGGGTGAGGGATGAACAGATAATGAGGGAGGGGAGGATAGCTCTTGAGGGAGAGCAGGATAGGTATCGGAGAAGCAAGAGGCACAAAGTAGAGAGGGGTTTCAGGCTGGATTCACAGTGGTCAGTTACATAACGCACATGTTAAAATGAGTGTCAACAGCAATGGCAACTGGACATAGACTTTAATACAATGCCTGTATGCGATGAGTTAGAATAACACCATCCATTACAATGCCACACTGTGAACAGGCCCATAGAATTCTATGGGCATTGAGTTGACAAGCAGAATCATTCTACAACGCAACTGAGCACTGTGAACTAGCCCTAAAGAGGTTGGTGGGAAGACAGGTATTGGGAGTGTAGGGTACTGAGGAGGAGAACACAGGTATTTGAGTGGAAGAGGAACACATAGTGGGGAGTAGAGGACAGATACTGGCATCATAGAGCAGCTCCACTCTTTTGTTTACTTTCATCTACCCCTTTCCCCTCTCTTTTTTCATATACAGTATCTCTAACTTGCCTCTCTCCCATCTTTCTTTTTTGTCTGTCTTCTCTATATATATTTCCTCTTACTTACTCTTCCATTCTTTCCTTCTCTCTCCCCTTCATCCCCCCCCCCCCCATTGGCACTACCAAATACATTTAGCATTGCTAAAGCAAAACATTACCGTTAGCATGGGAGGGGATGGTTGTGAGATTATAGGCATGGGGAGGGTGTAAGTGACATCTCCTTCATCCTTCCCTTCATGCTCCTCTTCTCTCAATCCTTCATCCTGTCCCTTCCATCTCCCCATCATCCTTTCCCTTCTATCTCCCCATCATCCTGTCCCTTTTTTCTCTCTCTCTCACCTTCAATCCTTTTTGCTCTCTTTCATCCTTTCCTCTCTCTTTTTTTCATCCCCCCCTCCCCCCCCCCCCCCCTCTCTCTCTCTCTCTCTCTCTTTCTCCTTTATGCTGTCCCTTTTCTCACTGCCTTTTATCTTTTCCCTTTTCTCACCCCTTCCTTCTTCTCTTGCGCCTTCATCCTTCCCTTATCTCTCTCCCTGCTCCCTCCATGTCTCCCTTCTCATCACTTTCATCTTCTTTTTGCAGTGTAACATGTTGGCTGTCATTTCATCACCTGTAATGTGTCATTTTTTACACTATCCCATGAAACATGTCAGTGCTTACTCTTTCTCCATAACATGTTTTCTGTTACTTTATTCCTGATAGCTCTCCAGACTCACAATGTCCCTGCACAGTCCCCTATTTCTCACATGACAACTATGAAAGCTGTGTAGATGTAATTTGTCACTAACTAAAGGGAGGGGCAATTTGTAGAGATCACATGACCACATAAGTCAGGAGGATGACAATCAGAGCCACATGACTATGAAGACAAGACAGGGTGACACTGTCTATCTTTCCACAGATGAGTGTCAGTATTTAGAAGAACATAAGGACTCCTATAAGGACATTGTGATGGAGAATCAGCGTCCCCTCACATCATCAGGTAAGCAGAGACTTATTTTTTGTAAAGGAGAGAGCAGTAAAGAGGGTCCACTTAGATCCCCAGCACCAGTGTGTGTGTGTTTCCTACAGATGGATCCAGTAACAGGAACCCAGCAAAGAGATGTACAGGTCCTTTGTATTCCCAGGTCTGTCCACAGGAAGAGCACACCATCCCGCACCATTATCAGGTAGGTGGGACTGATGGTTTCTAGTGATTCCAAACTGAGTGGTGTTATATTCTGCTATGTAGTCTCAAATTATTACTGTTCACTGATTATTTTTGTTTTCATTTTGTTGAACAAATACATTCCCACTCATAACAAAGTGGATGGTTGCACAGCCAATCAATCAAAATTCTGTATTAACTAACAAAAAAATCTAGTAGCCAGCAATCAATATCAAAGGTAATGAATGTACAATAACAAGAAAATCCAAGATTAAAACCAATGAAAAGCAATATGTCCTCTCTATTCTTCCTGAAAACCAGGTGTAGCCACTAGCATATTAATCAAGGAATGTATCTAGATAACCATAAATACATACATGCATGGAAAAAATGGATACAGTACTAGAAAAGTGCATAGTATATACAAAAAGGATTATAAATATTGTAAAGTGCTCAATACTGAGAAGTTAACAATCCGTCACTGAATACAGTGACCACAGCAGGTGTTAGTGCAAAAAAAGAAAAGGGAAATGAAGGCACATGCACGAGTTGGACTAGAATGGCAGCTGCTTTGTCACCCCACCACAAACTTTGCAGCTGATGCTAGCCTTCCTGCCCTGCTCACTTGATCGCGTTCCATGTGCTTTCCTCCACCCAATGGCACAGTGGGAAAGTGGGAAATCTGCTTCAGCAGCCAGCAATATGAAAAAGTACCTCCGACCGCCTCTGTCCAGCCAAGCTGGCGCAGATTACATGGCTTCCGCACCTCCAGCTCCTCTGACACAGGCAGGTCTTCAGCTCTCTCCTACCTCTTCTGTTACTATAGCAGCCTTAGAATCTGCATTAGATAGCCACTTCCAAGCCATCTTTCAAATGCTTGAAGACTCCCTGACATCTGCTATTAAAGGACTACGGAAGTGAGAAGAATGTTGATGCTGCCATATTTATTTCCTTTTAAACAATACCAGTTGCTTGGCAGCCCTGCTGATCGATTTTGCTGCAGTAGTGTCTGAATAACACCAGAAACAAGCATGCAGCTAATCTTGTCAAATCTGGCAATAATGTCAGAATCACCTTATCTGCTGCATGCTTGTTCAGGGGCTATGGCTAAAAGTATTAGAGGCATAGGATAGGCAGGTAACTGGCATTGTTTAATAGGAAATAAATATGGCAGCCTCCATATCCCTCTGGTTACAGTTGTCCTTTAAGGAAAGCAAAGCTGAGTTAAATCAGCTTGGAGATTGCACCAATTACATTGAAAGCAGACTGCAAATCCTATTTAATGATGTAAAAACATCTTTTCTCCACAAACATGGTTTTAATCATGGGTTTTCTTGTTCTTGTACATTCATTAACTTTTTTTAATGACATTTAATTAAAGAATTTTGATTGATTGGCTGCATGACCACCCCTTTTTTGCAGGTAAGGATTTATTTGTTCTTGGATTACTAGGTTCTGTTTTTTCTTTTTCTGTGTCAGCATGCCATATTGTTATCACTTGATAGATGTTTCCCCTTTTCTGTTGATATTTTTAGAAAAAATATTTGACAGATGTAAAAGTAGAGGGTGATCAGCCGCCTACGAATTACAGTAACATCAGTATGATAAAGGAGGAAGAGACATATGTGAGAAGTGATCATCAGTCTATGGAGGATGGTGACATGATGAGGACAATTAAAGAGGAAATAGAAGAGAAGTATGTGAGGGGTGAACAGCCGTCTATGGAGCATAGTGACATGATGGGGACAGTTAAAGAGGAAGAAGAAGTGACGCATGTGAGGAGTGATCAGCAGTATATGGAGGAGGGTGACATGATGAGGACAGTTAAGGAAGAGGGCACTTTTACAGAGTATAGAACAGGTAAGACATCTTTACATATGAAAAGTACATAAAAAATGTAAACTGAAAGTGACTGGACCAGGGCTGAGAGGAGTAATAGGGGTGTGATGTGTGACATGTGACTGCACAGTATGCTTGTAATGAGGTATAAACACACCACATAGACAGTACACACACGACATTCCTATTGCTGCCCACATTTGTTTTGCTTTGTTTTGATGTGAAGTACGCATGGATTATACAAAGCTGAGGCTTTGAGTGAGATGCAAATCATTCCAGCTTGCATGCAACGTTGGTGTAAAGTGTATGCAGCAGAGATTGGGGACAATTAAAGTTTACCTTTAGATACCTAAGAAAGAAAAGTTACATGCCCGCCTAAGAAGAGGGAAGGCTCTACATCCCTCAGAACCTTCCTGGTCCTGTATGCATCCTCTTGTTCCAACGCCAGGGGCCTGTTACAGTGATCCAACTTTAATGTTGAAGAAACGTTTGGGTCTCCTCAAAGGCCTCGAAGTTCTTGAGTCTCCAAGTACTTCCATAAACAAGTGGCTCTGTACTACAAACACAGAAGCGCACTACAGAGCCGCTTGTTTTCAGAAGTACTCAGGGACCCGAATACTTCTGTAGTCTTCTGAAGAGAACTGAAGATGCAGGAAATTTGAATTGGGAACAGCAGGAGAATGAGGAGACAGAGAGAGGACAGTGTTCTCCCCAGGCCCTATTAGCCGGGTGCTCCGTCCGGCTAGTTCTTGTGAGCGCCCGGCTGTCATGGCTTTCTTATCAGGGCAGTACATACAAAGGAGGTGGGGCCAGCTAGGAGAGCAGTGAATAATAATTAAGGGGTGGGATCACACACTCGCAGTTCTCTGGTCCCACCCATCAGCAGATCGGGGAGGGTGAGAAAGATTGTCTCCTGTACCAGTGTACAGCACTGCTGCCCCCTAGAGTTTGCTGCCTGAATGGTTTTTGTAGTGTGTGTCTGTCTTTGCATCTGTCTGTGTGTCTGTATGTCTTTGTGTAAAGTCTATGTAGTGTGTCTGTGTGGATGAATGTGCACCCAGCAATCATGTGTCAAAGAAGCTCAAGCCTCTGCAAGGGTACTGAGGGAGCACTGCCAATTGGGGGGAGACTTGGAGGCCCATCAGCCAGCTCTGGGGCCCTGAGCAATGGCCCAGTTTGACCCTATGGAGCCTCATTGCACCTATGGAAGCGACGGCCCCTATATTTCCCTGTTCCACCCACCAGGCTAATTTTTCATGTCACCCAGCTGGACAGTATAATCTTAGGAGAACACTGCCTGTATTTGATCTACATATTCACTTAGTGTTGAAGGGATGCATTGTATGAGTAGCTATATAGTGTAAGTAGTATAGACATTAAATTATTGCGACCAGAGGTTAGCCAGTAGGAGCACAGCACAGGTTGTGCTGAGTAAAGGAGCTGTAAGAATTTAGGTGCTGTTTGTAGAAGGTGGGTGTTGGAGATTTAGAATATGGCAGTATGCTGTATTTATGGCTTTAGAAGACCTACAGTACTAAGATGCTGGTGGGAGTTTTAGCATTATGCATCTTGTAAAGCAGCAGGTGTGGTTGGCCTCACGTCATGGCAACCACAAGGGAGTGGGGCATAAATGTACTCATAATGTGGGAATACAGATTATAGTGGTTTCTTCTCTTGCCTTAAAGTGGTATGAAACTTACAATTACATTTTTGCTCTAAAGCAGGGGTCTCAAACTCAATTTACCTGGGGGCCGCAGGAGGCAAAGTCAGGATGAGGCATAAGGGATTTCACAATCAGCAGCTCCCGCCCACCCCCCACCGTCCCTTGCATTAACTTTTATTTCAAAATCAAATTCACACTGAAGCGAACTATTTTACTTATTTTACCTTATAGTTTGCTTCAGTGCTCCCATTACAAGTAATCCGCCGCATCCCCGATGCTAAACGAGGGCTGCAGAGCCCCCAAATCGCCCGGGGGGCAATCCGCCGTCATTTCCTGGAAGGGGCAGAGCTTTCAGCTTCAGCTCTGCCCCTCCTGACGTCAGTCGTGGCCCCTCTCACTCTTCCTTCACAGAGAGGAGCAGGGAGAGGCGGTGATCCGTGCGCCGATTGACGTCAGGTGGGGCAGAGCTGAAGCTGAAAGCTCTGCCCCTTCCAGGAATTGCCGGCGGATTGCCCCCCAGGCGATTTGGGGGCTCTGCAGCCCTCGTTTAGCGGCGGGGATGCAGTGGATTACTTGGGAGCACTGAAGCGAACTATAAGGAAGCTTTTGCCGGCGAGGGCCACAAAATATTGTATCGAGGGCCGCGGCTTTGAGACCCCTGCTCTAAAGCATGATTAAACAGCAAAACAACAAAAAACAAATGGAAAACATAAACTGATCTGATGTCACTTAAAGTGTACCAGAGACGAGATTGAATAAAAGTTTAATACATACCTGGGGCTTCCTCCAGCCCCATGTGCACGGATCGCTCCCATGCCGCTGACCTCAGCCTTCTCCAGCTCCGGTACCGGTCCCATAAATTCTGCCAGTCGCGGCCAGTCTGACGCATGAGAAGTGTGCTCTCTACGTATCTCTCCAGCGGCCGCCACTTCTCTTGCTCAACTTTTATATTCACTTATTTATGTTGGTAATCACTATCTTTTAAATTATCTCATTTTGGTAATTATGAGGGTTAGTGTGTCATTTATTGGGTTAATGGGGTTTTAATTTTTAGGTGTATTTTTTTTTTATTTATTTATTTAATGTTGCAATATGAATCACTGCTTCCTAAGCTAAAGTGAAAGTTTGTATGTTTGTACAGACTTTCAACGAATTAAAGGACACCCAAGGCGATAATAAACAAATGAAATAAAAGATGGTATCTATCTTCCTTCTCCTAAAAATGACTTAAGATATAGCACGGTTTTATTTTATGTTTAAATCTACTTTTTAAGTTTTAACTGTTATATTGTTTTTGCTCAATGACACATTAATTGAAGTATGCCAGAGATAAAATCTATGAACTATTGACCCTTTTTATCTCTTTCCTGCTCTCAGAAGCCATTTTCTGTCAGGAAAGTGTTTTATTGTTGGAATTTCATATCAGTGGTGATCACACTGTAGTCACTTCCTGTTTGAGTCAGGACTGAGTCTGCCACTTATATACCTGATATTTAACTCTTTCAGGCAGAGAAAGAAAAAGCATAGTTATTTGTGTGCTAGGCTCTGTACATATCCATGTCTATCCCATCATGTCACGTAACCTCAGGTATCCTTTAACACTGCTGTTGGTTACAGCAGTGTTCATTCATGAATCAGGCCCTTAGATTGTCTTTGGGAATAGTCATTACTATTCACCAATCATTGCCCTGCCAACTGCTACCGCGGCCGCACACAAACTGCCCATCCAACACAGAAGACGAATATCTATGCCCTGGGACAGGAAGAGTACTCCCATGGGGCGTAGATATACTACCACTGGTTAAATGTTAGACATTAAAAGCTTCACTGTAAATAACTGATGCTTAAATAAAGTCAGCGTTCAAACGAGGCACTGAACTGCCACGATGCACAGCTGAATCAGGCCTAATAGAAAAACATTCTCTTAATTTCTCCTTAAAGAGAATCTGTACTCTAAAATTCTTACAATAAAAAGCATACCATTCTATTCATTATGTTCTCCTGGGCCCCTCTGTGCTGTTTCTGCCACTCCCTGCTGCAATCCTGGCTTGTAATTGCCATTTTTATGCAGTGTTTACAAACAAGAGTAGCTTAGTGTGTGAGTCATACAGAGTATGCAGGGGGCCTGGAGAGGGTGTGTATAGCTTCTATCCAATCACAAGCAGCACAGCACATTCCAGCCTGACTGCCTCAGCCCGACAGAGCCGACAGAGGAGAGAAGATTAGATCATATAACAGAGATAATACAGCCACTGTGCAACTAGAAAAGGCTGCAGTTAGACAGAGCACATTAGAACAGGTATAGGAACTTATAGGATAGAAGAAATAAGGATGAAATTTTTTTTACAGAGTCTCTTTAAGATTAAGTTTAAGTGTGTAGCACTCTGAGATACCATAAACAGAGCAGTCGGGAGTAGGCCTGAACGATTTTAGGAAAAGATTGAATCGCACGATTTCTGTCAGAAATTGCGATTTCGATTCAATTCACGATTTTATTTAAATCAAGATTTAGCACTATTCACCATGTACATTAACATTTACAAACACACATCAACAGAAAATGACATTGTACTATCGATTTGTGGTGATTATTTGGGATGGCAGCTCTGTGAATGAGCGCAGTACAGACTTGCTATGAAAAGGGAAGGAGATTGCGAGCGACAGATTAGCGAGGGCACTCAGAAGCATAAGGACAAATTATTAAAAACAAATGAATAGACACACACGTATATAAATGAAATACATTATTCATATACTGTACATATAGA
The DNA here is from genome assembly GCF_040937935.1 of Hyperolius riggenbachi. Lineage (NCBI taxonomy): Eukaryota > Metazoa > Chordata > Amphibia > Anura > Hyperoliidae > Hyperolius > Hyperolius riggenbachi. The sequence goes on from NC_090655.1 coordinate 232,581,957, forward strand.
TACTAACACTTATTTTAAGCTGTCATGACAGATGACTAAAAATGTTGGTGAAACTTACTGCATCCGCCCAACTAGATGCCACTCTGTGCCCCCCGCACCCTCCTGGTATCAAAAGATCCCGGCTGACTCACCTAGTCTGGCACTGCAGTAACCTCAGGAGGCCCCTGCTGGAGACGCACCGGCCTTCCGTTTCGGAAGTGGCTCTCCCTCTGCCCTGTTAGGCCTTGCACGGGGCCGCACCAGTCTCTCATAGCCCTGCCGGAAGAACCACAATTAGCGCAGACCGGCATGTACTTCCGGAACCTGCCGCTTGCGGAATACGTCACTGAGTTGAGCCGCGGAACGCAGGAAACAGGACACTGAGTCACTGAGCCTCCACTCGCTACTGTGCACAGAGCAGCGAGGAGAAGGACTGCGCCGCCCGGGGGGATATCTTCAAAAAATTGCCGCTGTGACGATCTCAAGATCGTCATTTCCGAAATCGCGATTTCGATCTTAAAACGATAAATCGTTCAGGCCTAGTCGGGAGTCATAGTTACAATAAAATGAGGAGTTGGCACTTAAAGGGAACCTTAACTGAGAGTGATATAGATGTTTCCTGTTAAACAATACCAGTTGCCTGGCAGTCCAGCTGATCTCTGTGGCTGCAATAGTGGCTGAATCACACCCTGAAACAAGCATGCAGCTAATCCAGTCTGACTTCAGTCAGAGCACCTGATCTGCATGCTTGTTCAGGGGCTGTGGCTAAAAGTATTAGAGACACAGGATCAGCAGGTGATTCAGGCAACTGGTATTTTAAAAGGAAAAATCCATATCCTTCTCAGTTTAGGTTCCCTTTAAGTCCTTGTATTCCAATTCCATTGCCCTGCTTACAGGCACAGAATGCCTCCTGCATCACATGAGACCTATTGGTCTGCCCACTGCTATGATCTTACTATTCCAACACACCTCCTCTAATGCTAGGTACACACAATGCGATTTTTGGTCTGCTCGATTCTCCGCTCGATTTTCTGCTCAATTTCCATTCACTTCTATGCGAAATTGAGCGGTAAAATGATCGAAAGTAATATCGGACATGATGGAAATTATCAAATGCAAAAAACGTATCGTGTGTACCTAGCATAAAGACACCATTATTAAAGCAGACTTAAACTCTGCCTCTTTAAAAACAAAATCTCTCTCTCTCTCTCTAACAACTCTATCTGATGTACTCTGAGGTCATCCCCGTCTCTGTCTGTGCCCACTTCTGCTCAAAGCCACACCCCCTTTAAGGAAAATCGCAATTGGCAGTTTTCCATAGTGCTGAGAGAGCTCTGCCATCCACATTCTACAGTCCCATGTGTTGCCTGTGTGCCAGCAGCTTACCCATGGCTGCAGCGTTCTGTACAGCTCATCACTGCCTTCTCCAGCTTCTGTATGTTACCAGTGCTGTGTAAGAGACTCACACATATATCTTCCAGATGTCCATGTCCTTTTGTGCTGAGAGATTAGTTCAGAAGGACTTGGATATCTGGAAGCCATAAATCAGCATCTCTTCCACTGCGCTGATAATTTACAGAGGCTAGAGAAGGCAGTATGCTCTCTCTGCACTATGGAAAACTGCCAATGGGTATTTCTGCTGAAGGGGTGTGGCTTCAGATGGAGGTGGGGACAGACAGAGATGGGGGGGGGGGGGGGGGGACTTCAGAGTACATTAGGTAGTTGTTAGAGCAGGCATGGGCAAACTTGGCCCTCCAGCTGTTAAGGAACTACAAGTCCCACAATGCATTGCAGGAGTCTTACAGCCACAGTCATGACTCATAAAGGCAAATGCATTGTGGGACTTGTAGTTTCTTAACAGCTGGAGGGCCAAGTTTGCCCATGCCTGTGTTAGAGGGATGTATTTTGTTTTTAAGGATGTTTTCAGGTAAGCTTTAATGACTGCTTACTGTGCTTCTACCTCCATCATCTTAGGATTCCAAAAACAAAAATGTAGCATGCTGCCATTTTCACTGCAAAACCTCCACTTCCTCCCTTAACATCAATCAAATTCCTGCAGATTCCTTCCCTGCTCACAGGGACCGCTGCCCACTGGGTAAATAGCTGCCAATAAATACTGTATTTATGTATGTGTGATCTGGATGCGAGCACTAGACATGCTGAATGAGATGCAAATTATATGCAGCTTGAAATTAGATACATTAAATTAATTCACAATGCATCTGACTTTCCCAATTCTAAGCTTAACATTCTGCCGTTTTCTGCCAGGCTGACAAGTGTTTTCTAAAAGGAAGTTTTGCTTTATTTCCAGCACAAAGTCCCGGCATCAGGAACCCTTTGAAGATTCAACTCTCTGTGTCCCCAAACTGTACAATGGAAGATGTAATCACACAAGTCTCTTCAGGCAGGATTCCCGTACCACTAAATATCCTCACTGGCACTTCCAGTCCCTCTGACCCCAGGGGGTGTCGTGCCGGGGCCCAGTGGAGATCTCACACTGACGGAAAGGCTTATTCTTGTTCTGAGTGTGGAAAATGTTTTGTGGAGAAATCCGGTCTTGTGGTACACCAGAGATCTCATACTGGTGAGAGGCCATTTGCCTGTCCTGAGTGTGGGAAATGTTTTGTGCAGAAAGCAGGTCTTGTTATACACCAGAGGGCACATTCTGGTGAGAAACCATATTCCTGTTCTGAGTGTGAGAAATGTTTTACGCAGAAATCACACCTCATCGCCCACAAGAGATCTCACACCGGTGAGAGGCCATATTCATGTATGGAGTGTGAAAAAACTTTCGGGCATAAATCTGACCTTGTCAAACATGAGCGGTATCATTCTGGCGAGAAACCATATTCATGTTCTGAGTGTGGGAAATGCTTTGTACAGAAGTCACACCTTGTAGTGCATGAGAGATTTCATTCCACCGAAAAGCCATATTCATGTTCAGAGTGTGGGAAATGTTTTGTGCTGAAATCACAGCTTGTCAGACATGAGAGATCTCATACGGGTGAAAAGCCATATTCATGTCCGGAGTGTAGAAAATGTTTTGCGGATAAATCAGGCCTTGCGGTACACACGAGAGCTCATTCTGGTGAGAAGCCATATTCATGTCCAGAGTGTGGGAAATGTTATATGCACAAATCAGATTTGGTTGTACACATGAGGGCTCATTCTGGTGAGAAACCATATTGTTGTCCTGAGTGTGGGAAATGTTTTGCACAGAAATCACACCTTGTTGTACACAAGAGATCTCATACCGGTGAGAGGCCGTATTCATGTGTTGAATGTGGAAAATGTTTTGGGCATAAATCACACCTTATCAGCCATGAGAAATCTCATACTACTGAAAAGCCACATTCTTGTACTAAGTGCGGGAAATGTTTTGTAAGGAAAGCAAGTCTTCTCAGACATGAGCGGGTTCACACTGGTGAAAAGCCATATTCCTGTCCTGAATGTGGCAAATGTTTTGTGGAGAAATCTGATCTCGTTATACACAGGAAGGCTCATTCTGGTGAGAAGCCATATTCCTGTCCTGAATGTGGGAAATGCTTTTTACAGAAATCATACCTTGTCATTCACAAGAGGTCTCATAGTGGTGAAAAGCCATATTTATGTATGGAGTGTGGCAAAAGTTTTGGTTGGAAGTTAAGTCTCTTCAGACATCAGAGATTTCACACCGGGGAGACGCCATACTCATGTTCTGAATGTGGGAAATGCTTTGTGCAGAAATCAGACTTTGTGAAACATAAGAGATGTCACACCGGCGAGAAGCCACACTCCTGCCCTGAGTGTGGTAAATGTTTTGTACAGAAATCTCAGCTTGTTGTACACACGAGATATCATACTGGCGAGAAGCCATATTCATGTTCTGAGTGTGGGAAATGTTTCAGGTGTAAATCACAGCTTGTTAGACACTCGTGTTGAATTTTGGAAATGTCTTGGGCATAAGTGTTGTTCTACAATATGCACTTTATTCTTTGTTTTTATAAAATACTCATTCAAGCATATTTCCACGGCATACCATGGACTCTTTCATGCCAAGGGGTGTATTTTGCTTGATTAAAAAGCCTGCATTGCCCCAGAGACTGGTTGATTGTATATTGTTTCCACAATGTGAAGTGTGTTGTTCTACTGCATGGACTATTACATCAATAAAAAATTGTCACAACATCCTCAGCACTTGGGTTTAGGTAAAAGTCTTTCCCAGTGGTCCTATCTGTAGTGGCCTGGTGCTTTAAAGATCAGGCATATAATACAAGGTGTACAAAAATAGCAAAGAGGAGTGAGGCAGGCACTCAGATTCAATGTTCCAAGGATAATGCTGCTAATGTAATGGACCTCAGCAGGAAGCTACGTGCTCAAGACCAACAAAGTCCAGAGTATGATTGAGATCACAAGAGAAAGAGGAAGTCTGGCACTGTAGCTTTAATTAAAAACTTGCAGGTGTACATCATCAAACACAAACAATTGCTAACTCCTAGCTAGAGCAATGGCCTGCCTCTATCTGGCCAGCAGACGCCAGTCAGCCAATCAGGTGTACTGTCATACATCCTTTGCCTGCTGTACCAAATCTAGCAGGAATTGCATAAATTAGCATTCAGGTAGGAGGCTTCGGTTGGACGCAATCGTGGATTGCATCGTTTACAGGGACGCCCTGTGTAGGCACATCTCTGACACGGCCCCCTCCCTAACCACTCACCTGTCAACCGCATCCAGGAAGCTGCAAAAAATAAATTTAAAATCACAAACGCCGGTCTGCACGACAGCCGGGGGCCCCAGGTCTCTCTCACTAGCTGGGGCCCCCAAAGGGGTGAGTTCCCTGGAGGTGAGAGGTCCAGGACTTGCCCACACTTCCCTCTGGGTATTGCACTTAGGCACTAAGTGAAGGTACCCATTATCGAGAGGTAAATGGGTCCTTAAAAATAAGGGTTACACTGTAAGGCTGGGCTCACACCGCTCTGGATGCTTAACATTGTGTTCACAGCATATTCCTACACCGCGTTCACATACGATTACGCACCATTGTGCATCAGATCCACACCACTACTTGTCTGGTCCACTTGCTGCCGTCACATTTGGTTCTGCCGCTGCTGTGGTCCACTGCAGGGTAGAAGCACTGGTATACAGATTGGAGCCCTGGCAGAAGCATGGAGCTCTTATTGGATTGCAACACACCACTGGACATCATCCCTCCCGTAAAAGAAGATTCCCATTGGTCTGTTGCAATGCAATCTGTAGTCCCATGCTTCTTCCGGTCCTCTAGTTTGTATACCAGTGCTTGTTCCCTGCAGTGGACCCGAGGTGACAGACAAGGTGAGTAAGGTAGAGTAAAGTACGTGACCATCAGCCTAGTGAAAATGGACTGTCCATTCTCATAAACTTCCATTGATTCTGTCAGAATCCACTGTATTAATGATCCAAATCCACAATTATCGTGCCCCACAGTGCCTTCCGTTCTGCTCATTGTAACTGAATAAATATTCTGAATGGACAGATGTGAAGATATTCTATTGCTTTGCACTGGATCAATTCACATGTCTGCTGATCCGTTCCCTTCTGCTCTGATAAGCTGAACAATTTTTATATCAGAGTGAACCCAGCCTGAGTCCAGATCACATTATGTACATCCCAACTAGAGAATGCTTCGTTTAGGACAGGGCTGTCCAACTCCGGTCCTCGTGGAACATATCCGTACCAGTGTTTAGGATGGACTAGGAAAGGGAGAAATTGGTTCTAATTGATGAACACCACCAGTCCAATGTCGAGTGCCGAGGACCTCGAGGACTGGAGTGGGTCAACCCTGGTTTAGGAGAACACTGTGTAAACGCATACTGTAGGGGCTGCACACACTGACCTCCTGTAATGGCTGGGATGCACTGGAGGCAGCAGGAGCAGATGTCGGGGGAGCATGTCTGCTGCCTCCAGTGAGTTCCGGTTGTTCCAGGGACAGTGTATACTAGCTGTGGCTCTGCACTTCTGGCATCCCAGCCGTCTGGTAAGGAGAGATTCCCCGTGTTGCCTCCTCCCAGAGCTCTACAGGTGAGATATACACAGATGTCTTGTATTCTGTCCTTGTGGCCACAGAGCTGGATGTGCTGCGTCTAAAACAAGACAGGTGGAGAAGGAAACCGGCATCTGCAACGCTGAGGATAATCTACACCTCATTCTCAGTAATGCTATGAAACAGTGTATGAATCTCCTGCTAGGGAAGTCAGATGACTTGGAGAACAGACTCTGCTGCCCCAATATCTTCAGTTACCTTGCTGGAAAAGGTTTTCCCCAGAGCCATTTGTGTGAGTTCTTCTTTCTAATCTTGCAGCATAAGATACAATGAGGCTGTTTCACTAATGTAAATAGTGTAAGTAACCTCCTGTTACTAGCGCTATTTAATCAGCGCACCTCAATTTTAAGTCCCTGCACACTAAGCGCGCTAGTGGCAGTGTAGCGTGCATAATTAAACTCAGTCAGAGGAGCTGCGGTAGAGCAGCATAGCAAGTGTTGGTAACTTACGCCTGCTTCTTGCCAATAACAGGTGCACCACTCATCCTGCCTTGAGCCCCTTTGGTTCCAGTAACTTTAAAGAACATGATCCTTGCACTTTCATTGGCCCGATAAGCTGCCTGTCAAGTGACTAGGTGGGTATGGGGGTGGGGAGGGATGCAACGGGTAGGCAGTCTGTCCACATTTTCATGTTAATGGATAACTGTAAGCAAAAAAAATAAATACGAGTTTAACTCACCTTTGGCTTCTACCGACCCCCCCCCCCCCCCCCCCCGCAGACGTCCTGTGCCCATGCCAGGGCATAACAAATCCTCCAGCACCCGCTGTGGCTCACTTACATTTTCATTGCACCTGCGTAGCTCTGGCCGTGGGCAGTCTCATTTGTACTCCCAATGCCGGGAAAGAGGATGCACGTGGCCACGTCCTGTATGCATAACCCTAACAGACCCCCACCCCCCATCCATACCCAACCTTAAAGGAGAACTGTAGTGAGAGGTATATGGAGGCTGCCATATTTATTTCCATTTAAGCAATACCAGTTGCATGGCTATCCTGCTAATTCTCTGCCTCTAATACTTTCAGCCATACGCCCTGATCAAGCATGCAGCAGATCAGGTGTTTTTGACAAATTTGACAGATATGACAAGATTAGCTGCATGCTTGTTTCTGGTGTGATTCAGACATGTCTTCAGCCAAATAGGACAGCAGGGCTGCCAGGGAACTGGCATTGCTAAAAGGAACTAAATATGGCAGCCTCCATATTCTTCTCACTACAGTTGTCCTTTAAAAGGAAATAAACATGGCAGCCTCCATTATCCCTCTCACTTCAGTTGCCTTTAAAGGAAACTGAAGTGACAGTGATATGGAGTTTGGCATATGTATTTCCTTTTAAACAATGTCAGTTGTCTGGCAGCCCTGCTAATGTATTTGGCTGCAGTAGTGTCTGAATCACACCAGAAACAAGCATGCAGCTAATCTTGTCAGATCTAACAATAATGTCAGAATCACCTGATGTGCTGCATGCTTGTTCAGGGTCTGTAGCTAAAATTATTAGAAGCAGATTATTAGCAGGACAGCCAGGAAAATGATATCGTTTAAAATAAAATAAATATGGTAGTCTCATATCCCGCTAGCTTCCATCTATACTTCAAGTACCGTCCTCTCCTGTGTTAATAGCAAGGAGTTTTGAATCAGTTTTGAATCATTACCTGTGGTAATGGGAGAGCCAGCAGAACACTGACAGCAAAGGACTGATTTCATTACTAGAAGCTGTAGTTCCTCGACCCACCACAAGATGCCCCTTTTGCCGGAAGCCATGGAGAGACGCAGAGAAAAAGTGATGACGAGCACAGACCGGAAGTGCAGAGAGGTTATTGTTCGGAGTGGCAGCCGAGGAGGTGAAGAGAGCTTTAAATATTTTATTTTTTGATCCAATTCATCTATATTCGTTGATGGGTTTTATATGTCGGGAAGAGATTAGATTAGTTTTGGATGGTGACAATGCAGTTCAGGCAGTGGGGAAGGGAGGACAGATATTGGATCTGGAGGCATTGCATAGTGGGGGGAGGGGAGCAGTGCAGATTCGGGTTAAGGTGCCCATACACTTGTAGATTTTTTCCTTTAGCATATTTGCTCATCATGATCAAATATGCCGGAGACCAATACCGCAACGTTGCTGTCTGATTGTAATTTGGATCAATTTCCAGACAGACTTGATCTAAATTATTGATTGCTCCGGACGGAATGATCTTGCTCAAAAGGGTTTGGTCGGGTGCACAGCAGTAGCTTTTGGGACAACACCCCCCCCCCCCTCCAAAATCTTCCTCGCGAGTCTGTGCATAGTGTTGGCAGCAGAGCGCACACCTCACCTGTATGCCGGTGCACGTTCCTGTGTCTTCTCTCCAACCCCACTGGTTCATCTGTTCCCTGTGACCAGACATGTATGTCACATGACTACATACAAGCCGCTGGGTCACAGGGTGCAGGTGCACTAGTAGGTAGGGAGAGGGGACACAGGAAGATAGGTGAGTGCGCTCCGCTGCCAAAACTATGCACAGTCCCCGGGGGAGAAAATTTAGTTGGAGGGAGACCTGGGTGCCCGGCCATCGGCCCTGCACTGTTGTAGCAACACCATAGCATTTTAGTAGTTTTCAAGGTGAAAGCTATAAAAAATATATTTGCAGTGCTGCTGGGACTTATAGTTCCATAGCTATAAAGCCTTGTATTAATTTAAGGACTGTCGCCCGCTGGGATCAGGACTTCATTCCTTGATTGACAGTTTGAGGCTAACTTCTGAATAGAACATCTAGGCTATTGATGCATCTGTTACTATGGAGTGGAGAGGAGATATGACCCGCAATACACAACAGAGCAGGTTCTAGTGGGTGGAGTGAGTAGGAGAACATTGTGTTCTAAGTTTAGATGTCACAAAAGATCTGACATGTTGGACCTTTAAGCTGCATACACATGGTAAGCAGCTGATAAAGACCACCTTTGCTGAGAACCTACCATGTGAACAGCTACCTCCAGTCCCCCTTGATGAGTGATTTGCCTGGTGGATGAGCTTGGTTGAACATTTGCTGAGAGCATTGCACTCCTCACTCACCCTGCTCTATTGTATTTCTTTGTCGTGTGCAGCTCCTTTGGCTCAATCCCACCACATAGCAACAGATCAGGTTGGTAGCCTGAAGGCTAGTGAAGCATCTGTACAGGCGTTCCCCAGCACTGTGGCCTGAGGGATCAAGTCCTGATTCCTCCTGGGTGACAGTTTTAGTACATGTGTATGAGGCTTTAGGTTACACTGGGGGACTCCCGTACACACGCTAGATTTTGCCTAAGGCAGTCTTTAATGTCTTTCACGGCCAAGATTAATCTATTGGTGGCATGTAGTGTAAAGTTGAGCCTCAGGTCAAAAAGAAGATACTTACCTAAGGAGAGGGAAGTCTCTGGATCTTGCAGAGGCTTCCCATGCTATTCTACGGATCACCATTGCTGCTCCTTGACCCTAAAAATAAATCCAAAAAGTACTTGTGGCTTTCTGATCACGATTTATACACAAGTGTGGCTGTACCGTGCTTGTGCCAGTTCGGCTGTGCCAGCGCATTAATCTGGAGCTGCTCGTGTATGAGTTCGTGTAAGCGTGACCGTACTCATGATGATGCAGCACGCCACACTTGTACATGAAGAGGATCGCAGTCACGATCTTCAGGAGGGTCCCAGGCAGCCTCGGTGGTCAGGAGGAGGATACTTACCTCTTCTTACAGTTACACAGATACTTACCTCTTCTTTGGGTAAGAATCTGTTTTTTGACCCAAGGCTCGCCTGGGATTCACTTTAACTGGAAAATCATTTGTACAACAATCCTATGACATGAACAACAATTTACTAGACAGATCAATGTTTAGCAGATGTAAAATAAGGAGATATGAGTTCTCCCTCATCTCACAGCTCCAGATCCGCAGCCCACACAGTAGTAGCTGATGCCTGTGATGTGACTACAGCAGTTGTGTTGTGAATGCAACAAGGGCTAGAGAGGATGAGAAATAGAAGGTGCAGGAGGTCCAGCTCACTTTGGATCATTCCTAGTGGCTTCTAGAAAGAAATAGTGAAGCTGCCTGCAATGAGCTAGGGCACCTAATGTACTGATGTTATTTAGGATATGATAGGGGCATACTAAGGAAGTTCTGCAGGCTGCAATTCCCTCAGTGCTGCAGTTCTCCTCAGTCATCTGCAATTGTGCCATTCCTGGCTTTCTCCACGCACCTTGGTCTGGCTGCAGTAACCCATGGATGAGGAAGTGATGGTACGTCATTACTTGGTTAGGAACTGCTTCCCTAAAGTAGGAGATGGATGCCAGGTATAGGCAAAAAGAAAGAGAGCCTGCTGCTGACCAGGAAGAAATTAAGTTATATTACTATGTACTGCTGAGCTACTAGTGATTGTATAATGCCTCAGACAACTGATATAGGCTGACCATACACTGGTCAATGTGGCAAACAGATATATCCCTCTCAGATCATTGTCTGATCAAAGAGGGATCTATCTACTCAAACTCCTCAAAAATGGGGGTGTGGAGTTGGTACAAAAATTATCCGAAATCCCTGACTCCAGATACCCAAAAATTACTCCTCGACTTCGACTCCACAGCCTTTCTCAACACACTGTACGCAGATCTCTCCATCTATGTATGTCCTTAGGATGTCCAGTGTGTAGGAGCAGAGTAGATACTCTCACCTGTCAGTCGACACTTCCTCCCATGTCTTTTCACCACTCTCTGGGCTTCTCCCTGTGTCCTGTGATTAAACACTAGAGGCACCATGGAATGTACCTTACATGACCACTAGATGCCTCTAGTATTTGACCTTTAGAGACATGGCAGGAATAGCCAGCAGACAGGTGACAGCAGCTCTGCTGTTGTGTCGGTTGGCCTGAAATTGGATGCCGCTAGCGACTCCCAACGCGCTACCGATCAAGTGAAATCTTCCATCCGGTGTGATTGACAAAATTGATACATTTTGGGCAAAGATCGATTGGGAATTGATTACTAGCAGATGTAGTCAAATGATTGAATTGGCCAGACATCAATAAAAAATATTGTCTAGTGTATAGCCACCTTTAGTTGTCTTCTGGAATATTTGGCATTAAAGGGCAGGATAGGTTTAGGGGTGGGGGAGAGGAGCCCAAAGTAAGGGATGAGGGGACAAGCCTTGATGTGAGGAAGAAGCACATAGTAAGGGAAGGAAGGACTAGTGTTGGAGTGGGGGAGATTCGCATGGTGGGGAAAAGGAGGATAGGAGATATTGGGGTGGAGAAGCAAGGACAGGTATTGGGTTGGGGAGGAGCAGATAGTGGGGGTACTGAAGAACAAGTCTTAAACTGGGAAAGGAATGCATAGTCTGGGATGAAAGGACAGATATTGGAGAAAAGGCACATAGTGGATAGAGAAGGACAGATGCTATACTGGAGAGGCTTGCACAGTGGGGTAGGGAAGGGCAAGTATTGGGGTGGGGAGTAGCACATAGTAAGGGCTGGGAGGACAGATATTGAGACGAGGGCAGATCACAAAGTGGAAGAGGGGAGAATAAAGAAGGATATATGCGGTGGGAGAGAGGAGAACATGTATTGGGGGGGGGGGGGGGGGGGGGTCAGAGTGAGGGCAAGTCTTGGTATGGGAGCACAGAGTGAGAGAGGGGAGGGCAGGTCTTGATGTAGGGGAGGGAAGCACAGGTGTTGGGCTGAAGGAGGAGCACATGGTGGTGGGAAAGGGAAGGACCGGTATTGGGGTATGGGTGGAGCACATAATTGATGAAAGAGACAACAATCATTGGGGTGGGAGAGGCAAAGAGAAGTGGGAAAGAACCACATAGTAGGAACAGGAAGGACAAGCATAGGAGAGGAGGAGGAGCAGCACATTTTGGGAGAGGGAACAACAAGTATTGGGGTGAGGGGGAGGACTACATACTCACAGAAGAGGGCAGTTATTGGGGTGGGAAAGGGAAGACAGGTACCGGGGTGAAGGACAGGTATTGGTATGGAGTAGAGAATGGCAGGTATTGGGAAAAAGCACATAGTGGTGAAGGGGAGGGCAGGTATTGAAGTGTGTGAAGGGAATGCAGTTTTTTTTTTTTTTGGGAAGAGGGGGGGGGGTGTTATTCAGATTAAGAAGAAGCAGTTAGTGGCGGAAAGGGGGACAGATTTTGAAGTGTTAGAGCAAGGCTTTTCAACCTGTGGTAAGCATACCACCGGTGGTACTTTGCTGTTGGCCAGGTGGTACACACCAGGTTTGCCTGCCACTTTTTTGCCCGCATGCCACTTGTCCTGGTCCTGTCCTGCCTCCACAAAGTTTGGCTCCTCCTCCCTCGCTCCTTGCTGTGCTGCTTTGCAGCATACTTCAGACCTCAGATCAGTGGGGAAGAGACAGCCAGGCAAATAGTGCACAGTAATGGCGCAGATACAGAAAGGGACACCACTGCTCACTTCCTGTACTTGAAGTATACGTGCCGTCACCATGCACCGTTTGCATGACTGTCACTTCTCTGCTGCTGGCTTACCGATGATCTGAGGTGTGAACTATTCAGCAGGGCAGCACAGCAAGGAGTGAGCAAGGGGGAGCCAAACTTTGTGGTGAGTCACTGCCTAGCTCTCAGCTCTCTGATAGTGGGACGAGGCTACCTATAATTATGCAGGGGGGGCGAGCACTGTACTAACAGTGCAGGAGATTTGGGCGCAGCCAGCGCCATCATAGGCCGAAATAGGGATTACGGCTATAGCGGCGCACAGTCAGTAACTTCGGCGCCATCAGAAGACAGTGCTGAAGTTGCTTTTAAAACACTGCAATTCGGCTTCCAGCAATTGCCGTATACCAGCTGTATCCTGCGCCCAAGTCTCCTGGCGAGCAGTTCATATGTATGCGGGGGAGGGGAAAGAGAGGAACTTGCAAGGCTACCTATATTGGCAATCTACCTACAGATTGCCAATACTGACAATATGTAGGCTTGCAATCTAATTGTAGTTGTTTTCCCCACCAATGCCTCCTACTTTTCCCCTCCCATATGCCCTCTTCTTTTCTTAAAGTGTACCTGTACAAAAAAAGTGCCCCGAGGGGTACTTACTTCAGGGAAGGGGAGGCCTTTGTATCCTAAAGAGGTTTCCCCCTTCCTCCACAGTAGAAGGGATCCAGCTCTGGGAGCCCCAAAGTTCTCCTTGTCGGTGTGTGCGCATGCGCAGTAGTATTTGTTTTCCTTGACTGCAGTGCTTGAGTTTAGGTCTCCTTTAACCACTTGCCGACCGCCCACAGCCGATGGGCAGCGGCAAAGTGGACGCCGAAAGGACCGCAATACGCCCAAGGGCGTTGCGTCCTTTCGGCATGCCGGGGAAGCGATCGCGTCATTGATGACGCGCGCTTCCCCCGGCAACTGGCTCCGCCCAACCGCGACGACATCCCGCCGGCCATTCGGAAGCGCCAGCGGGTTGTTAACCCCGCGATCATAGTTACATAGTTACATAGTTACATAGTTATTTTGGTTGAAAAAAGACATACGTCCATCGCCGCTACAAAGTGTATAATACACTTTGTAATGTATACAAAGTGTATTATACAGGCTGCCTCCTGTCCTGGTGGTCCCAGTGTCCGAGGGACCACCAGGGCAGGCTGCAGCCACCCTAGTCTGCACCTAAACACACTGATCTGCCCCACAGCCCCCTGATCGCCCACAGCACCCCTCAGACCCCCCCCCCCCTGCCCACCCCCCAGACCACTGTTTGCACCCAATCACCCCCCTAATAACCCATCAATCACTCCCTGTCACTATCTGTCAACGCTATTTTTTTTAAAATTCCCTGATCACGCCCCCACCCCTCAGATTCTCCCCAGGCCCCCCCCCCCCTGTGTACTGTATGCATCTATCCCCCCTGATCACCTGTCAATCACCCGTCAATCACCCATCAATCACCCCCTGTCACTGCCACCCATCAATCAGTCCCTAACCTGCCCCTTGCGGGCAATCTGATCACCCACCCACACCATTAGATCGCCCGCAAACCCGCCGTCAAATCACCTCCCAAGTGTATTGTTTACATCTGTTCTCTTTTCTAAACACCCACAAATTACCCGTTAATCACCCATAAATCACCCCCTATCACCACCTGTCACTGTTACCTATCAGATCAGACCCTAATCTGCCCCTTGCGGGCACCCAGTCACCCGCCCACACGCTCAGATTGCCCTCACTCCCCCACTTATCAATTTGCCAGTGCATTAATTACATCTGTTCTTCCCTGTAATAACCCACTGATCACCAGTCAATCTGATCACCCACCCACACTAATAGATCGCCCGCAGATCCGACGTCAGATCACCTCCCAAGTGCATTGCATCTGTTCTCTCTTCTAAACACCCACTAATTACCCATCAATCACCCCCTGTCACCACCTGTCACTGCTACCCATCAGATTAGACCCCTATGTGCCCCTAGGGCACCCAATCACCCTCCCACATCCTCAGACCCCAGCCCTGATCACCTCGCCAGTGCATTGCTTGCATCTATTACCCCCCCTAATCACACCTTGAGACACCCATCAATCACCTCCTGTCACCACCTGTCACCCCCTAGCACACCTACCCATCAGATCAGGCCCTAATTTGCCCAGTGTGGGCTCCTGATCACTCGGCCAAACCCTCAGACCCCCTTCCGATCACCTCCCCAGTGCATTGAGTGCATCTATTTTCCCCTCTAACCACCCCCTGAGACACCCATCAATCACCTCCTGTCACCCCCCTAGCACTCCTATCCATCAGATCAGGCCCAATACAACCTGTCATCTATAAGGCCACCCTGCTTATGACCGGTTCCACAAAATTCGCCCCCTCATAGACTACCTGTCATCAAAATTTTCAGATCCTTATACCCCTGAACAGTCATTTTGAGACATTTGGTTTCCAGACTACTCACTGTTTTGGGCACGTAAAATGCCAGGGCAGTATAGGAACCCCACAAGTGACCCCTTTTTAGAAAAAAGACACCCCAAGGTATTCTGTTAGATGTATGACGAGTTCATAGAAGATTTTATTTTTTGTCAAAAGTTAGCGGAAATTGAATTTTATAGCTTTTTCACAAAGTGTCATTTTTCACTAACTTGTGACAAAAAATAAAATCTATGAACTCACCATACACCTAACAGAATACCTTGGGGTGTCTTCTTTCTAAAATGGGGTCACTTGTGGGGTTCCTATACTGCCCTGGCATTTTAGGGGCCCTAAAACCGTGAGGAGTAGTCTTGAAACCAAATGTTGCAAAATGACCAGTGAAATCCTAAAGGTACTCATTGGACTTTGGGCCCCTTAGCGCACTTAGGGCGCAAAAAAGTGCCACACACGTGGTACCGCTGTACTCAGGAGAAGTAGGATAATGTGTTTTGTGGTGTATTTTTACACATGACCCCATTTTAGAAAGAAGACACCCAAAGGTATTCCGTTAGGAGTATGGTGAGTTCATAGAAGATTTTATTTTTTGTCACAAGTTAGCGGAAAATGACACTTTGTGAAAAAAGACAATTAAAATCAATTTCCGCTTACTTGTGACAAAAAATATTTCTCCCACCCAGCATGGGTATGTGTAAAAATACACCCCAAAACACATTATACTACTTCTCCTGAGTACGGCAATACCACATGTGTGGCACTTTTTTGCAGTCTAATTGCGCTAAGGGGCCCAAAGTCCAATGAGCACCTTTAGGCTTTACAGGGGTGCTTACAATTTAGCACCCCCCAAAATGCCAGGACAGTAAACACACCCCACAAATGACCCGATTTTGGAAAGTAGACCCTTCAAGGTATTCAGAGAGGAGCATAGTGAGTCCGTGGCAGATTTCATTTTTTTTTTGTCGCAAGTTAGAAGAGATGGAAACTTTTTTCCATTTTTTTTAAGTCACAAAGTGTCATTTTCCGCTAACTTGTGACAAAAAATAAAATCTTCTATGAACTCACCATGCCTCTCAGTGAATACTTTGGGATGTCTTCTTTCTAAAATGGGGTCATTTGGGGGGTATTTATACTATCCTGGAATTTTAGCACCTCATGAAACATGACAGGTGGTCAAAAAAGTCAGTGATGCTCCAAAATGGGAAAATTCACTTTTGGCACCATAGTTTGTAAACGCTATAACTTTTAACCAATCCAATAAATATACACTGAATGTTTTTTTTTTTTAATCAAAGACATGTAGCAGAATAACTTTCATGCTCAAATGTATAGGAAATTTTACTTTATTTGAAAAATGTCAGCACAGAAAGTTAAAAAAGTCATTTTTTTATAACATTCATGTCTTTTTTGATGAATATAATAAAAACTAAAACTCGCAGCAGCAATCAAATAGCACCAAAAGAAAGCTGTATTAGTGACAAGAAAAGGAGGTAAAATTCATTTAGGTGGTAGGTTGTATGACTGAGCAATAAACCATGAAAGCTGCAGTGGTCTGAATGGAGAAAAAGGCTCTGGTCCTTAAGGGGTAGAAAGACTGTGGTCCTCAAGTGGTTAAAAAGGTTCTGTGGGATTCTAAAAATCAATCAAACAAGCTGACACTTATCTGGGGCTTCTATCGGCCCCCTGCAGCTGTAATGTCCCGTGCCGTCCTCCTACGATCCTCCGTTTCCCGCCGCCGGGCCCGGTTTAATATTCGTCTAAACAGACGAATAATGTTAGCACCTGCTCGCGTCATCGGGAGCTTACTGCACAGCCGCAGTGTAATAACTCGTGTGATTACACTGGGACCGGCAGCGGGGAACAGAGCATCGGAAGAGGACGGCGTGGGACATTACCGCTGCAGGGGGCCGATAGAAGCCCCAGGTAAGTGTCAGCTTTCTTGATTCTTAGGCTGCAAAAGAACTCCTTTTAAGTGAGAAGAATATGGTGGCTGCTATATTAATTTCCTTTTAAACTACTGCTGATCGTCGCTAACTGCTCCACTGCTGAACTCCCTATCAGCTGATCGATCGCTGACCTCCAGACAAGCTACGTCATTACCAACCAGACACCCCATCTACCAATCACACACAGCTGGATTTTTTTTTTTTTTTTGCCATCATTGATGTTCTGCCAACTTCACTGCTGATCTCCTGTGGACTACTCCTTACCAGATTGATTACTGATGCAACTTTGCTGAACCCCTTCAGCCACATCATTGGTGACATTTATCTCATCTTGGTCTAACTGCTGTCCCCCTGTCTATGCTTCCACTCTCCACACCCCATCCTACCTTATCCCATCAGTACAAAATGTTCCCTCCTATTCACTCCCTTACCCCTCCACCATTTCCAAGCTATCTCCCTCCCCATCTCGCTCTCCCCCATCACCACATGCTCTACCTCCACCTCCTTCTACACCTTGTCCCCCTTGTGTTTCCCCGCACCCTCTCCCCTTTTGTCCTTAGACTCCCTTTTGGCCCTCAACCCCCATGCACCTCCCTTCCCTCCCCCCCAAACTCTACCCACACACCCCCTCGGCATAACCTTATTCCTATCCATCCTACCCCTAGGCATTCGCTCCGTGTTTCCTGTGGCCTCTGGAATGCCAGGTCCACCCGCAATAAGCTGCTCTCTGGAACTCGCTCCCTCCAGCCACCAGACTCGCCCCCACCTTTAATACCTTCACACAAGCTCTCAAGACTCACCCTTTCATGCTCGCATACCCCCCTACACCAGCACCATAATATGTTCTGTTAGACACCCTCTCAACAGATACACCTTTTGTCTCCACCCCCACCCTTTAGATTGTAAGCCTCTGGCAGGGCCATCTCCCTTAGTGTTTCCAGCTTCATTATGCAATCTTACTGACAATCACCCCTCTTGTGGACTAGAACAGTCTCTATTTTGACCTATGACACTGTATTATCAAATCATTTGCATGATCTTGTTTTGTTGTGAGTTTCCTGTATGTCCTACCTTGTATGTTAACCCTTTTATCTATTGTGCAGCGCTGCATAATATGTTGGCGCTATATAAATACAATAAATAATAATAATAATAGTTGACTGGCAGCCCTGCTGATCTATGTCTCTGCAGAAGTGTCTGAATCACACCAGAAACAAGCATGCAGCTAACCTTGTCAGATCTGACAACAGAAACACCTAATCTGCATGTGCTTGTTCAGGAGCTGTGGCTAAAAGTATTAGAGGCAGAGGATCAGCATGATAGCCAGGTAACTGGCATTGCTTAACCACCTTAGCGGTATGGACGAGCTCAGCTCGTCCATTACCGCCAGAGGGTGCCGCTCAGGCCCTGCTGGGCCGATTTTAATGAAATAAAAAGCAGCACACGCAGCCGGCACTTTGCCAGCTGCGTGTGCTGCCTGATCGCCACCGCACTGCGGCGATCCGCCGCGAGCAGCGGCGAAAGAGGGTCCCCCCAGCCGCCTGAGCCCTGCGCAGCCGGAACAAATAGTTCCGGCCAGCGCTAAGGGCTGGATCGGAGGCGGCTGACGTCCATGACGTCATTCCGCTCGTCGCCATGGCGACGAAGTAAGCAAAACACGGAAGGCCGCTCATTGCAGCCTTCCGTGTTACTTCTGGCCGCCGGAGGCGATCAGAAGAACGCCTCCGGAGCGCCCTCTAGTGGGCTTTCATGCAGCCAACTTTCAGTTGGCTGCATGAAATAGTTTTTTTTTTATTTAAAAAAAACTCTCCCGCAGCCGCCCTGGCGATCTTAATAGAACGCCAGGGTGGTTAAAAGGAAATAAATATGGCAGCCATAGTTAAATAAATAAATATGGCAGCCTCTCACTTAATTTTTCCATTAACTACTCACTTTTTTTATTGTAGTGGTCCTCGAAACAGTTGAAATTTGACAGTTGGAAATTGACAGTTTAAACAAGACAGTTAGAAAAGGGCAGTTGAAATTTGGCAGTTGAAAAATTGCAGTTAGAAAATTACAGTCAGAAAAGACAATTGGAAAATGACAGTTGGAAAATGGCAGTTGAAAAATGACAGTTGGAAGATGGCAGTTGAAAAATGACAGTTGGAAAATGACAGTTGAAAAATGGCAGTTAAAATTTGGCAGTTTAAAAAATGGCAGTTGAAAAATGACAGTTGGAAAATGGCAGTTGAAAAATGACAGTTGGAAAATGGCAGTTGAAAAATGACAGTTGGGAAATGGCAGTTGAAAAATGACAGTTGGAAAATGGCAGTTGAAAAATGACAGTTGGAAAATGACAGTTGGAAAATGACAGTTGAAAATGGCAGTTGAAAAATGGCAGTTGAAAAATGGCAGTTAAAATTTGACAGTTAAAAAATGACAGTTGGAAAATGACAGTTGGAAAATGTCAGTTGGAAAATGACAGTTACAATTTGACAGTTGTAAAATGGCAGTTGAAAAATGACAGTTGGAAAATGGCAGTTAAAAGTTGAACTGTCATATTTTAACTGTCATTTTCCAACTATCATTTTTCAACTGTTGTTTTTTAACTGCCATTTTTCAACTGTCAATTTTTTAACTGCCATTTTCCAACTGTCATTTTCCAACAGTCATTTTCCAACTGCCATTTTCTAACTGTCATTTTTCAACTGTCAAATTTTTAATTGCCATTTCCAACTGTCAATTTTCAACTGCCATTTTCCAACTGTCATTTTTCAACTGCTTTTTTCCAACTCTTATTTTCCAACTACCATTTTTCAACTGTTGTTTTTTTACCTGCCATTTTCCACCTGTCATTTTCCAACTGTCATTTTCCAACTGCCATTTTCTAACTGTCATTTTACAACTGCAAAATTTTAACTGTTGTTTTTCAACTGTCATTTTTAAACTGCCATTTCTCAACTGTCATTTTCCAACAGCCGAATTTCAACTGTTTTTTGACTGCCATTATTTTCCAACTGTCATTTTTTTAACTGCCATTTTTCGACTATCCTTTTCCAATTGTTTCCTTCTTCCTTTCCTATTTTATTTATTTCGCAAACAGAAGCCTTGAGATCCTCAATGTTGAATGTTGATTTGCCACCTCATTTTGTGTTTTGGGGACTAGATTTGCATCCCGATTTGCACAATTTAAAACTGGCTATCTCTAACAGTGACAGGTGTCAGATATGGTGGCTGGATAGTGTAATGGTTAAGGGCTCTGCCTCTGACACAGGAGACCTGGGTTCAAATCTCTGCCTGTTCAGTAAGCCAGCACCTATTCCGTAAGGAGTTCTTTGGGCGAGACTCCCTAACACTGCTACTGCTTACTGAGTGCGCTCTAGTGGCTGCTTCTAAAGCACTTTGAGTCCGACAGGAGAAAAGCGATATACAAAAAAAGGAATTATATTGATAACTGTAGAGAGGGAGTGGAGGAAAAAGCCTATGTTGGCTTTTTACCTTCCTATCTTGCTCCCAGTCTAATGACCCATTTATTGGCTTCAACTTTCAGGCCTGGAACCCACTGAAATCAGCAAACGCAAAACGCAACCGCTAGCGTTTTGTCTGAGCGGTTTGCAAGCGGATTAATGCGCATTTTTGGTCGTGTTTTGCAACATTGTATTTTTTTGCCCAGCGGGTGCGTAGCGTTTTGCGTTTTTATCCTGATTGGTCCTGTGAATTATTTTTCATTTTGTTACAGTGTGCTGAACCGCAAAACGCTAGCAAAACCGCTCAGTTTAGGTTTGGCTGAGCGTTTCTGCTAGCGTTTCAATACTTTACATTGAAGCGCTAACGCTCCCAAAATGCTGCATGTCCTGCGTTTGCGTTTCTGGGAAACGCAAACGCTCCTGTGGAAGTTGCCCCATCCATTAACATTAGCCCAGCGGTTTGGCAAACTGCTAGCGTATCGCAGTGCTGCCAAAACGCTGCCAAAAGCGCTCCTGTGGGTTCCAGCCCTTATAGTGGTTCTCTTTCCTGGCTAGCAGCACTTTTAGCCACTGTGAAACTTGTCCACACATTCTCTACCTTAGTGTTTTTGTACTTGTGTTCTTCCTCGATGGTGACTCTCTTTTTCTTGGGCTACTTCAAATGTATTTATTTATTGTGCATTATGGTGATTTATTGTTGCAGAGTTGTTTTTCAGATTAACTTGCACTATTTTTTTCTTGATAAAGAGGTACTTTGTTGCTTTGGAATTTGGGATTATCTTAATTACAGAATGAATTACAGATCTTTCTGTACCAATTTTTTGGAGTGCCAACCACTTACATCTCTTTACAAAAAATGTATGGCACGTGTTTTGCTCTGCATGGCAGTATTAATTGAAATGAGACAGCACTGTGTTGGCACAGAAATGCATACAGCAGTTTATTGTCAGAACACAGCACAGCACATGAGAGTCTGACACATTACTGAAATAAGCTCAGCAATGCTGCAGTACATCCTGACCTTCACAGTTGTTATCAAATTACCATTTTAAAGGACCACTATAGTGAAAAAGTAAGCAGTTAAAATCTTTCAGAACCGACATGTTTTGGACTAGTCGAGTTCCTCATTGGGGATACAAAGGGTTTTCTTTGTTTTTTAAAATAATTTCCTAAATGGCAGTCCTAACTGCCAAAATAGGACCAGCCAGCGTCCCTACTCGCACACTATTTTGGCAGTCAGACTTAACAATGGCCGTTCAGCAAATGCTTTTAAAAACAAAGGGAAACCCTGAGACTCCATCATGAGGAGATGGACTAGTCCAAAACTTGTTGGTTCTGTCAGCTTTTGAAGCGGACCTAAACTGAGAGCTTCCTCTCTGCTCTAAGGAGATAAGCAACAGCATCATAACTTTAAAGAAAAACATTTCTTTGTTACAACTTACAGGAATCTTACAAAAACACTGCAGTGTTTACTTTCTGGTGTCCTAGGAACACAAAAGGGTTAACCTTCAGTGTTTACATATTAGCCCAAACTATGGCATAGAGTGGCACACCTGACAACCCTAATTTACACTTGCTGTTTACTTGTTGATAAAGCCTAATTAGACAGGCCAATCTCTCCAGACCAGGGCTTTGCACCTGTGGTACGCGTACCACCGGTGGTACTTTGCTGTTGGCCAGGTGGTACACACCAGATTTGCCTGCCACTTTTTTGTCCACCTGCCACTTGTCCTGGTCCTGTCCTGCCTCCATAAAGTTTGGCTCCCTCGCGCCTTGCTGTGCTGCTCTGCTGCATACTTCAGACCTCAGATTAGTGTGGAGGAGACAGCCAGGCCAACGGTGCACAGTGATGGCGCAGATACAGAAAGTGACATCACTGCTCATTTGAAGTATACACGCCGTCACTGTGCACCACTTGCCTGGCTGTCTCTTCTCTGCGGCTGGCTTACCAATGATCTGAGGTGTGAACTATTCCGCAGGGCAGAACAGCAAGGAGTGAGCAAGCGGGGAGCCGAACTTTGTGGTGAGTCAATGCCTAGCTCTCAGGTGGTGGGGCCAGGCTACCTATAATTAAGTGCATGGGGGGGGGGGGGGACTTGTATGTCTACCTATATTGGCAATCTTCCTCTAGATTGCCAA
The DNA here is from genome assembly GCF_040937935.1 of Hyperolius riggenbachi. Classification (NCBI taxonomy): domain Eukaryota; kingdom Metazoa; phylum Chordata; class Amphibia; order Anura; family Hyperoliidae; genus Hyperolius; species Hyperolius riggenbachi. The sequence continues at coordinate 232,604,384 of NC_090655.1, forward strand.
TACTGACAATATGTAGGCTTGCAATCTAATTGCAGTTTTTTTTCCCTCACCAATGCCTCCTACTTTTCCCCTCCCAAATGCCTTTTTTTTCTTAAAGTGTACCTTGTAAGAAAAAAGTGCCCCGGGGGTACTTACCTCAGGGAAGGGGAGGCCTTTGTATCCTAAAGAGGTTCCCCCCTTCCTCCACAGTAGATGGGATCCAGTGCTGGGAGCCCCAAAGTTCTTCTCATCGGTGTGCACAGTCCGTTAAGGCTCCAGCAGAAACAGCCAAGTCCGATTGCATCCAATCTACTGTGCAGGCACAATGGTGGTACTTGAAAGTTTTCAGGCAATAAAAGTGGTCCAATTAGTGGAAAGGTTGAAAAGCCCTGTGTTAGAGGACTACATAAAGTGCGGCGTTAGGATTAGGCAGGAGAATGTGGTGGTGGTATTTCACATGGCCTGCAGAATGTTCAGAGAAGTGAAAAAGATTCTGAATATTTCTATTAAAGTGTACCCAAGGCGAGAAAAACAAAACAAAACAAAAAAACTGATACTCACCTGAGTAGGGAAGCCTTTGGATCCTTTAGAGACTTCCAGCGTCCCCCTAGCAACCAACGCCCTGTGTGACTCCCGGGACTTATCCAACAAGAGCTTGTCAGATATGTTACGTGGCCGCACTCTTCATGCATGGCCAAGCCTGGTGGCTCCTGCGCAGTAAGCGGGAGCTGCTCGTCCATGATACTGCGCAGGCGCAGCCATATTTGCGCAGATGCAGCACAGCCACTCTTCTGTAAGAGGAGCATGGTCACGATCTTCAAGAGGGTCCTGAGCAGCAGCGGTGGTCTGGAGGATGACGTGGGAAGCCTTTGGGGGAGTTTTTTTTTGCTGCCTCGGGTTTACTTTAATAAATTATACACCTAAGCAGAGAGGTGAGGGGAATTCTGGGAGTTCACGTGATGTCACTTCTACCTCTGTTAATAAAATACACATCTGATTGGAGAGATGAGGAGGATTCTGGGATTGCCATGTGACATTCTTGTTGGTCTTTCCATACAGTTTTCCTCTGGTGACGTTCGGTGATCGTGTAAAAATTACGGTTCACCCACCTTACTTCCTAATTTCTGACAGGTGCAACAAGCAGAGGGTTCTGGAGGTCACCAGGAAGATGATGGAGCTGCTGGCAGAAGAGGTGACCGGTTCTGGGAGGGATGTGGCTGGGTAGTGAGTCTTATCACTGTGTGTGTGTCCGGTTCCTATGAAGTGTCTGGAATGGTACTGTTTATCTTTTCATACAGGAGTGGAAGCATGTGTAAGGATAGAAGGAGTTCTACAAGACCACCATAAATGGAGAATTAGCTGCCCCTCACATCACTGGGTAAGAGGAGACTTTCATTTCTAAAGGATAGAGCAGTACGGAGAGTCCACCTAGATCAGTGATCAGCAAACTTGGCTCTCCAGCTGTTAAGGAACTACAAGTCCCACAATGCATTGCGGGAATCTGACAGCCACAGTTATGATTCATAAAGGCAAATGCATTGTGGGACTTGTAGTTCCTTAACAGCTGGAGAGCCGAGTTTGCAGATCACTGACCTAGATCCCCCTTTATCTGATAATCACATTGAGGCAATGTATTTAGCCAGTGTGTATGTGTTTCCTACAGATGGATGCAGTAACAGAAACCCACCTGAGAGATATACAGCTCCTTTTTATTCCAAGCATTGTAGACAGGAAGATCCCACCACTCCCCAGCATTTTCAGGTAGGTGGTACTGAGAGTCCCCAGTGACATTATATTCTTGTGTGTAGCTTACTTAGTGTGACTACATTGGTGTTACTTGGTTTTGATTATTATCTTTAGGAGGAAGACCTGATAAGCAAACTGGATAAAGAGGAAAAAGACAAGATGTATATGAGGGATGATCAGCAGTCTACAGAGGAGGATGACGACATGATGAGGACAATTAAAGTGGAAGAAGACAAGATGTATATAAGGGGTAATCGGCGCTCTACAGAGGAAGGATACACGCTGGGGACAATTAAAGAGGATGAAAAAGAGACATGCTTGAGGAGTGATCACCACTATACAGGGCAGGGTGACATGAGGATAATTAAAGTTGAAGAGGAGGAGAAATATGTGATGGGCTATCAGCATCCTATGCAGGAAGATGATCTGATGGAGACAGTTAAAAAAGAAGAGGAGACGTATGTGAGGAGCGATCAGCAGTGTATGGAGGAGGGTGACATAAGGATAATAAAAGTTGAAGAAGAAGAGGATGAGCAGTCTGTGGAGGAGGCTGACATGATGGGGACAAGTAAAGAGGACACAGAGGGCAGAACAGGTGACTAATGAACATTAAAGTGTACCTGAGACGAGAAGCGTCTCCGGTACTATACTTACCTGGGGCTTCCTTAAAGGACAACCGAACTGACATGTGACATGATGAGATAGACATGTGTATTTACAGTGCCTAGCACACAAATAACTAGGCTGTGTTCCTTTTTTTCTTTCTCTGCCTGAAAGAGTTAAACATCAGGTATGCAAGTGACTGGTTCTGTCTGGGTCAGGACCGGGTTGGACTGGGTCAGACTGTAGCATAACCCTCACTGATAAGTAATTACAGCCATAATATACTTTTCTGTAAGTAAATGGCTTCTGAGAGCAGGAAAGAGGTGAAAAGGGTCAATAATTCATAGATTTGAGCTTTATTATACTTCAATGAAGGTGTCATTGAGCAGAGACAATGAAACAGAAAAATGTAAAAACTAGATTTAAATATAAAATAAAACTGTGGGAAATCTAAAAAAAGTCACTTTTAGGAAAATGAGGATACATACAATTGTTTTTCTCATCACTTAATTTTCACCTCAAATGTCCTTTAACCACCCTGGCGTTCTGATTAAATCGCCAGGGTGGCTGCGGGAGGGTTTTTTTTAAATAAAAAAAAAACTATTTCATGCAGCCAACTGAAAGTTGGCTGCATGAAAGCCCACTAGAGGGCGCTCCGGAGGCGTTCTTCCGATCGCCTCCGGCGGCCAGAAGTAACACGGAAGGCCGCAATAAGCGGCCTTCCGTGTTTCGCTTACCTCGTCGCCATGGCGACGAGCGGAGTGACGTCATGGACGTCAGCCGACGTCCTGACGTCAGCCGCCTCCGATCCAGCCCTTAGCGCTGGCCGGAACTGTTTGTTCCGGCTACGCTGGGCTCGGGCGGCTGGGGGGACCCTCTTTCGCCGCTGCACGCGGCGGATCGCCACGCTGCAGCGGCGATCAGGCAGCACACGCGGCTGGCAAAGTGCCGGCTGCGTGTGCTGCTTTTTATTTGGTGAAAATCGGCCCAGCAGGGCCTGAGCGGCAGCCTCTGGCGGTGTTGGACGAGCTGAGCTCGTCCAGACCGCTCAGCTGGTTAAGCCCCCTTGAGGCTGCTCGTCCCTCGCCGTCTACCCGGGTGGCTCCTTCACCCGCAATAGTCCCCAAAGGTCTGGCCGAGTCGGGCTTTGTCATGCAAGCGTGGCTCGCCCAGGAGTGCTCGCCTATCTCGCTACCGCAGATGGAAGTATTCTGCACCAGCGCAGGCGCAGAACACTCCCAGGGATGAGAGCTCAATGGAGGAGCGGGCCAGGCAGCGCAAGCATGATGAAGCTTGACTCAGCCAGGCTTTCAGGCACTATTGCGGGTGACAGAAGCCACCCAGGGAGACTGTGAGGAACGAGCGGCCTCAAGGCGGCTTAACCCTCCTGGCAGTTTGCAAAAAAATCGCCAGGGGGCAGCAAATCTTTTTTTTTTAATTTTTTTTTTTTTTTTTCATGTAGCGAGACAAAGTCTCGCTACATGATAGCCGCTGCTCAGCGGCATCCCCCCAGCCCCTCCGATCGCCGCCGGCGATCGGAGATCCGGAGATCCCGTTCAAAGAACGGGATCTCCTGGAGGGCTTCCCCCGTCGCCATGGCGACGGGCGGGATGACGTCACCGACGTCACCGACGTCATCGACGTCGTGACGTCAGAGGGGACTCCGATCTGCCCCATAGCGCTGCCTGGCACTGATTGGCCAGGCAGCGCACGGGGTCTGGGGGGGGGGGGGGCGGCCGCGGCGAGAGGAATTGCGGCGGATCGGCGGGTAGCGGCGGCGATCGGGCACTGCACGCAGCTAGCAAAGTGCTAGCTGCGTGCAGCAAAAAAAAAATTATGCAAATCGGCCCAGCGGGGCCTGAGCGGTGCCTTCCGGCGGCATAGCCCGAACTCAGTTCGGGCTTACCGCCAGGAAGGTTAAGGAAGCCCCAGGTAAGTATGGAACCTGATACGCTTCTTGTCTCAGGTTCTCTTTAAGTATAGAATAAATGTGGATCTTTCTTGTTATTATGGCTGTTCACAGACTGGCCATATTGGGAGTTTAGCTAGTTACTTATGTTAGATTTTAGTCTCCTGAAACTATCATTCTTGATTGTTTGGTGTAGGTGGTAAAAGCATGGGAAGCGTCCTACTACAACTCACAGCAGAAACTACAACAGTGTTCACTTCAGGCAAGAACTGTCCAGCTCGTGAGAGTCAATAAATTGTCTCGTGTAGCTATAATCCATGATTATTTCATGTAATAGAAATGTGAGCAACTTAAATTAACCCTACTGGCCTGTAATAAGCTGATAATGGTCACTGTACATTACTGTACACAGATTGGTCACAGTAGGGGTGACTTAGTGTTACTGGCCTGTAATAAGCTGATAATGGTCACTGTACATTACTGTACACAGATTGGTCACAGTAGGGGTGACTTAGTGTTACTGGCCTGTAATAAGCTGATAATGGTCACTGTACATTTCTGTACACAGATTGATCACAGTAGAGGTGACATAGTGTTAATTTGCTATAAGCTGATTTGAGACCCAATCTCTATGGCGACATTGGTGGACTGAGATTGTACAGACGCTTAGTTAGCCTATAGGCTAACGTGTTTGTTGCAATGCCGGGGGTAAAGGGGACGGTGGCAGTCGAGTCGGGGGCTGCTGTAGATACTGTTTGACAGAGGCGGTCGTTATCAGCCACATAATGGTGACTGTACACAGATTGGACACAGTAGGGGTGACTCAGTGTTACTGGCCTGTAATAAGCTGATAATGGTCACTGTACATTACTGTACTGAGATTGGACACAGTAGGGGTGACTCAGTGTTACTGACCTGTAATAAGCTGATAATGGTCACTGTACATTACTGTACTCAGATTGGACACAGTAGGGGTGACTCAGTGTTACTGGCCTGTAATAAGCTGATAATGGTCACTGTACATTACTGTACTGAGATTGGACACAGTAGGGGTGACTCAGTGTTACTGACCTGTAATAAGCTGATAATGGTCACTGTACATTACTGTACACAGATTGGACACAGTAGGGGTGACTCAGTGTTACTGACCTGTAATAAGCTGATAATGGTCACTGTACATTACTGTACTCAGATTGGACACAGTAGGGGTGACTCGTTACTGGCCTGTAGTAAGCTGATAATGGTCACCATACATTACTTTGTAGAGATTGGTCTCAATAGAAGTTATTGATGAGTAGTTGCCGTACTGCCGGAGTTAAAACTCTCTATCCAACACTTATTAGATAGAACAATATCATGCTTTTCCATTGCAATGCAGATTTTGCCAAAATCAAGGAAGATACTCTTGTAGAAAGACTGTTTTAAAATTCACTAGAGCTTAGGCTCGTTACAATAATGGGTGCTAGGCCTTGCCCGCTACGCCCCTCAGAACCCCCTCCCCCTGTCGCCTCTACCTACTCAAGCATCGCGCACACATGCCCGCCCTGCACCCGTCCTCTTGTGCTGTCTAAAGTCTGCCAACGTGCCGTGCATGCGCACTGGCCTAGGCGCGAGGACACAGGGACACAGGAGGATGCAAGGACACAGACAGATTATTATATAGGATAAGTAAATGTGTTTGTATAACCTAGTGATGATGTTTCCTTTGTTTGTAGCGCTGAGTCCCGGCATGAAGAGCCCCTCGGAAATCTTTCTATCTCTATCCCCTGATTGTACAATGGAAGATGGCGTCATCATGCAAGATTCCACTGGAAGGATCCCCATAATCCCGAATGTCCTCCCCAGCTTTCCCCATGACTTGAACCCTAGTGGACCTCCTACCGGAGCCCAACAGGGGAGATTTCACTGTACTAAGTGTGGGAAATGGTTTAACTATAAATCACATTATATCATACATGTGAGATATCATACCGGTGAGAAGCCATATTCATGTTCTGAGTGTGGGAAAGGTTTTGCTCAGAAATCACACCTTGTGGTACACGAGAGAAGCCACACTGGTGAGAAGCCATTTTCGTGTTCTGACTGTGGGAAACATTTTAACTATAAATCACAACTTACCGTACATGAGAGATCTCATACTGGTGAGAAGCCTTATTCATGTGCTGACTGTGGGAAATGTTTTCTTCGGAAATCAGAGCTTCACATCCACAAGAGATATCACACTGGTGAGAAGCCATTCTCTTGTTCTGAATGTGGGAAATGTTTTGTACAGGGATCGGAGCTTGGCATACACAAAAGATCTCACACTGGTGAGAAGCCATATTGTTGTACTGAATGTGGGAGGTGCTTTGTACAAAAATCAGAACTTGTCAAGCATGAGAGATCTCACATCGGAGAGAAACCATATTCATGTTCTGAGTGTGGGAAATCTTACCCACAAAAAGCTCTGCTTACTGAACACGAAAGAACTCATACAGGTGAGAAGCCATTTTCATGTCCCGAGTGTGGGAAAAGTTTTGGAAAGAAGTCGTACCTTGTTTTACACAAGAAATCTCACACGGATGAGAGGCCATATCTCTGTACTGAGTGTGGGAAATGTTTTATCGGGAAATCACAGCTTACTAAACACGTGAGATCTCACACCGGTGTGAAGCCGTATTCCTGTTTTCAGTGTGGGAAATGTTTTGCACAGAATTCACACCTTGTTGTACATCTGCGATCCCATAGTAGCGAGAAGCCATTTTCTTGTACTGACTGTGGGAAACGTTTTGCACAAAGGACAGATCTTCGCATACACAGGAGAACTCACACTGGTGAGAAGCCATATTCTTGTACTGAGTGTGGGAAATGTTTTGGAACAAAGTCACACCTTGTTGTACACAAGCGAAATCACACTGGTGAGAGGCCATATCCCTGTGCAGAGTGTGGGAAATGTTTTGTACAGAAATCAGTGCTTACCAAGCACATGAGATCTCACGCCGGCAGAAAGCTATAATCATGTTTTGAGTGAGGCAAATATTTAGCTGGAACTGTTTTTATCCAACAAACTAAGATATGTCTATGAACTTGGCCTCTCAGGCCTGAAAATGAATCATCTACTAAAGAAATAATAAGTCCTTCTAGGCTCAAACCTAAATAGGGTTCATATCAATGTATGGAACATGGCATTTTATGGCATGGCGTTATTAACTAGGATACATTTTTTTTTAATTAAATAACACAAATACAAACTGTCATATGTGACTTGCAAATGTACAATTGTGACTTTCAGTAGGTGTGAAAGCGGGCCTGAAAGGAATACTTAAGTTTGCTAAAAAAATGACTTTTACTCACCTGGGGCTCCCCTCAGCCCCCTGCAGCTGAACGGTGCCCTCGCCGTGTCCCTCCGATGCACCTGGACTCGCCGGCGACCACTTCCGGTTTGGCCGTCACCGGCTGATTAGCCGCGTTCCCGGCCGCAATAGCATTAGAGAGAGCGCTATTGCGGCCGGGAACGCAGATAATCAGCCGCATTCCCAGCCTGTCGGCCGGTGACGGCCAAACTGGAAGTGGCCGTCGGCGAGTCCAGGCGCATCGGATGGACACGGCGAGGGCACCATTCAGCTGCAGGGGGCTGAGGGGAGCCCCGGATGAGTAAAAGTCATTTTTTTAAGCAGACTTAAGTATTCCTTTAACTCAGAACTTCCTCTCTGCTGTAAAAGATAAGCAACAGCATAATAACCTTTAAAGAAAAACACTACTTTGTCACAGCTTACAGAACTCCAATAAACCTGCAGTGTGTCTACTTCCTGCTTCCATGGAAGCAGACAAAGGGTAAACATGCTGTGTTTACATATTAGCCGTGTCTACCGAGAACTGCCAAATTTCTGTGCTGAAACAGCTGAGAGATCAAATTGCATTTGTGATTACATGAAGATGAGGGGCAATTAGACAGCCTCTTCTTCTCTCTAAAAACAAACAATGCATTTCTCTCGGTTTTCCTTGTGTCCTTTGCAAGAATTCAGAAGGAGCAGAGAATAAAGATGAATATTTAAGGGAAAGCTGGTGAAGGGCAGAGATGCATGTGTGGGGAGCAGAGGCCACAGCAGGGAGGAAACACGTGTGCAGCAGTGATATGCTTCCCCCTCAGATACCTGGTTTTGTGGTTTAGCAGTCTGTACCGAGTTCCGCTTTAGAAGATTAACCCTGGCACTGTGGTTTACATATCTCCAATGCCCTCAGTGAGCTGCTCAGTTATCTCCTTGACCTTAGCTTCTAATGCCACAACCTGTACACATCCTTAAAGAGGCACTATTAGCAATAACATGCCCCCCAAAGAAAATACATATGTAAGTAGATAAAAACTTCCTCTACTTACATAACAGATGTATTGCACTGTCCTCGGTTTCCATCCATATAATTTTAGATTATAAATAAAGGGACATTCTCTTCATGGCAGGGGCCATCTTGCTTCCTCCGGGTATATTCTTCCCCCCCCCCCCCGCACTCCCCTCCTCCCCGCACTTATCCTCAGCACAGCGGGGAGGAAAAGCTGCAGACAGCAAAGACTCACCTAACAATAGATCCAAGCGCTGCAGTTCCCCCCTATACTCTCTGCACTACCACCGGCGGCAGTGCAGAGAGTATGGGGGGAACTGCAGCGCCTGGGAACATTATTCTTGGAGTCTGTGCACTGCCTTTATCCTTCCCCAAAGTTCTGTGCGGGGAAGAAGGATAATGCGGCGGCGGGTGGCAGAAGGGCAGAGGGGGGGCGCAGACATCACATCATAGAAATGCAGACGCATCCGAAGTTTACATAGATACATTTAAGTATTTAAGTAAACACAATGTAACAAGTGTGGTATGTGACACACAGTCTCTGACTGTGCAGGAGCTGGAGGACAGCCAGAGAGTGTGTAACATTCACCACTTGTTACATTGTGTTTACTTAAATGTATCTATCTAAACTTCAGATGCGTCTGCGTTTCTATCCACGGAACTTTAAAGCTCTGTGTGTAACCCTTCCAATGCTGGTCTAGTAAAAAAAAAAAAATGCTGGTTGCATATAATATGCTGTAAATAATGTTTTAGAGCAAAGTTGAAATGCAGGGTTATATTCCGCTTTAAACTGCTGCTCCAGGTATGCATACATTCCATGAGACATGCACTGCACTGTTCAACATGGAGACCATGATTTGATTTAATGGAGATTGTTATAAGGCTGTAAGTTTAATGAGGCTGTAAATATACCAATCAAAAGTGTACCAAGTTTCCTGCTGCTGTTTCTACTGCCTGTTTATCACACTGAAAACAGACCACAGACCGTCCAGCAGCTGCATCTATACTTCTTGCCTAGGTAATTTCCTATCAATTAACCCCAACTGCCCAATACAAACCTGTTTACAAGGAAATATAATAAAGTATTCTAGAAACAGACACTTAAAGGTGTGTGTGTGTGTGTGTGTGTGTGTGTGTGTGTGTGTGTGCGTGCGTGCGTGCGTGCGTGCGTGCGTGCGTGCGTGTGTGTCACAGCAGGGAGCTGAAGATTTGTTTACGACCATGAAACTCATCAACCAGCTAATGGGTTGGATTATCTCTGTTTTATATCAGTGGACATTTGCATGCTTAGTTGCATATAAATCTCATCTCTTTTTAGGGCCACTAATGTCAGGGTAGTTTCCTGAGAGTAGAGTATAGTAAATCACACAGCTGGCCCTACCATATGAGCAACCATACAGGCCCCAGGACCCCGAGCCGGCAGCTGGGCCCTCTACAGGTCACCCCCCCCCCCCCCCGCAACACATAGCTGTGCTTCCTGGGGCCCTGCAATGTTGCAATGTCTTCTGCAGAGTAGTGACTCACCTGTCCGGGTGGAGGCGCTCCACTGTCAGTCTGTGGCTCCTGCTCCCCGTCTTCATCCAGCACTGGCTGCATCTTCCCTGTGACCCACAGCATGTTATCACGGAATTTCATGGGAGAGAGGCGCCCCTGTGAGGATGAAGATGGGAGTGCATGGAGCCACAGACTGACGGGAGCGCACCAGCCGGGACAGGTGAGTCGCCACTTTGTCAAAGACACAGCAGGCGCCATGGGTAGCATAGTTAAAGGAGAACTGAAGAGAGAGGTATATGGAGGCTGCCATGTTTATTTCCTTTTAAGCAATACCAGTTGCCTGGCAGCCCTGCTATCCTCTGCCTCTAATACTATTAGCCATAGACCCTGAACAAGCATGCAGCAGATCAGGTGTTTCAGACTTTGAAAGTCAGATCTGACAAGATTAGCTGCATGCTTGTTTCTGGTGTTATTCAGATACTACTGCAGAGAAATAGACCAGCAGGGCTGCCAGGCAACTGGTATTGATTTAAATGAAATAAATATGGCAGCCTCCGTATACCTCTTACTTCAGTTCCCCTTTAAGGGGGCTTGAAGCCCTGGGGGTGAACTGGGCAGCAACAATGGGGAAAGAGTCTATCGGGGCTTCTAGGCTAACTTTGCACAGGGCCCTATTGGTACTAGAAATGGGCCTGGTAAAACACAGAGTAACTGGATAATTTCTTTAACAATCCTATACACACTTGACTGATGTCCGATATGATCCCGATTCCTCGAGCAACATCGCTGAGCGGGACGCGTAGTCAGCCTGTGGGCTATTATGCGCTTTGTTTGAAGGCAGATGGGGGGGGGGAGCAGAGGGATGACAGAGCAGACATGATATCATACGGTGGTAGGGCATTGGTCAGCTGAGTTGATCTGCCTGGCAGTTAGTTGGCCAGGAAGCAGTCGATGATTGGGGACCCGCTGTACACATGCCTGAATATCGGCCGAGATTGTCAGTATTGACCATTTCAGCCAACTTTAATCTAGCGTGTGTATGGGGCTTTAATCCAGCCACGTTTCATTATGTGTTTTCCTTCAGCCACCTGTGAAAGTAGGAATAGCATATTTATAGATAATTGCAGCACTGGTGAAAGCGAACACAGTGAATCCAGCGCAGGAGATTTGGGCGCAGCCGGTGCCACCATAGGCCGTAATAGGAATTACGACTATAGCATCGCACAATAACTTCAGCACCATCAGAAGACGGAGCTGAAGTTACTTTTAAAACACAATAATTCTTGCTGGAAGCCGAATTATTTCATTGCCCACCATCCATGGTGGCCTGGAGGGGGAATAGTATTTAACACGGCCGGGAACTTGTGCTGCAGCAGGATCAGCCATATACCGGCTGTATCCTGCGCCCAAGTCTTCCTGTGCCGATTCCTCCCGTACACGATGAAAGGCCTCTGATGGGCAACACCAAGCTGCTGCAATTGGGTTCCCTGTGGATTAACCTTCCTGGCGATAACCCTGAACGTAGTTCAGGGTAAGCCGCGCAGGAGGATTTCTCAGGCCCTGCTGGGCCGATTTGCATAATTTTTTTTTTTTGCTACACGCAACTAGCACTTTGCTAGCTGCGTGTGCACACCGATCGCCGCCGCTCCGATTCACCGCTACCCGCCGCGCCACCCCCCCCAGACCCCTTGCGCAGCCTGGCCTATCAGCGCCAGGCAGCGCTGAGGGGTGGATCGGGACTCCCGATGACGTCACAATGTTGATGATGTCATCCCGCCCGTCGCCATGACGACGGGGGAAGCCCTCCAGGAAATCCCGTTCTTTGAACGGGATTCCCTGATCGCAGATCGCTGGAGGCGATCGGAGCGGGTGGGGGGATGCCGCTGCATAGCGGTTATCATGTAGCGAGCCCTAGGCTCGCTACATGATTTAAAAAACAAATAACAAAAAAAAAAAAAAAAACTGCTGCGCTGCCCCCTGGCGGTTTTTAATAGACCGCTAGGAGGGTTAAGCAGGTGGATGGTTAACTCCATGCAATTAGCATATATTAAACCAGCATAGGTAATTTTTGTATAGTGAGATTTGGAACCGGGTCCCATACCCACTGAAGCTTCCCTGTTGCACACGCTACTCAAAAAAAAAAAAGAACACATAAAAAGCACATCCAATCTCAATGCTTGGTGTGATAGGCCTTCTTAAAACAGAAGGTATTTCCAATAATTTAGCTTTAAGTGAACATCTGTGGTTACCCACAATGCACCACTACTGAATATGCAGATGATCTCTTTCTGCCCCTGAAGCCAGGCTTACACCCAGAACTGCTGGTGTATAGCACACTTATAGCTTTACATTTTACAGAGCCACATCAACCACACATGCAGACAGCCTGTTTCTGACGTTTAGGCCTCATCAGTGCAATCATAATGTGAAATAAATTATGCTGGACATCTGTAATGATATGGACTGGGTAATGCATTAGAAACTAAAGGATACCATATTGTTTGACAGAAATTAAAATGATCAACCTACATGGCTGAATTCAAGGACACAGTGAAGGCTGATCAATGTCCCCAATATTTCATGACAGCAAATTGTACTCAGTAGTTTGGATGACCCGCACATGCTTGTGTGGATGCCTAACAACATTGGGGCATGCTGACTGATGGTGGTCCTGGGGGATCTCTTCCCAAATCTGGACCAGGACATCACTGAGTTCTTGGACAGTCTGAGGTGCAACCTGTTTCACGCTATTAACATAACCCCCCTAAGGTCCTCCTGGCATCATCGCTAGCACAGGTCCAGTCAGATTAAAGGACTTGATCCCCGCAGTCTGATTGGCCCAATAGGCCGTCAACACTTTTATAGCACTTTTACAGTGCTCGTAACAGCTGATAACTCCCGCTGTTACACAGCGCTACCATTAGTGAATCAACAACAATGTTCTGTATGTGTTTTATTGGATGTAGGTCAGATGAGTGTGGGAGCCTGTCAATGGTATTTGTTCCTTTATCTCCAGGAACTGCCTGCATACTCTCAACACATGATGCTGGGCATTGTGGGACACCAGGAGCAACCCGGGAACTAACAAAAGGATTTCATCCTGATACATAATGACAGTCAATGTACTGTTGTTCAGCCTGTAGAGTCACGATGATCGCAATGTGCTAATTTTACTAACGCAGAATTTCCTGTAAAATTTCACAGTTACATGTACAGTAATTACAATTTTGAAATTTAATTGATTTCCCATTTAAAAATCTATTTGTACATTTTGCAGATTACGCACAATTACAAACAAGACAGTCTTAAAGGGTTAGAATAGTGAATCACTGGGACATTCTCTTGGAAAAGTTAGTGAGAAATGCCCAATTTGCCACAAGATCAGTGGTGCTCAGATGTCCCGATCCACGAATTTGGCAACCACTGCCGTTGCAGAAATAAAATCTGCCTCCAGCGTGATTGGTTCCGGATTTTGATACGCATCCACGCCACAACGTGGATTTTCGGTCGTGAATGACGCAATCACGGCCGGAACCTCGACCGGATCTGGATTTTCTATTAACGTTAATAGCAAAGCCCCCATACATGCTACAATCCCCCAAATTGCATGGATTATCAAGGTGATAAGGGGCTACAACTTCAACAAAAAAAATTCCAAAAATATTTTTTTGTTTTTGAGAAAGTGGATTTTAAAGTGAAATCAACACTTGAAATGGGGCTATGAATTGGTAATAAGTGGTTTTAAACAGGGAAATACACGTTAAGCAATCACAGAGGTGAAGGTGAGTCCCAATGGCACTTGGCGGTGATGGTACCACTAGAGGAAGATGAGTGGCTGACGCCAAAAAGACCCAGAGAGGTATATATATATATATATATATATATATATATATATATATATATATATATATATTTTGCAGCGATTAGCAATGACATGACAGCAGAGTTGTCAGTGGACCCAGGCAGTGTGAACGCAGAGTGTAGTAGCGACTGAGTCAGGAGGACAAAGTGGCCGGTCAGTGCGGCAGCACAGAAGGACCATAGCAACTCACTGGTAGTACCACAGGTCTGGGATGCAGTAATGAAGTCCATCAATACATCAGGTTCCATCTGCTCAACCACCACACGGGGACCAGAAACATGACAAGCTACAGACCTGTCTCTAACCTTCCCTTTCTGGGTAAGCTAATTGAAAAAGCCGTATGCCTCCAGCTAGAAGCCAAAATCCTACAAAACCACAGTTATGACCCATTCCAGTCTGGCTTCAGGAAACACCACAGCACTGAAACTGCCCTCATCCAAATATGCAACCACCTGCTCAAGAAACAGAGGAGAGTGCTCCATCCTGATACTGTTAGACCTTTGATACAGTTGACCATGACATCCTGATAAACAGGCTACAGGAATACTGCGGCATTCATGGCATAGTTCTTCAGTGGTTTCAATACTTCTTGAGTGGCAGAACCCAAAAAGTGTCTATGGGGCCCTTCCTGTTCACCTCTGTACGACTTAAAGAGACACTGAAGTCTCATAAAAATCCTATTTTTACTTCAAAAATATGTTTCTCATCCCTGCCCTAACTAAAACGCCGCATCCCCGCAGTTGTAATCTAACTAAATCCCCCCTAACTCCCCCCCGCAAAATCCATGACTTTCTTGGTCGTGGATTTTGCTGCTGTTGGAGGCAAAGCTTTCAGCCGCAGCTCTGCCTCCATTGGCGTCTATTAGCAGCGGATCTTCTCCTCTCCCCCGCCCCTCTCAGTGAAGGAAGACTGAGAGGGCGGGGGAGAGGCGGCGATCCGGGCTGATAGACGCGCTGATAGGCAGAGCTGCAGCTGAAAGCTCTGCCGCTCATGGGAGCGCTGCCCGGATTGCCCCCCCCCCCCACTGGGGAGTTTGGGGGGATTTAGTTATATTTCAGCCGCGGGGATGTGGCATTTTAGGTAGGGCAGGGATGAGAAAAAGATTTTTGAAGTAAAAAGCTGATTTTTAAGAGACTTCAGAGTCTCTTTAAGTATGGGTTGTCCCAGGGCTCAATCCTTTCTCTCCTGCTTTTCACAATTTACATGTTACCGCTTGGAAAACAAATCCAAAAACATGGCCTGACATATCACTGCTATGCGGACGACACCCAACTATATATTTCCTTCAAGCCTGGTGTAACAGACCCAACTCTAACTCTAAACTCCTGCTTATGCGAACAACAGCAATGGATGAGTGACAACTGGCTGAAACTAAATGCAGACAAAACTGAAGTCCTTCTGATCGAAAGGCAGCGCATGACAACAAAACTTAACTTGCAGTCTTCACCACTGGGAATAGGAGGCACAGATCTACACAGCTCTGATCTTGTGCGTAGCCTGGGAGTTCTAATTGATGGGGATTTATACTTCAGAACTCACATCTCTGCTGTGGTGAAATCATCCTTTCCCTGATATCTCCATGGCAGCATACAGATGGGGCAGTTCTCCGCCTACAACTGCCAGATAGGACCTTTCTGAGTATAAAATGAGCTCCACCCATTACCCCATATTCCTTTTTAAGTCCTCACCGCCGGATAGGATCGTGTTTTTCTTGCATGGACTAATTTTTCCCTTACCTCCGCACGATTTTTTGCGGTTTCCAACCAGGTTTTTACCTCCCCTGGTTGCAGTTCTGAACCTCAGGTAACTAAATGTTCCAAAGAGGTCAGGAGCCTGCTCTTTTGCGTTCTCCAGGCATTTGCTGGTTATAAAACATCTAAGGAGATGTATACCTTGTTTCCCAAACATGTTCACAAGATCTGCAAGGCAGGTTGTAATATACATGAAGACTCTGGTTAAGTACCTTTGGATTGCTGTTCTCAGTCACTCTCTATCAAAGCTCCGGCTGCCTGGATAGTTTGTTGCAGTTCCTGTTAGTTCCTGCTCGTCTGAGGCTGGTGAGTACTTGCATAAACACTACTATGCAAATCTGTCCACAACGGTGGCCATTTTCTTGTAGCCCGCTGGCTGTTCTGCCCTTATCTGCATAGCAGTGGCCATCCTTGTTGTGGGTAAGTGTAGGAAGACATAAGAGGCAGCTCAGGAAGTGGTAGGAGTGGCTATTCTCCACTGGCATGCCGTCCTGCAGCTCTGTGGCAACTGCTACACGTCCTGAGGGGTCAGCCAAGTAGATTGTGTGTCTGCAAAGGTATCTTTTATATGTTTTATATCTTATGTGGTAAACTTTGTACTAGCTTGATACTTATACTGCACAGAGTGATTGAAGGTTGCTGACAGCTGCATTTTTTCCGCAGCTTTTACCTTCTGCTATGGGAAAATCATCTCAAAGAGAACGCAAAAAGACTTCTAGGTAAGGGGGGTGAGTAAAAATGAGGTAATATTTTTAGATCGAAGGGTCATATATTGACTTGATCTTATTGGTTTGTTTTTTTTAGCCATAAACATACTCTTCCAAAGGAATATGTTAAAGGCTATTCCCAACAAAGTTCAAGTCAATCAGCCGGACAAAGTCGATCAAAACATCGGTCTTCGTCAAGCAGTGAAAAACCAAAGAAAGTTTACTCCAGGAGATTGCCATCTAGTTCTCCAGAACTAAGATCGCCTAGTCCGCCAAAGAAATGTTCCTCAAAAACAAATAGACCTTCAGAGGATCAATGCTGGCTATGTGGGGATATAAAATTACCTGATAAGATGGTTTGCAGAAATTGCTACTTTGACATCTCTGGGGAAAGTCAGGATTTCACTTCTGTAATTAAGCAAGTTGTAAAAGATACTATGGCAGAGATGGGTACTCAGCAGGCAGTCCCGACTAGTATCTGTACACAGAATCCTCCTAATCCGATTTCAGATGATTTAAGCTCTGAAGAATCTGATTTGGATTATTCATTCGGTTTTTCGTTAATCCCTTCTTTTATATCACAAGTCAAGGACGCAATTGAGTGGGAGGATGTGGATGATTCCGACAAACCTAAAAAGAAAAGATACTTTAAACAGTTAAGCAAAGACCGTTCCGCATTTCCCTTTATGGAGGAAATAAAGGAAATTATAACTGAGGAATGGAACAAAACTGTTAAAAAATCTTCTACTAAAAACCGGTTACGTAAATTGTACCCGTTGTCAGAAAAAAATGGTGTACTTTTAGACTCTACTCCTGTAGTGGATGCTTCCATTATGCGCCTGGCAAGGAACACTACTTTGCCTTTAGATGATTCTACCTCTTTCCGTGATGTATTAGATCGCCAAATTGATGTGGACTTGAAAAGGTCATATCTATCTTCCGGAGACGCAGCTAGGCCAGCTGTGGCTCTGGCCTCAGTTTCTAAAGCTGTTAAAACCTGGGTCTTGGAAATTGAAAATGCCATTATGAGAGATGCCAATAAGGAATCTATATGTACCTCTATTGATCAATTAAAATTAGCTGCTGAATTTGCTGGTGAAGTTGCTTTAGATGTAGTAAAGTCGTCAAGCAGGTCTATGATATTTTCAGTCATGGCTAGAAGAGCCTTATGGTTAAGGGCCTGGGCAGCAGATCCTTCGTCCAAAACCACCTGGACAAGAATCCCTTACGATGGTAAACATTTATTTGGGCCCACATTAGACTCAGCAATAACAAGAGTAACGGGCGGGAAATCTGGTCTGCTGCCGCAAGATCGGAAATTCCAGAGACAGCGCTTCCCTCAGCAAAATAGACAAACTTATCAGAGATTCAAAGATGCTCGGTCATATCGACCTGGTAAAAACTTTAACAAAAACTGGAAAAGATCTCAACCATCTTTCTTTAGGTCTGCTAAACCGAAAGTTGGTACTCCCTCAGAAAGCGCCACTAAATCTTTTTGATATCAGGCCCGTCCAGACAGATTTAGTAGGGGCAAGACTGTCCCGCTACGCACCGGTCTGGGCGGAAAGTATTTCAGACCCCTGGATTCTGGATATAATAAACAAAGGTCACAAATGGTCTTTCAAAAGTCCTCCTCAGTTGCCTCACGTCCTCAGAACCTCTATTCCAAAAAGCCCACAAAAACGACAGATTCTCTTTCAGTACATAGAGACTTTGCTAGAGCAGGGAGCAGCAGTTCCAGTTCCTTTATCCCAAAGGCTCGAAGGCTTCTACTCTCCCATTTTTATGATTCAGAAAAAGACAGGCGACTGGAGGCCGGTCATAGACCTGAAAGCACTGAACAAATTTATCAGATTACCAAAATTCAAAATGGAATCTCTCCAAACAGTGGCGAGAGCAGTCAGAACTGGAGATTGGATGTGTTCAATCGATTTAAAAGATGCTTACTTTCACGTCCCAATTCATCCCTCATATCAAAAGTTTCTTTGTTTCCTGATTGGACACATCCATCTCCAGTTCTGCTGCCTACCCTTCGGCCTATCCACGTCCCCCAGGACATTTTCAAAAGTTCTGCTGGCAGTAGTTTCAATACTAAGAGTTCAAGGAATAAGAATACTGCATTACTTGGACGATATCCTAATATTAGCCGAGTCAGAAAATCGCCTAAAAGAACACAGAGATTTGACAATTCAAACATTGACAGACTTTGGCTGGATAATAAACATCAAAAAAAGCCAGTTACTTCCCACGCAAAAAATGGTGTTTTTAGGAGCAGTATTTTATACGGTTCCAGGAACGCTTGCGCTTCCAGAAGACAAACTATATCGCATGATTTCAGATCTAACTCAAATACGTCCAAACGAGACTCTTCCTGCCAGACAATGCATGAAAATTTTGGGTCAGATGTCTTCAACAATCCCACTTGTCCGCTGGGCACACTGGAATCTAAGACCGTTCCAGATAAACTTCCTATCCCAATGGCAAAACTTAAATCTCTGGCAACCAATATGGATCCCCTTAACAGTGTGGAAAACATTAAGTTGGTGGAAAAATCCGAACAATCTGAGAAATTGCTGCTCGTTAATTCCTCCAGAATGGACTCTGATAACGTCAGATGCGAGTGCCAAAGGTTGGGGTGCAGTATGCGAAGACTTAGCAGTACAAGGAGAATGGACTTTTCCTACAGAGAATACAGTGTCAAATATTCTAGAAGTAAAAGCTGCCCTCCATGCATTACATTCTTTTCTGCCAAGAGTGAGGGGCTGTTCAGTAATGCTCCAGCTAGACAACAGGCCAGCAGTATCCTACATAAGGAAACAAGGGGGGACTCACAGCAAAGCGTTACTCAGAGAAGTGACCCCGATTATGGTTCTTGCGCAATCCCATCTAAAAGATCTTACAGCAGTATATATACCAGGCTCAGACAATCTGTTAGCGGACGAGTTGTCGAGGAAAACGCTAGATCGCCACGAATGGTCCCTCAATACAGAAATATTCAAAACAATAATAAAGAAATGGGGCCCACCTCAAATATATCTTTTTGCATCCCAATACAACACTCAGCTTCCAATTTTCTATTCGAGGTTTCCTGCTCAGACAGCGTTAGCTGTGGATGCGCTAGCCCAGAGATGGACATTCAGGAGAGGATACGCATTTCCACCAATCCCATTGATCTTCAAATTCCTGCAGAAATTAGCAGTTTCGAATGTGGAAGTGATAGCAATAATTCCTTTTTGGCCGAAGAGGCCTTGGTTCACTCTCCTACTGTCAATGTCAACAGACCAACCTTTCCATTTACCACAAGTACCAGACCTACTAGTTCAAGGTCATTATGCTCATCCAAACATAAAGAGACTAAAACTAACTGCTTGGAGATTGAGGGGGAAAGGCTACTAAGTCAAGGTTGTCCTAAAGAAGTAGTTTCCACATTATTGTCCGCTAGAAAGCCTACGACTTCAGCAATATATAACAGAACGTGGGAAAAATTTTCCTCTTTTGCAGTTTCCTCTGGTTTTGATCCTCTCAAGCCCTCGGTAGCCAATGTACTTACTTTCTTGCAACGAGGATTAGATATGGGACTTGCTTACAATACTTTAAAGTCACAGATATCTGCCATATCAGCGGTTCAAGGAGCTTCATGGGCTCTAAATCCGTTAATAAAGCAGTTCTTCAGAGCAGCTTTAAGGCTCCGTCCTCCAATCAAACCCAGATTCCCGCAGTGGGATCTGCCTACAATCTTGGACTATCTTTCATCTTCTCCCTTTATGCCATTGGAAGATTGTTCTATTTCAAACTTAACTTTGAAAATTACGTTTTTGATCGCTATTACATCTGGAAGAAGGGTCTCCGAACTCCAAGCCCTAAGCCACAAAAATCCATTCATATCTTTCTATGAAGATCGAGTAGTGCTAAACCCAGTGGATTCATTTATTCCAAAGGTGTCATCCTCTTTCCATTTTAATCAAGAATGGACTTTGCCAACCTTCAAAAATATAGAGAATCCAGATTCACCACATCCACTGGATCCTGTTTCTTTACTGAAGGCTTATATTTCAGCTACAGAGTCTTTTAGAATGTCAGATAGACTTTTAGTCATTCCATCAGGGAGAAATAAAGGAAAGTCTGCCTCTTCCAGAGTAATTTCTTCATGGATTGTTAAGACTATCCAGGAAGCGTACAAGTTTAAGGGATTATCTCCACCAAGTCAAATCTCAGCTCATTCCACAAGAGGAATGTCTTCCTCGTGGGCTTCTCTAGCAAAGGTTTCCTTGGAAACCATATGTAAAGCTGCAAACTGGGCTTCTAGCCACACCTTTATTAAATTTTACAAAATTGATCCAACTGTACTGTCTTCAAGTGCTTTTGGCAAAAATATTATTAATTTAGCCTCCGGCTCTACTGTATAATAAGTTAATAAATTCTTTGTTGTGTACACCTGCTTCCCGCCCAAAATGTTTCTTTCTTTCTAGTTAATTGCCCATCTGTATGCTGCCATGGAGATATCAGGGAAACTAGAAAATTGAATACCTACCTACAGTAATTTTCTTTTCCTGATATCTCCATGGCAGCATACAGCCCCACCCTAGGCAGGCGGTTCGTCCTAAAAATACAAGGAATATGGGGTAATGGGTGGAGCTCATTTTATACTCAGAAAGGTCCTATCTGGCAGTTGTAGGCGGAGAACTGCCCCATCTGTATGCTGCCATGGAGATATCAGGAAAAGAAAATTACTGTAGGTAGGTATTCAATTTTCTAGTATTTTCACCTAAAGATCATCACAAAAATCAAGCACCTCATCCCCCCAGAAGATCTACCAACCTTAGTTCATGCCTTCATTACCTCCCGACTGGACTACTGCAATACTCTCTACAATGGCCTTCCAAAAAAGGACTTGTACCGCCTACAGCTGATACAGAATAGTGCTGCCAGACTATTAACCAACCAACCCCTTCACTGCCACATAATGCCAGTCCTGCACTCCCTTCACTGGCTAGTGGCTACGTATAGAATGGAGGGTCCAATTCCAGATTGGCCCACTGACATTTAAATCATTGAATAATCTGGGCCCTGGATACATGAAAAATGTTGCAGCTGCGTAGCAATCCCCGCAATCTCAAATCCACAGGTTCTAATAATCTAGTCATACCTCAGAGTCCACTTGGAAAATGTAGGTCCCAGAGCCTTCTGTCATGCTGCTCCTACGTTTTGGAACTCCTTACCTCAACAGATCAGGACAGCTCCATCTCTGGACGTGTTTAGATCCAGACTGAAAACCCACCTGTTCAGTTTAGCATTTGCAGAAATATAACTTTTGTTGTGTAAATACTTCATCCTACTACCAACTAATGAATCCGAGAGAGCCTAAGAGCTTTGAGTCCTTGGGGAGAAAAGCGCTGTAGAAATGTTATTGTATTGTATTGACCGGGCCTGGCCACAAGAGAGAAAAAATTCCTCCCGAGTCCCGGAGACTCTTGGGCTAGCTTGACCTGTAACTGCAAGCCAGAAAATGTTCTACATGTAGACTGTCTATTGGGCCAGCTTGCCCTGTAAGACAAAAAAAAAAAAAAAACGAAAAAGGGAAAAACAATCCTCTCCAGAGACTGTTTTGCACCAACATGCCTGAAAGAGGAAAAAAATCCTCTCGGGGACAAAATATTTTAGGTCAGCTTGCCCAGCAAGACAGAAAAAAAGGGGGACAAACAATGCAATGTTTTTTGAGTCAGTTTGCTGAGAAGAGAGAAAAATAATTCTCCGGAGACAAAGAGTAAGGGCAGAGGAATGTGTATTTAATTTCCCCCTCTCTCTTTGTGGTTTGCATGTCAACTACCTGAATAACTTAGAATTCAAAGTTGAATAAAATGGAATCCGAGCTGTACAACTCAACTTGCTGAAAATATATCAATCAATGGGTTGCGTTAACTTTTGAAAGCTCATATTTTGGAGGGAATATAGACAGTAGACACAAGGCACTGGAGTGCTTTTCCCTGAGCCACCTCGTGGTGGCAGTAGCGCATCGGCAGTATGAAAAATTCGAGCTTCAACAGAGTTCTCATGCAACTATAACTACAGAATCCTCTCTAGACTATAATTAATGGAGCCTAGAGGGGAGAGGCATTTGTGATTCCATCTGCAGTACACAGACATTGATTGACTCTCTCTACTCTGAACAATAGACGGTGAAAGCACATTAATTCCCCTTACTAGAACAGAGATTACAGATGTAATGTAGCGCTGTACATCACGTGACTGTCCTAAGAGGAGCTCACATTTCCTGGCACAATTCCCACCATTTGTCGTATTGTTGAGATGGCGCCTTCAGAGTAGAATCAGCTACAAGGCAGTTAAGCAGGTGCTTCGGTCTTTCTGGGCTCCCATGGGGCCTCTGGCATCTTTTCTAACATCTCCCATCTTACTTCGTCAAAGCCAGATGACCACGGCACGGCAGTGAGACCCACTCCTCTGAGCGCAGTTACCCTTGTGCTTCTGGGAGAACCATGTAACCCTGGAGACATGACAGATTGCGGCAGGCTCAGCCCTATTCTCATTATATAGATCAGTGACTGCCGGTGTTCCATATTTTCTCACTGGCAGCACTGAAACCTCACATTAGTGGGGCAACAGTATCTGCCCCGGGATCAGATTAAATTCTTCAGATAAGCGGCCTCCACAACCGGGATCGTGTGTAGTTTATGGGAAGCAGAGCGCGGCACCCCGGCGGCCACTATATTGGCACCAGCTATCATAACACACCAAGTAGTATCAGCTCTATGTAGACAGTGTGGGTGGCTCTGAAAAGAGCCTTTGGGTTCTGAGGAATATCTTTCGCTGTAGGGAGTTACTTGCTCTTGGCGGCCTTGTGGCTCTCGGTCTTCTTGGGCAGCAGCACGGCCTGGATGTTGGGCAGGACGCCCCCCTGGGCGATGGTCACCCCACCCAGCAGCTTGTTGAGCTCCTCGTCGTTGCGCACGGCCAGCTGCAGGTGGCGGGGGATGATGCGGGTCTTCTTGTTGTCCCGGGCGGCGTTGCCAGCCAGCTCCAGGATCTCAGCGGTCAGATACTCCAGCACTGCGGCCAGATAGACCGGAGCTCCGGCCCCCACCCGCTCCGCATAGTTGCCCTTCCTCAGCAGACGGTGAACACGGCCGACTGGGAACTGCAGCCCGGCCCGGGAGGAGCGAGTCTTGGCCTTGGCACGAGCCTTGCCGCCTTGTTTGCCTCTTCCAGACATGACAGATTCCGGGATACAAATAACTCTCCAACACGAGAATAGCCCGAACAACCCCTCCTCCTGTCCTATATACTCTGCTGCCCGCCCCACGCCGCTGCCACCTGATTGGCCCCTGTCCGATTCAGCCAATGGAATGCAGGTCCAGCATTTCACCAATCAGCAAACTCTGGGCGTTCCTCTGCGCTGAAATCACCAATGGGATGATCTTCGGGTTCTCAGTAATGTGTTTTGCACACGGCGCGTCTCCAGCCAGTGAGAGGGAAGGAAATCATCAGCCAGTGACGCTGCCCAATAGTGTAGAGAGAAGCGCTGCAGCCTGATTAGCATAGGCCGCCTATATAAGGAGGGGAGGCGGCGCTGCTTCTCATTGTGTCTCCGCGCTCTGCAGAGTTACTGATAATACGCAGCAATGCCTGAACCAGCCAAGTCTGCCCCGGCGCCCAAGAAGGGCTCTAAGAAAGCGGTGAGCAAGACCCAGAAGAAGGACGGCAAGAAGCGCAGGAAGACCAGGAAGGAGAGCTACGCCATCTACGTGTACAAGGTGCTGAAGCAGGTGCACCCCGACACCGGCATCTCCTCCAAGGCCATGAGCATCATGAACTCCTTCGTCAATGACATCTTCGAGCGCATCGCCGGGGAAGCTTCCCGCCTGGCTCATTACAACAAGCGCTCCACCATCACCTCCCGGGAGATCCAGACTGCCGTCCGCCTGCTGCTGCCGGGAGAGCTGGCCAAGCACGCCGTGTCCGAGGGCACCAAGGCCGTCACCAAGTACACCAGTGCCAAGTAATCTTCCCGATACAATTACTGATCATAACCCAAAGGCTCTTCTAAGAGCCACCCACTCATTCACTACGGAGCTTTTGTATGCCTTCACTTCTGTTCTATACTGTGTAGTGACACCTAGATTTTTTTTTTCTTATTCACTTCCAGCTATTTATTTCCCGGAGGACGCTGCTGGCTGGTGCAGGCAGAGCTTTGCTCTTTGTGTTTACTGCTTGTTTGCCATCAGCCACATTCATTCACCTATTCTGCCCCAGGTGTTCCGAAGCACTGATCCCTTAAATTCTTGTGCAGGTTGGTTTAGTTAGTGGAACCAAACCGGTTACGGAATTATCGGGTGCGTCTTAAGTATCGCTTGACTTCCTTGTGGAGATAAATATTTTGCCTTCTCAATCAAGGTATTTGTGTTAAGCATTCAGCTGCCTGTCACTGAGCAACTTTGTTTTCCTACCTGAATGCACATTGTATTTACAACGCGCCAACATAGAACGCAGCGCTGATTTATCTCTTTATGCCCGTGTAAGCTACAAACCGCTAGGGTAGAGCAAGCCTTATGCCTGGTACATACCATGCAATTTCCCATCAGATAGGTGGGTCGATAATTTCCAACAGATCTGATCTGTCGGTAATTATCCGACGGGAAATTGCATGGTGTGTACCAGGTTTTACACATTTCCTGGTAGTTCTTGATCAGCTTGAGCAGCCCTGATATCACTTGTGCTGGGCCAAGCCCTATCAATATATACCATGCACTGATGAGGATCAATAAGTCCTGAAACGGGCAATGTGCATGAAGGGGAGCGGAGCCAATCTCAAACCGACTCTCCTGACTCCTGCGTGTGGGTTATCAGATCAGGCAGTAACTCAGGAGTTCGCTGATGAGGGCCGGGATCGCTAAACTGGGTATTAGCGTGGAGCGTAAAAGAAAGGATGTTCTTGAATTAGGACACAGCAGTAGACAACCTCTTTACATTGCAGATACCACAATATCCCACAAACATCCAGAACCCACTTCCATGATGCAACATAGTTTGTTTTTGTAGAGGGTACGGGACGAATATTTCGTTATAAATAAATTAACAAGCGGGTGTACCCCTGCCAATGCCATTCTAATACTGCTACCAGTGTTACTCATCCTCCAAGCAAGTGTTTATGGAGATGCCTGCTCTGTACTAGAGGAATCTCTTTGTAACATTAGCTGGCAGCTACATATAGTTATTGCTGGCCATCGCTGTACAGCACATGCTGCTGAGTCTGACTGACACAATACAGGCAGTCATGACAGTCTTTGCACAAATGAGATCCAGTGGATATTTCGTGATAGAAATAGAATCACAACCGAACCACAGCAAAGCTTATTAATAGCCAATTATGTCGCAGACGTCGATTGAAATGAGAAATCTTGTTACAGCGAATAAATCCAGCACTTTGGATGAGCACCTGGAGCATTTGAATTCTTATAACTGTGTGGCGGCTGATCTGCAGTAACAAGGGTCGTGTAGCTTCCCAGTCGGCTGCAGCACACGGGATAGATACAATTTTGTTTTGGGATATTTCAGCTTTTCGTGTATCTATTTTTATCAACCTTTACAATGTTTCCATCCTTAGTTCCTGTTTCCTCTCCCCTTCCCTCCGACGTGTCCCTAGAACTGATACAAATAAATACATACTTGTGTTGTGTGTATAAAGAGCTGCAGTGCTGGGATCTTTTATTCTGATCATTTTGCTAATCAAATCCTAATGATATAAATAAAACTATCAATCATCTAGCACGGTTTTTATACGATTGCATTCGCAGGACAAGCAAATAAGCGTTAAAATGGCGGGCTGCTGGAACAAAGCGCTAGTTTTGGCGGTACATTTGAATAGAAACGAATGTCCCCAATAGCCAATCAGGGAGAGGCACGTGAGCGCGGCGTCCAACGAAAAGGCAGAGCGCAGTATAAATGGGAGTAGCGGCGGCATCAGATCACACACACAGAGCTCGCAGAGTAACGCTGATTATCAGGCATGGCCAGAACCAAGCAGACCGCCCGCAAGTCCACCGGAGGGAAAGCTCCCCGCAAGCAGCTGGCCACCAAAGCCGCCCGGAAGAGCGCCCCGGCCACCGGAGGAGTGAAGAAGCCTCACCGCTACCGGCCCGGTACAGTGGCTCTCCGAGAGATCCGCCGCTACCAGAAATCCACCGAGCTGCTGATCCGCAAGCTGCCCTTCCAGCGCCTGGTGCGGGAGATCGCCCAGGACTTCAAGACCGACCTGCGCTTCCAGAGCTCGGCCGTCATGGCTCTGCAGGAGGCCAGCGAGGCTTATCTGGTGGGGCTCTTCGAGGACACCAACCTGTGCGCCATCCACGCCAAGAGGGTCACCATCATGCCCAAAGACATCCAGCTGGCCCGCAGGATCCGCGGCGAGAGGGCATAAGCGCGTCACACAGTGTCCTGATATCCTCACCCTGACCCAACACAAAGGCTCTTTTCAGAGCCACCTATATGTTCTACACAGAGCTGTTTAGTACGAGTCCGGCTGATACCAGCGAACAATCATTATTCACTGTATGTTATTTCGTTAGGGACTGTACACACAGTTCTGTTCTCCAGATAGAATTGGCTAATTTCACCAGTTCAATATAGCATCATTAATTACAATTTAAAGTCTTGTCTGGACCTGGTAAAATTATTTATTTTTGCCTAATTGCATCTTTTAGAGCAGTGCTGTGGTTTTTCTACACCAGGGGACGGGAAGATCGCACATCTGCCCAAAGACATCCAGCTGGCCCGCAGGATCCGCGGCGAGAGGGCATAAACGCATCCTATATCACACCACAAAGGCTCTTTTCAGAGCCACCCCCACATTCTCCATACAGAGCTGTAATGCCGCTGTCACACCGACTCCTTTAATTCCGAAAAATGTAGATGTGAAGATATTAATCTGATGCTATGCAGTCTATCCTGAGGCAAATCACCTATTATGGAGTACTACCATTTATATGGGGAAACCGAAACTGTAATGGCTTTATCTCCCCTACGGAGAAATTTCTGCAAAACCATAAATGTGCAGAAAGTTTAGTGGCCCCTCAAATTTTACAGTGTTAAGACTATTGTGTACCTACTTGTGTAATCATTCAAAGCTTGCCATTTTAAGATTTCAAAGAGCAAAATATAATCAAAGTAAGAATAATCTTGATATTTTCAGGAATTTAGTGATTATTGTGCTGAAAAGTTTGATAGTACATTTGAGAAGTATTGTGAATAGAGCCCCAAAACGGCATTCCCCCGAGGATTTATCATTAGCTGGAGAAGTAAAAGTCGTGCAAACATTTTTGCACGAGCAAGATACAGCAGGCCTCTGTTCAGTCTAGGATTGCTAATACTATACCGTAATTATACCGCACATAAGTGATGAGATGACAACAGATCAGTAGTGGGTGCTCTGGGAAGAGACTTTGGGTCTTGAGAAACCATGTACAGTAGCCAGACAAATCTGTTGATCAGTATACAGCACAGAAACAGCATATAAAAGCTCCGTAGTGAATGAGTGGGTGGCTCTTAGAAGAGCCTTTGGGTTTCCTGTGTAGTCGGGTGGGAGATTACTTGGCACTGGTGTACTTGGTGACGGCCTTGGTGCCCTCGGACACGGCGTGCTTGGCCAGCTCTCCCGGCAGCAGCAGGCGGACGGCGGTCTGGATCTCCCGGGAGGTGATAGTGTGGCGCTTGTTGTAATGAGCCAGGCGGGAAGCTTCCCCGGCGATGCGCTCGAAGATGTCATTGACGAAGGAGTTCATGATGCTCATGGCCTTGGAGGAGATGCCGGTGTCGGGGTGCACCTGCTTCAGCACCTTGTACACGTAGATGGCGTAGCTCTCCTTCCTGGTCTTCCTGCGCTTCTTGCCGTCCTTCTTCTGAGTCTTGCTCACCGCTTTCTTAAAGAGCCCTTCTTGGGCGCCGGGGCGGACTTGGCTGGTTCAGGAGCCATGCTGATTCTCAGTAACTCTGCAGAGTGCGGAGACACAATGAGGAGCAGCGCCGCCTCCCCTCCTTATATAGGCGGCCTATGCTAATCAGGCTGCAGCGCTTCTCTCTACACTATTGGGCAGCGTCACTGGCTGATGATTTCCTCCCCTCTCACTGGCTGGAGACGCGCCGTGTGCAAAACACAAACCCGAAGATCATCCCATTGGTGATTTCAGCGCAGAGGAACGCCCAGAGTTTGCTGATTGGTGAAATGCTGGACCTGCATTCCATTGGCTGAATCGGACAGGGGCCAATCAGGGGGCAGCGCGGGGCGGGCAGCAGAGTATATAGGGCAGTAGGAGGGGTGGGTTCGGGCTATTCTCGTGTTGGAGAGTTATCTGTATCCCAGAAGTTATTATGTCTGGAAGAGGCAAACAAGGCGGCAAGGCTCGTGCCAAGGCCAAGACTCGCTCCTCCCGGGCCGGGCTGCAGTTCCCAGTCGGCCGTGTTCACCGTCTGCTGAGGAAGGGCAACTATGCGGAGCGGGTGGGGGCTGGAGCTCCGGTCTATCTGGCCGCAGTGCTGGAGTATCTGACCGCTGAGATCCTGGAGCTGGCTGGTAACGCCGCCCGGGACAACAAGAAGACCCGCATCATCCCCCGCCACCTGCAGCTGGCCGTGCGCAACGACGAGGAGCTCAACAAGCTGCTGGGTGGGGTGACCATCGCCCAGGGGGGCGTCCTGCCCAACATCCAGGCCGTGCTGCTGCCCAAGAAGACCGAGAGCCACAAGGCCGCCAAGAGCAAGTAACTACTGTAGCGAAAGATATTCCTCAGAACCCAAAGGCTCTTTTCAGAGCCACCCACACTGTCTGCAGAGAGTTGATATTACCCGCATGTCTGTGTACCTAAACAATTGCTTAGAAGGGATGGGAACCGGTGTTTGATTTCTGGTCGGTCCTTGTATGCATTATTAAGGAGGATCTGTTAATCTTCCTCCGCTCCGGAGAGGCACTAGGTCTTTACCTGTTATCCGCTGCCATTAGCGGCCGAAACTCCGCCAGTTTTTGTTCTGTTACTTGCCATGCACTCCCTAATATCTCTATACCTATCCCAGCCACAATTCACTGTTACAGTGAATTGTGGCTGGGATAGGTATAGAGATATTAGCTAGGGGGTTAGTGAGCTCCTCTGACAGTCCTGTGGTATGTTCTCTAAGGTGTTGGATAAACATGTTAGTCCTACATACATAATACATAGTAGTAACGTACTCTATTATATTGGCATAATATATCGTAGTATATTTGCAATGACTAGGATAGTAATTGGATTGTGAGATCAGTGGGTGGCGTGGCTATGAATCAGCGCTGCAGATGGCAGGGTATTATATTTTTTCTCTGTCCCTGTTGGGAGATCAAGTGTTACCGCTGCTTTCACCATCTATTTGTACAGTTACAGTAGAATGAATGTAGATGACTATCGTGGCCCACTATGCCATGGCATTTGCAGTAGGGATGATCAAAGAGATGCAAATTCTTAAATGACAATTTGCTGCCTGCCCTAAAAGACTGCAATGAAGGCAGAATACTCAGCAATCGGCCACAATGACTCTCTGATGATGAGATACATCTACAAATGATCATTTTATCTCTTGAAAGTCGGCAGCACTATAGCGGGATAATCCTATTCCTAATAGTGTTGTCCGGATCATGAACGATTCGGATCTTTGATCCGAATCTATTTTATGAGTCGATCATCCGAATCATCAAAATGAACGATTCGGATCGCAAAAGGGGCGGGGCCAGGAGCGACACGCCCCCTCTCAGCGGGCAGCGGGGTCCTGGAAGCAGAGCTGAGATGGATCGCTCTGTTGGATGGGAGGCAGCCTTGCAGGGAGACAGGTAGATGAGAGAGAGAGGGGACATGGGTGCCACTGCCAGATATGTGTAGAGCACACATACTGGCTGCAATGTGCTGCCCATTATAGGCCTGGGTTGCCAAGCGTCCGTATTTATACGGACAGTCCGTCAAAATGCTCTTAAAAAAACGCTGTCCGTATTGCCCGTATTTCTGAGGCACTTGTCCGTCCAAATACACTTACATTTAATTGATCTTCTGTGCGCATGCGCCATGCGCTTCGTTCTCCCTCTCTGTTCCCCCCTCCCTCAGCCTCCCTCCTTCCATCCAATCACATATTGCATTTTTGGAGCTGGCGCCTCTCTCTACCCAATAAGAGAGAGAGAGGCAGCTACGTCATGCAGCCCGGCCAGCCAGTCATGAGCAGGACACGATGGAGAGGAGAAGCGCCGCCAGAGATCCCAGCCCAGCAACCAGTGAGGGAAATGACCTGTCACCAGCCCCCGCCGCCGTCCAGAATCCAGCATCTGCCCGCCGCCAAAGAGAGAGCCAGTCAGCCACGCAGCAGCAGCATTCCGAGGGTGAGTGAGTCTGGTGGTGTGACGGGTCCTCCGCTCCTCCGACAGGACATGACTGAGTGAGGAGAGTCAGAGCCTCTCTTTGCCACTAGAGACCCACCTGGGACCTGCCACTATTACTAACCACCTCCACCACCTGACTGTTAGTGCCAAGCAGCCCGCCGTCACGTCCACCAAGACTGTCACTGTAGTGACAGTCAGTTAATACCACAGGGGTAGTTGTCAGTCAGAGCACAGGAAGGACTACTGAAACTGAAGGTAATAAATATTTGTGAGGTAGCAGCTGCAAATGACAATTTTGTTTTTTATTCTGTTTAATAAATGTCTCCTCTGCTGGAACTGAATGTAAACAGACTGGGCAGTCACATCATCTCCCTTCCTGCTGTGCCTGTCTCCCCCCACCCCAGCTAGATGTGGCAAGCAGCTAGTTTTACCCTCTTTATGCTGTAAAGGCTGGGATTTAAGTGCCTATGTGATCCTCTGTTCAGTGTAGTCCCCCCCCCCCCCCCCTTCTACAATCACAACCATGCTAAATGTGCAGAACGGCAACCTGCAGATGAAAAATGTGGCTTAACTCAGAGAATGCCCTTCATCAGGCACCCAGGAGGATATCATTATGTGTGTATAAGAAGCAGACCTCTGCAGGGCAGCACGGTGTGTGGCAGACCTCTGCAGGGCAGCACGGTGTGTGGCAGACCTCTGCAGGGCAGCACGGTGTGTGGCAGACCTCTGCAGGGCAGCACGGTGTGTGGCAGACCTCTGCAGGGCAGCACGGTGTGTGGCAGACCTCTGCAGGGCAGCACGGTGTGTGGCAGACCTCTGCAGGGCAGCATTGTGTGTGGCCGACCACTGCAGGGCAGCATTGTGTGTGGTGGGCTTCTGCAGGACAGCATTGTGTGTCAGCTCAGTAGGACTGTTTCACATGAGCCAGTAATCGCCTGCTTCAGGTACTGTATGTTTCTCTCCTCCTGTAACCCACAAGAAGTTTCCAAAAAAGCCCGCTACTGACTCCGCCCCCTGGCTCCACCCCCTGTCCGTCCAAACCTTGGGGTGTCCAGATTTTTTGACCATTTTGTCCAGGAAAAATACGAAATTGGGTTGGCAACGCTCCCCCTGTGTTTATTTATTTTTTTGTGTGTCAATATTTTTCTTCATTTATTTTTAATAAATATTACTATTTAATTTTTATTCTCTCCCTCCCTCCTCGCAGCTGGCTAATCATGGCGATCGGCTGTCATAGGCTTCTGCCTATGAGAGCCGATTGTTCTCTAGTGCCCCAGGGGGACAGCCATGTCACACAGCTGTCCCCAGTACAGCGCTGCTGCAGATCGCATCGCTGTACAATGTAATTAGACAGCTCCGCCCACCAACAGGAGTCGCGCGCGCAACCGCAATCTCCTGCACTGCGAGCCCCAAGGACCTTACGCTGATCAGTGTTAGGCGGTCCTGGGGCTGCCGCCGTGGCCACGCCCATAGGCGTAATGTGGTCGACAAGCAATTAATGTCGTGGGCCATTGCGCCTCTGCAGCCCTGGCCATGCGTGTCCTTGCTTGGGGGTGATGGTGGTGGTGGTGGGGGGGGGGGTGCGGTAGAAGCCCCAGGTAAGTTAAACTTTTTTTTACCTTACAGTGTTCCTTTAACATTAAAGTGATTTGATTTTGCATAAATGACAATAGTGCTGCATGTAGCATATTTGAAGCTATTGTGGTTCTGTAGAAAGCACAGACAAGCAAAAGTGCTGTAAAAATCACTTTGAAATCGCTTGCCAAAAAAATTTCTACAAAATCATTAACTGCTGGCGCATTTTGGTGTAAAATAGCCCACTGCCAGCTGGGTTGCCAAGCGTCCGTATTTATACGGACAGTCCGTCAAAATGCTCTTAAAAAAACGCTGTCCGTATTGCCCGTATTTCTGAGGCACTTGTCCGTCCAAATACACTTACATTTAATTGATCTTCTGTGCGCATGCGCCATGCGCCATGCGCTTCGTTCTCCCTCTCTGTTCCCCCCTCCCTCAGCCTCCCTCCTTCCATCCAATCACATATTGCATTTTTGGAGCTGGCGCCTCTCTCTACCCAATAAGAGAGAGAGAGGCAGCTAGGTCATGCAGCCCGGCCAGCCAGTCATGAGCAGGACACGATGGAGAGGAGAAGCGCCGCCAGAGATCCCAGCCCAGCAACCAGTGAGGGAAATGACCTGTCACCAGCCCCCGCCGCCGTCCAGAATCCAGCATCTGCCCGCCGCCAGAGAGAGAGCCAGTCAGCCACGCAGCAGCAGCATTCCGAGGGTGAGTGAGTCTGGTGGTGTGACGGGTCCTCCGCTCCTCCGACAGGACATGACTGAGTGAGGAGAGTCAGAGCCTCTCTTTGCCACTAGAGACCCACCTGGGACCTGCCACTATTACTAACCACCAGAGTTGGGCCGAACCTCCGATTTTCGGTTCGCGAACCGGGTTCGCGAACTTTCGCGAAAGGTTCGGTTCGCGTTAAAGTTCGCGAACCGCAATAGACTTCAATGGGGATGCGAACTTTGAAAAAAAAAATTAATTATGCTGGCCACAAAAGTGATGGAAAAGATGTTTCAAGGGGTCTAACACCTGGAGGGGGGGATGGCGGAGTGGGATACATGCCAAAAGTCCCCGGGAAAAATCTGGATTTGACGCAAAGCAGCGTTTTAAGGGCAGAAATCACATTGAATGTTAAATGACAGGCCTAAAGTGCTTTCAAACATCTTGCATGTGTATACATCAATCAGGTAGTGTAATTAAGGTACTGCTTCACACTGACGCACCAAACTCATCGTGTAACGCACCGCAAACAGCTGTTTGTGTAGTGACGGCCGTGCTGGACTGGTGCGCACCATGGCGAGAGTGCAGGTTTTGGTGGCTTTACAGCCCATATGGTCAGTCACCTGGCTGATGTAGCTGAATGACAGAACAGTGACTGTCCAGCTGATCAAATTTGGTCTGACCACAATGAGGCAACGACCTTATTATCGTGGGTGTGCCCCCCGAGACACTCATCTAGGCGCCGGTCATTGCTCCATTGTGATACGCAAGCCCCTTCACCACGGCAAGGTAATGATCACGAAGGGGAATGGGCGCATGTTCATGCCTTTTCTTTTGTTGTTGCAGCTGCCCGCAGTGCAGCCAGAAAAATTAGGCAGTCATGTACACGCACCCGAAAAATTATTACAGCGGCCGCTGCTAGCAGCGGCCTAAAAAATTCAGCAATCCGCCTGGAGTCCCGGACCCTGTTGGTGGTGGCGGAGAAGGTAGTGAAGCGGCCTGCAGGCAGACATGCTGTGTGGAGGGACTGGGAGCGACTTAGTCTTCTTGGGGCAGGCCAGGCAGCCAGTCACACGGCGTGCAGGCAGAGATGCTGTATGTGCGGGGACTGACTTAGTCTTGGGGCGGGCAGCAGCCCTCCGGGATCCATGCCTCATTCATTTTTATAAAGGTGAGGTACTTAACACTTTTGTGACTTAGGCGACTTCTCTTCTCTGTGACAATGCCTCCAGCTGCGCTGAAGGTCCTTTCTGAGAGGACGCTTGCGGCAGGGCAGGAGAGAAGTTGGATGGCAAATTGGGACAGCTCTGGCCACAGGTCAAGCCTGCGCACCCAGTAGTTCAAGGGTTCCTCATCGCTGTTCACAGCAGTGTCTACATCCACACTTAAGGCCAGGTAGTCGGCTACCTGCCGTTCCAGGCGTTGGTGGAGGGTGGATCCGGAAGGGCTACGGCGAGGCGTTGGACTAAAGAACGTCCGCATGTCCGACATCACCATGAGATCGCTGGAGCGTCCTGTCTTTGACTGCGTGGACACGGGAGGAGGATTAGTGGCAGTGGTACCTTGCTGGCGTTGTGCCGTCACATCACCCTTAAAGGCATTGTAAAGCATAGTTGACAGCTGGTTCTGCATGTGCTGCATCCTTTCCACCTTCCGGTGAGTTGGTAACAGGTCCGCCACTTTGTGCCTGTACCGAGGGTCTAGTAGTGTGGCCACCCAGTACAGCTCATTCCCCTTGAGGTTTTTTATACGGGGGTCCCTCAACAGGCAGGACAGCATAAAAGACGACATCTGCACAAAGTCGGATCCAGTACCCTCCATCTCCTCTTGCTCTTCCTCAGTGACGTCAGGTAAGTCAACCTCCTCCCCCCAGCCGCGAACAATACCACGGGAAGGTTGCGCAGCACAAGCCCCCTGCGACGCCTGCTGCGGTTGTTCTCCTGCCGCTGTCCCCTCCTCCTCCTCCTCCTCCCCCAAAGAAACACCTTGCTCATCATCCTCTGAGTCTGACTCATCTTCTGCACATGACCTCTCTTCTTCCTCCTCCTCCCCCCTCTGTGCTGCCGCAGGTGTTGAGGAAACAGCTGGGTCTGATGAAAATTGGTCCCATGCCTGTTCCTGCCGTAACGGTTCCTGGTCACGCTCATTCGCAGCTTCATCCGCCACTCTACGCACAGCACGCTCCAAGAAGTACGCGTAGGGAATTAAGTCGCTGATGGTGCCCTCACTGCGGCTCACCAGGTTGGTCACCTCCTCAAACGGCCGCATGAGCCTGCATGCATTTTTCATCATTGTCCAGTTGTCGGGCCAGAACATCCCCATCTTCCCAGACTGTTTCGTTCTACTCCAGTTGTAGAGGTACTGGGTGACGGCTTTCTTCTGTTCTAGCAGGCGGGAGAACATGAGGAGGGTCGAGTTCCAGCGAGTGGGGCTATCGCAAATGAGGCGTCTCACCGGCATGTTGTTTTTACGCTGAATTTCTGCAAATCGTGCCATGGCTGTGTAAGAGCGCCTCAAATGCCCACAGAACTTCCTGGCCTGCTTCAGGACATCCGCTAAGCCAGGGTACTTTGCCACAAATCTTTGAACCACCAGATTCATGACATGTGCCATGCAGGGTATGTGTGTCAGCTTCCCCATATGCAAAGCGGCAAGCAGATTGCTGCCGTTGTCGCACACCACGTTGCCTATCTCCAGGTGGTGCGGGGTCAGCCACTCATCCACCTGTTTCTTAAGAGCAGCCAGGAGAGCTGCTCCAGTGTGACTCTCCGCTTTGAGACAAGCCATGTCTAAGATGGCGTGACACCGTCGTACCTGGCATGCAGCATAGGCCCTGCGGAGCTGGGGCTGTGTAGCTGGAGAGGAGAACTGCCACTCAGCCAAGGAGGAGGAGGAGGACAGCGAAGAGCATGTAGCAGGAGGAAGGGAGGTGGCAGGAGGCCTGCCTGCAAGCCGTGGAGGTGTCACAATTTGGTCCGCCGCTTTCTGCTTGCCATCGTTCACCACCATGTTCACCCAATGGGCTGTGTAGGTAATGTAGCGGCCCTGCCCGTGCTTGGCAGACCAGGCATCCGTGGTCAGGTGTACCCTTGACCCAACGCTCTTCGCAAGAGATGACACCACTTGCCTCTCAACTTCACGGTGCAGTTGGGGTATGGCCTTTCTGGAAAAATAAGTGCGGCCTGGCATCTTCCACTGCGGTGTTCCGATGGCCACAAATTTACGGAAGGCCTCAGAGTCCACCAGCCGGTATGGTAACAGCTGGCGAGCTAACAGTTCCGCCACGCCAGCTGTCAGACGCCGGGCAAGGGGGTGACTGGCCAAAAGTGGCTTCTTCCGCTCAAACATTTCCTTCACGGACACCTGACTGCTGCTGTGGGCAGAGGAGCAGGAACCGCTCAAGGGCAGAGGCGGAGTGGAGGAGGGTGCCTGTGAAGGTGCAAGGGAGAGAGCGGCATAAGCAGATGATGCACCTGAAGGAGGAAGAGGAGAAGGAGGGTGACTTTGCTTTTGTGTGCTGCTGCTGCTTTTGCTCAGGTGGCCATCCCATTGCTGTTTGTGCCTTTTCTGCAGGTGCCTTCGTAAGGCACTTGTCCCTACGTGAGTGTTGGCCTTTCCACGGCTCAATTTTTGTTGGCAGAGCGAACAGATGGCTTTGGTCCGATCTGAGGCACACACATTAAAAAATTTCCACACCGCTGAGCCACCCTGGGATGTGGGCACTATGGGGACCTCAGCAGCTGATGCTGAAGGGCAAGTTGGCTGGCTGTACATAGGTGGCGAATCTGGCGATACATGGTGCCGGACTCTGCCACCAGCTGTTTCTGACGAAGAGCTGCCCCAGCTTCTTTCAGCAACTTCTATCCTCCTACTACTCTCTGACTCCCCCTCTGAACTGTCCCCCTCTTCATCTCCTCTATTGGGAACATACAGAGGATCCCTATCATCGTCATCATCGTAATCATCCTGCCCAGCTTCGCTTGCCTCAGAAAAATCCAAATGTGTAGGTCCTTCATCCTCCTTACACGTTACATCCATAGTGTTGTCGCGTAACGCAGACATATGAGCTGGTGAAAATTCATCTGGCTGTAACAATGGCTGTGCATCAGTGATTTCACCACCACTAAATAATTCTTGCGAAGTGTCAAATGCAGCGGAAGTGGTGCTAGTAGTAGCGCTGGTGGCTGAGCAAGATGAGGTGTTCTGTGTCGCTAAATACTCAACCACGTCCTGACAATCTTGGGAGGTGATGGGA
Organism: Hyperolius riggenbachi; assembly: GCF_040937935.1. NCBI lineage: Eukaryota > Metazoa > Chordata > Amphibia > Anura > Hyperoliidae > Hyperolius > Hyperolius riggenbachi. The sequence continues at coordinate 232,641,688 of NC_090655.1, forward strand.
CGTGCCTTCTTCCGAGCACTGTACTGTGGGCCAGGTCCACACGAAATTACATTTACACGACCTCGCGCAGACCTGCCGGGTGGCCTTCCTCTGCCTCTGCCACTACCTCTTCCTCTTCCTCTTCCTGTTTTGTCCATATCGGGTATGCACGGAGTGGTATATCACACTGCGTGCACTCACGTAGGTAGGTGGGTTCACTTAACTGCACAGGTATGCGCACTGATGCGGTGGGTTCACTGAACAGTACAGGTATACAGTGGCGGGTTCACTGAACACAACAGGTATGCAGTGGCGTGTTCACTAAACAGGTATACAGTGGCAGGTCCACTGAACAGAACAGGTATACAGTGGCAGGTCCACTGAACAGAACAGGTATACAGTGGCGGGTCCACTGAACAGAACAGGTATACAGTGGCGGGTTCACAGAACAGGTATGCAGTGGCAGGTTCACTGAACACAACAGGTATGCAGTGGCGTGTTCACTAAACAGGTATACAGTGGCAGGTCCACTGAACAGAACAGGTATACAGTGGCGGGTTCACAGAACAGGTATACAGTGGCGGGTCCACTGAACAGAACAGGTATACAGTGGCGGGTTCACAGAACAGGTATGCAGTGGCAGGTTCACTGAACACAACAGGTATGCAGTGGCGTGTTCACTAAACAGGTATACAGTGGCAGGTCCACTGAACAGAACAGGTATACAGTGGCGGGTTCACAGAACAGGTATACAGTGGCGGGTCCACTGAACAGAACAGGTATACAGTGGCGGGTTCACAGAACAGGTATACAGTGGCGGGTCCACTGAACAGAACAGGTATACAGTGGCGGGTTCACAGAACAGGTATACAGTGGCAGGATCACTGAACAGGTATGCAGTGGCAGGATCACAGTACAGGTATGCAGTGGGCTGAGGGCTCACTGAACAGAACAGGTATGCTGTGGCAGGATCACTGAACAGCTATGCAGTGGCAGGATCACAGTACAGGTATGCAGTGGGCTGAGGGCTCACTGAACAGAACAGGTATGCTGTGGCAGGATCACTGAACAGGTATGCAGTGGCAGTATCACAGTACAGGTATGCAGTGGGCTGAGGGCTCACTGAACAGAACAGGTATGCTGTGGCAGGATCACTGAACAGCTATGCAGTGGCAGGATCACAGTACAGGTATGCAGTGGGCTGAGGGCTCACTGAACAGAACAGGTATGCTGTGGCAGGATCACTGAACAGGTATGCAGTGGCAGGATCACAGTACAGGTATGCAGTGGGCTGAGGGCTCACTGAACAGAACAGGTATGCTGTGGCAGGATCACTGAACAGGTATGCAGTGGCAGTATCACAGTACAGGTATGCAGTGGGCTGAGGGCTCACTGAACAGAACAGGTATGCTGTGGCAGGATCACTGAACAGGTATGCAGTGGCAGGATCACAGTACAGGTATGCAGTGGGCTGAGGGCTCACTGAACAGAACAGGTATGCTGTGGCAGGATCACTGAACAGCTATGCAGTGGCAGGATCACAGTACAGGTATGCAGTGGGCTGAGGGCTCACTGAACAGAACAGGTATGCTGTGGCAGGATCACTGAACAGCTATGCAGTGGCAGGATCACAGTACAGGTATGCAGTGGGCTGAGGGCTCACTGAACAGAACAGGTATGCAGCCAGGAAGAAGTTAAGCCTAACTAATCTTTCCCTGAGAGACAGTCTGCAGCAGCTCGCCCTACTCTGACTAATGCAGGCACACGAGTGGCCGTAATGGCCGCCGCTGCCTGCCTTATATAAGGGGGGGTGGGGCTCCAGGGGCTAGTGTAGCCTAATTGGCTACACTGGGCCTGCTGACTGTGATGTAGAGGGTCAAAGTTGACCCTCAGGTGCATTATGGGGCGAACCGAACTTCTTCCGCAAAAGGTTCGCGTGCGGTACCCGCACGCGAACCACCTAAGTTCGCGCGAACCCCGTTCGCCGGCGAACCGTTCGGCCCAACTCTACTAACCACCTCCACCACCTGACTGTTAGTGCCAAGCAGCCCGCCGTCACGTCCACCAAGACTGTCACTGTAGTGACAGTCAGTTAATACCACAGGGGTAGTTGTCAGTCAGAGCACAGGAAGGACTACTGAAACTGAAGGTAATACATATTTGTGAGGTAGCAGCTGCAAATGACAATTTTGTTTTTTATTCTGTTTAATAAATGTCTCCTCTGCTGGAACTGAATGTAAACAGACTGGGCAGTCACATCATCTCCCTTCCTGCTGTGCCTGTCTCCCCCCACCCCAGCTAGATGTGGCAAGCAGCTAGTTTTACCCTCTTTATGCTGTAAAGGCTGGGATTTAAGTGCCTATGTGATCCTCTGTTCAGTGTAGTCCCCCCCCCTCCCCCTTCTACAATCACAACCATGCTAAATGTGCAGAACGGCAACCTGCAGATGAAAAATGTGGCTTAACTCAGAGAATGTCCTTCATCAGGCACCCAGGAGGATATCATTATGTGTGTATAAGAAGCAGACCTCTGCAGGGCAGCACGGTGTGTGGCAGACCTCTGCAGGGCAGCACGGTGTGTAGCAGACCTCTGCAGGGCAGCACGGTGTGTGGCAGACCTCTGCAGGGCAGCACGGTGTGTGGCAGACCTCTGCAGGGCAGCACGGTGTGTGGCAGACCTCTGCAGGGCAGCACGGTGTGTGGCAGACCTCTGCAGGGCAGCATTGTGTGTGGCCGACCACTGCAGGGCAGCATTGTGTGTGGTGGGCTTCTGCAGGACAGCATTGTGTGTCAGCTCAGTAGGACTGTTTCACATGAGCCAGTAATCGCCTGCTTCAGGTACTGTATGTTTCTCTCCTCCTGTAACCCACAAGAAGTTTCCAAAAAAGCCCGCTACTGACTCCGCCCCCTGGCTCCACCCCCTGTCCGTCCAAACCTTGGGGTGTCCAGATTTTTTGACCATTTTGTCCAGGAAAAATACGAAATTGGGTTGGCAACCCTGTTATAGGCTGGCTGTTCCGTAGTGCTGCACAGTGAACACATGGGAAGCTTTTGGCTCAGCACAGCTCAGTAACTTTACAGACAGTGTGATTGAAAGGCAATATAATCCTCCTGCACTCGGCACTAAACAGCTGCACTTATCTTCTGGGAATGCTTTCTTTCACTGTGCGACCTTTTCTTTCAAAGTGTACAGGTGAACATGTAGGTGAAATATATGTAAAGCATATGACTTCAGCATGTGGGTATTACGTGCAAACATTTCTGCTCTCTGCTGGTCCCTCCTCCCTTCTCTGTCCACTCCCTGCCCTCTGTCCATCTTCTCCCCTTCTCTGTGTGTCCACTCCCTCCCCTTCTCCTGTCCACAGACCTGTCCTGCTGTTCATTTCACCCCCGAATGCTTCCTGTAGTAAAATGATCCGAGATTCGGATCAAAGATCCGGATCTCTTCAATGATCCGATTCGAATCATCCGGATCATTGAAAAGATCCGAACTTCCCATCTCTAATTCCTAATAAGAAAAAAAAAACAACTCAAGCTCTTTTCGAGAAGGATAAAAAAATGACGTATTTCGCTCCGCCCCCTTTACTGCAGTCTCCCATTAGGTCCGCTTGCTTTACAAAGACAGAAGAGACATCGTACATATTTATATTACAAAATATTATAAACCCTGACAAATTGACCGTTTTTATTTAGCACAGTCAGTTCTTAAACTACGTACCGGTATTTTTACATTCTGTAGCGGAGGAACGAATTTCTGCAATTACATTTTCTGATTACAAATCTATACGTCGTACTGTTAAAAACGGCAAAAAGCTAATATGCGACCATTTACTGCACAAGCACAGGTAATGAAAGATGTAGAAAATAGTATATTTAAACAACATTACAGATCTGCCTGTGGCTCCACCCTCTTCTGTGCAGTCTCCCCTCAGGTCCGCTAAGACTGTATAAGATGAGAGGAGGCGGCAGCACTGATCAGTTCGTCTCTACAGCGGAGAATAGAGATGGGAAGTTCGGATCTTTTCAATGATCCGGATGATTCGAATCGGATCATTGAAGAGATCCGGATCTTTGATCCGAATCTCGGATCATTTTACTACAGGAAGCATTCGGGGGTGAAATGAACAGCAGGACAGGTCTGTGGACAGGAGAAGGGGAGGGGGGTGGACACACAGAGAAGGGGAGAAGATGGACAGAGGGCAGGGAGTGGACAGAGAAGGGAGGAGGGACGAGCAGAGAGCAGAAATGTTTGCACACAATACCCACATGCTGAAGTCATATGCTTTACATATATTTCACCTATATGTTCATCTGTACACTTTGAAAGAAAAGGTCGCACAGTGAAAGAAAGCATTCCCAGAAGATAAGTGCAGCTGTTTAGTGCCGAGTGCAGGAGGATTATATTGCCTTTCAATCACAGTGCCTGCAAAGTTACTGAGCTGTGCTGAGCCAAAAGCTTCCAATGTGATCACTGTGCACAACTACGAACAGACAGCCTGTAATGGGCAGCACGTTACAGCCAGTATATGTGCTCTACACATATCTGGCAGTGGCACCCATGTCCTCTCTCTCTCATCTACCTGTCTCCCTGCAAGGCTGCCTCCCATACAACAGAGCGATCCATCTCAGCTCTGCTTCCAGGACCCCGCTGCCCGCTGAGAGGGGGCGTGTCGCTCCTGGCCCCGCCCCTTTTGCGATCCGAATCGTTCATTTTGATGATTCGGATGATCGACTCATAAAATAGATTCGGATCAAAGATCCGAATCGTTCATGATCCGGACAACACTAGCGGAGAAGAAGCAGCATTACAAGCATGTCTGGCCGAGGAAAGGGCGGGAAGGGACTAGGGAAAGGAGGCGCCAAGCGGCACAGGAAGGTGCTCCGGGATAACATCCAGGGCATCACTAAGCCCGCCATCCGCCGCCTGGCCCGCAGAGGGGGTGTCAAGCGCATCTCCGGCCTCATCTATGAGGAGACCCGCGGAGTGCTGAAGGTTTTCCTGGAGAACGTCATCCGGGACGCCGTCACCTACACCGAGCACGCCAAGAGGAAGACGGTCACCGCCATGGATGTGGTGTACGCCCTCAAGCGCCAGGGCCGCACCCTCTACGGCTTCGGGGGCTAATCCGGCTACTTCACTGATTCCAACACAAAGGCCCTTTTCAGGGCCACCCACTGATTCTATAGAAAGCGCTATATGGTACTACTTGTACACGTTGTGAACCTAGCATTTGTATTAGTTTCTGAGAGCTATACTAGATTGGTATTTAACCGGCAGGTTTTTAACTACATGATAGTAGCACTGTTATACATGGGTGCTGAGCAAGGAGGACTTTAAGTATTCTACAACGTGACCTTAGCTGTGACAACTGAGGATAGAATTGTGATATACAAAGTAACAAGATTTCTTTCAGTACGCATTTGTCTGAGCCCTTTGGCAGCTTGTATTTATAATGGTTATAAACTTCATTCAACAAGTGCAATAGGTATCTCACCCCGAATTGCTTGTGGTGCACATGACATCAGTCTTATGACAGTGCAAATATCACACAATGATAACAAACCATTGAAGAGACATTTATAGTTATTAGGATATAGCTTCAATAATGCCAGGGTATTTGATAGGTGGGGGTGGCTGAGTTTAGGAGGAGGTGTTTGGGTGATGAAAGTGATCCTGTGCCTAGAGTTGTCTTGTAGAGATGCGAAGTTCGGATCTTTTCAATGATCCGGATGATTCCAATCGGATCATTGAAAAGATCCGGTTCTTTGATCCGAATCTCGGATCATTTTACTAGGGAAGCATTCGGGGTGAAATGAATAGCAGGACAGGTCTTTCCCCAATTCCCTGCGGTGGACAGAGAAGGGGAGGGGGGTGGACACACAGAGAAGGGGAGATGGTGGGCAGGGAGTGGACAGAGAAGGGAGGAGGGACGAGCAGAGAGCAGAAATGTTTGTTTGCACACAATAACCACATGCTGCAATCATATGCTTTACATATAATTCACCTATTTGTTCATCTGTATAATTTGAATGCAAACGTTGCACAGTGAAAGAAATCATTCCCCAAAGCATTCCCAGAAGTGAAGTGCAGCTGTTTAGAGCAGTGCAGGAGGAGCATATTGCACAGCAATCACAGTGCCTGCCCTGTCTTAGCCCAGCACGCTGTCTGTAAAGTTACTGAGCTGAGCCAAAAGTTTCCCATTTGTTCACTGCACACTGCACTGTGGAGTCGAGGAGTCTGAGTCGGGGCCATTTTGGTTAACCGGAGTTGGAGTCGGAGTCGTGATTTCATAAACTGAGGAGTTGGAAGATTTTTGTACCGACTCCACAGCCCTGCCAGTATGTGTGCTCTACACATATCTGGCAGTGGCATCCATGTCCCCTCTCTCTCATCTACCTGTGGTTGCAAGGCTGGCTCCCCTCCAACAGAGCGATCCATCTCAGCTCTGCTTCCAAGACCCCGCTGCCCGCTGAGAGGGGGCGTGTCGCTCCTGGCCCTGCCCCTTTTGCGATCAGAATCACTCATTTTGATGATTCAGATGATTTGACTCACAAAAGAGATTCGGATCAAAGATTCAAATCGTTCATGATCCGGACAACACTATTGTGTTGAACCTCTGATTTTAGGTTTGCCAACTTCCACAGACTTCAATGGGCAGACAAACTTTTAAAACTACAAACACTAATTCTAGCCACTAAAGTGATGGAAAAGATGTTTAAAGGGGTCTAACACCTGGATGGGGGCATGGCGGAGTGGGATACACGCCAAAAGTCCCAGGGAAAAATCTAGATTTGACGCAAAGCAGGGTTTAAGGGCAGAAATCACATTGAATGCTAAATTGGAGGCCTAAAGTGCTTTAAAACATCTTGCATGTGTATACATCAATCAGGGAGTGTAATTAGAGTTCTGCTTCACACGGACACACCAAACTTACTGTGTGACGCACCGCAAACAGCTGTTTGTGTAGTGACGGGCGTGCAGGACTGGTGCGCACCATGGCGCGACCGCGCGAGTGCAGGCGATGGCGGTTTTCAAGCCCATATGGTCGGGCTGAGGTAGCTCAATGACAGAACAACAGTGACTGAGTGGCCAGCTGATCGAATTTTGTCTGTCCACAATGAATCAACGACCTTATTATCTTCTTGGGTCATGTTTGCCCTCCAACACACTCATTTAGCCGGTCATTGCTTCATTGTGATACGCAAGCCCCTTCACCGCAGCAAGGTAACGATCACGAAGGGGAATTGACACATGTATATGCCTTTTGTTTTGTTGTTGCAGTCCCAGTTAGAGATGGGAAGTTCGGATCTTTTCAATGATTCGGATGATTTAAATCGGATCATTGAAAAGATCCGAATCTTGGATCATTTTACTAGGGAAGCATTCGGAGGTGAAATGACTAGCAGGACAGGACTTTCCCTGCGGTGGACAGAGAAGGGGAGGGGGGTGGACACACATAGAAGAGGAGATGGTGGACAGAGACGGGCAGGGAGTGAACAGAGAAGGGAGGAGGGACGAGCAGAGAGCAGAAATGTTTGCAGACAATACCCACATGCTGCAATCATACGCTTTACATATATTTCACCTATATGCTCATCTGTATACTTTGAATGCAAACGTCGCACAGTGAAAGAAAGCATTCCCCAAAGCATTCCCAGAAGTAAAGTGCAGCTGTTTAGAGCAGAGTGCAGGAGGATCATATTGCACTGCAATCACAGTGCCTGCCCTGTCATTCTAGCCCAGCACGCTGTTTGCAAAGTTACTGAGCTGTGCTTCTGAGCCAAAATTTTCCCATTTGTTCACTGTGCACAACTACGGAACAGACAGCCTATAATGAGCAGCACATTATAGCCAGTATGTGTGCTCTACACATATCTGGCAGTGGCACCCATGTCCCCTCTCTCATCTACCTGTCCCTGCAAGGCTGGCTCCCCTCCAACTGAGCGATCCATCCCTGCTCTGCTTCCAGGACCCCCCTGCCCGCTGAGAGGGGGGTGTGCCGCTCCTGGCCCCGCCCCCTTTGTGATCCGAATCACTCATTTTGATGATTCGGATGATTCGACTCACAACGTTCATGATCCGGACAACACTAGTCCCAGTGCATCCAGAAAAATTAGGCAGGCATGTACACGCACCAGAAAAAATATTATTCTTTTTGTTCAGGAATCCACCTAGAGTCCTAGACAGTGCTGCTCGGATACCCCTTTTCAAAATCCATCCCTGCTCTGCTTCCAGGACCCCCCTGCCCGCTGAGAGGGGGGTGTGCCGCTCCTGGCCCCACCCCCTTTGTGATCCGAATCACTCATTTTGATGATTCGGATGATTCGACTCACAACGTTCATGATCCAAACAACACTAGTCCCAGTGCATCCAGAAAAATTAGGCAGGCATGTACACGCACCAGAAAAAATATTATTCTTTTTGTTCAGGAATCCACCTAGAGTCCTAGACAGTGCTGCTCGGATACCCCTTTTCAAAATCCGGATTGGATCCGGATACCCAGATATCCGATCCGGGTCGAATATCTGAGTTCAAAAATTTCCAATCCGGATCCGAATCGGATATCCGACCCTAATATCCGGGGTATTCGGCCCGATTCAGATATCTGGATAGACAAACCGGAAGTGGCCTTTAAATTGCTTTAAAACGTTTTTTAGGGTAAACGAGGCATGTAGCATAATTATTTTGTAAAGGGGAACACTAATTGATGATGTGGGGACTTTAACCCCCCCCCCCCCCAAAAAAAAATGGCTGTCAATTATCATCAGGCCTAGGTTCCAGACAGTGGTCGTGCAGCCCACATTGTGTCCAAAGTCCAACCGCACAACTGGGACATGGCAATTTTCAGCCCAGACACCTCCAAAAAATTACGCAGCATGTGTGTTTTGGGTTAAATATAGGTGGTATCAGCACAGCAGCAGTGGCCTGTGGCACCCTGGCGGTGGGAGCAGCAAAGGCAGTAGGAGCAGGGCAATGCAGCAGCAGCCGCATCAGGTGTAACGTCTGCCAGGAGCATGCCGGACTTGGCATTTGGCATTTGGCACTTTGCACGTGCCACCTGACACGTGCAAAGTGCAAAGTGCAAAGTCACGTGCAAAGTTCAAAGTGCCACGTCACCTGCAACGTGCAAAGTCACGTGCAAAGTGCCACGTGCAAAGTGCCATGTCACCTGCAAAGTGGCACGGACGTGGCACTTTGCATGTGACGTGGCACTTTGCACGTGGCACTTTGCACGTGATGTGGCACTTTGTACTTTGCACGGGGCACTCTGCACTTTGCACGTGGCACTTTGCAAGCGTTTGCACGTGTCACTTTGCATGTGTTTGCGCGTGGCACTTTGCACTTGGCAGTTTGCACGTGGCACTTTGCACTTTACACGTGTTTGCATGTGGCACGTGGCACTTTGCACTCGGCAAGTGCCACATGCCGAGTGACAGTCAGACAGCAGAGGAGAGGACACTAACTGTCACACTGGCACTGCTCAGTAGCACAGCAGTTCTGTAGTAAGCTAACTCAGTAGTACTACTATTCTAACAACTGCTAGCACTGACTGCAGTACTACAGTACTAACTTTAGTAGTAACTACACAATTACACAGTAATGTTATTCCCTAATCCCTAACCTAACCTAAACTGTAGCTAGCTAAGGCTAATAGCTGGCCAGCAGGCAGCAGCTGACCTGGTCTGTGCACAGGACACACACAGACACATAGCAGCTGCAGCAGAACTGGAGCTCACACTCTGTCTGTCACACAATGAAATCAAGCAAATCAACGATTTAACTATAGTGTAGTGATAGTGAAGGGGTTAATCACTGAACAGCTTTAGGTTTATAACTGTGTACAGGTAGCCCTGCCATCAGCACTGGAGCATGTCTCTTAGTGAACATTCAGCAAGCTAGTAGTGTTGTCCGGATCATGAACGATTCGGATCTTTGATCCAAATCTATTTTGTGAGTTGAATCATCCAAATCATCAAAATTAGTGATTCGGATCGCAAAAGGGGCGGGGCCAGGAGCGACACGCCCCCCCCCCCCCCCCTCTCAGCGGGCAGCGGGGTCCTGGAAGCAGAGCAGAGAGGGATCGCTCTGTTGGAGGAGAGGCAGCCTTGCAGGGACAGGTAGATGAGAGAGAGGGGACATGGGTGCCACTGCCAGATATGTGTAGAGCACACATACTGGCTGCAATGTGCTGCTCATTATAGTGTCTGTTCCGTAGTTGTGCACAGTGAACACATTGGAAACTTTTGGCTCAGCACAGCTCAGTAACTTTGCAGGCACTGTGATTGCAGGGCAATATGATCCTCCTGCACTCGGCACTAAACAGCTGCACTTCACTTCTGGGAATGCTTTGGGGAATGCTTTCTTTCACTGTGCGACACAGATGAGCATATAGGTGAAATACATGTAAAGCATATGATTGCAGCATGTGGGTATTGTGTGCAAGCAAACATTTCTGCTCTCTGTTCGTCCCTTCTCTGTCCACTCCCTGCCCTCTGTCCATCTCCTCCCCTTCTCTGTGTGTCCACCCCCCCCTCCCCTTCTCCTGTCCACAGCAGGGAAAGACCTGTCCTGCTGTTCATTTCACCCCCGAATGCTTCCTAGTAAAATGATCCGAGATTCGGATCAAAGATCCGGATCTTTTCAATGATCTGATTCGAATCATCCGGATCATTGAAAAGATCCGAACTTCCCATCTCTACAAGCTAGGATGATCTGTCTCATCATGGCAGCCCTAATTATTATACAGGGGGGCTAGCCAGTGTTCCTTTCTGTGATTGGATGCCAGGGTTTAGGCTGGGAGCCCTCTGATTGGCTCAATGAAGTCAGGTGGGGCTGGCCAGGGTTCCCCTCTGTGATTGGTTGCTAGGGCTTCTGCTGGGAGCCCTCTGATTGGCTCCAGGACGTCAGCTCCTTAGTTACAGTATTTCGGATCCGGATATCCGCAATATCTGTGGATATCTGGGTTATGCGCCCAACTATCAGAGGTTGGTATCCGGATTTGGGCCAAACTATCTGGAATCCGAATCCGGTCAGATAGCTGAAAAAAGGTTGGATATCCGGGTTACCCGGATATCCGGTATCCAGATGAGCAGCCCTGGTCCTGGACCCTGTTGGTGGTGGTGGAGAAGGTATTCAAGCGGCCTGCAGGCAGAGATGCTGTGTGGGGACTGACTTAGTCTTGGGGCAGGCAGTCACATAGCGTGCAGGCAGAGATTGTGTGTGTGTGGGGACTGACTTAGTCTTCGGGCGGGCAGTAGCCCTCCGGGATCTATGCCTCATTCATTTTAATAAAGGTGAGGTACTGAACACTTTTTTTGACCTAGGCGATTTCTCTTCTCACTGACAATGCCTCTAGGTCCTTTCTAGGACGCTTGAGGCAGGGCAAGCCAGAAGCTGGATGGCAAATTGTGACAGCTCTGGCCGCCCAAAGGTCAAGCCTGCGCACCCAGTAGTTCAGGGGTTCATCGCTGCTCAGACTGTCAATTCTTCTTTCTCTACTATTGTTAAAGAAAGTCTACGGCCAGGGAATCATGGTTCAATTCCGGTCCGGAGTGGGAACCTGAGAAACGGCTACCACCACACATCCAAGGAAGGCAGCAGACACGGCACGCAAGTCCTGACTCGGGGAGGTAATGATGAAAAATAACAATACAGGACTCTTTCGAGGCCCTGTATAATGATGAGTACACTTGAAATCCTTTAAAGGGAATCTGTTATGGAGGGTAAGTCTGCCATTCATTCAACTGTGTGATCAACTCTCTTTGGTACTTTCTGCACCATAATGACCACGGGTAATGGCCGGGGAATCAGGGTTCGATTACGGTCCTGAGTGAGAGCCTGAGAAACAGCTATCACCACACTGTATAAGTAATGTACCTGCGCTGACCGTGCTTTGCAGACCAGGCATCTGTGGTCAGATGGATCCTTGACCCAACGCTGTGTGCCAGAGATGACACCACTTGCCTTTCTACAGTACAGACCAAAAGTTTGGACACACCTTCTCATTCAAAGAGTTTTCTTTATTTTCATGACTATGAACATTGTAGAATCACACAGAAGGCATCCAAACTATGAATTAACACATGTGGATGTATAGTACATAACCAAAATTTGTGAAACAACTGAAAATATGTCATATTCTAGGTTCTTCAAAGTAGCCACCTTTTGCTTTGATTACTGCTTTGCACACTCTTGGCATTCTCTTGATGAGCTTCAAGAGGTAGTCACCTGAAATGGTCTTCCAACAGTTTTGAAGGAGTTCCCAGAGATGCTTAGCAGTTTTGCCTTCACTCTGCGGTTCAACTCACCCCAAACCATCTCGATTGGGTTCAGGTCTGGTGACTGTGGAGGCAGGGTCATCTGGCGCAGCACCCCGTCACTCTCCTTTCTGGTCAAATAGCCCTTACACAGCCTGGAGGTGTGTTTGGGGTCATTGGCCTCAATTCATAAAGCATTACCGCATGTGGTAATGCTGAAAACAGCAGGCTTGAGGAGGGAGGCGGGTTGGATTAGGAGGTTGGGAGTATTGGGGGAGGGAGGTCTGAACCGTGAGTATGAGCTTGGTTTCTGTATTTAGATCATTATCTCTGCATGCTTTTCATGTATGTGAAATGTTTAAACTTGCTCTTTATTCTACAGAGCTTTCGATTTGCCAGAGGGCGAACTGACAGGGGACTATGGCTAGTGAGTGTCACAGCGAGGTTTCCGCAGAGGTAAGACTAGTATTATTTTTATGCTGGGTCTTGTACTGTTTATAATGGATGTAACTGTCTGTATATCCGTCGTCATGGTGAGGCTGCCTGAGAGGGCGGGAGGGCAATTTGATTGGCCACATAGTCATGGAGCGCTGTACTAGCTCCATGTATTGTTATTGCTATGATACGGTTGGCCACGCCCCTCAGTGTCATATGACGCTGAGCGCTCGGATTAGTGATCAGGCCTCTCATCCTCCAATGGGAGGATGAGAGGCAGAGCCGTGCGGAGGACCTTGCTGTGATACATGCAGCGTCATTTTGCGCTGCAGGCATGTAACATCCAGATACAATTTGCATGTTAAGCTGACAGTTTCCCTCTGAGTCCGCCTGCACAATCTGGTAAGTTGATTGCCTGTGGGGAATTTTATTGGTGCTACTGATACAATGATATTATTTAAAGGGTGTGTTTTGTGATGTATGTTTATGGGCATTCTCGGCTTGAAAAAGGGCTGAAGACCTGAAACAGCGGGTTGTCGCCGCATAGCCCTATGATTTTATTGCTATCTCAATAAAAGAGCTTATTTATACTGCAGTGCTAGCCTCCTTCGTGTGCAAAGCTGGTAGAACAATGTGTAGTCACGCAGGTGCAGTGAAAATGGATGCACTGACTGCTGGTATATAATACAAAGGCTATCATTCATAAAAGTGCTGTCGGAAAGGAGAATCAGTGCGGGAAAACACCGCTGTCGGTAGTTTAGACTTCTGGGTGGTCATTCATAAAAATGTTGCCTGTTGCGATACAAGTGCGGTGTTTTTCCGGAAAAGGCAGGAGGTAGGCTTGCGGAAACAGAGAAGCTGCCCGAGTCCCTCCGTGCGCTGCTCTCTTTGCTGCTGCTTGGGAGGTCTGTCCCATTCACTTACATGTACTCCGCAAGCGTATCGCTACTGCCGAGGGAGCGGTAATCCCCGTCCACATACCGCTTGCACTAATATTTTATGAATTGACATTTTGGTACTTTTTCCAGATAAATCTAGAGAATCACTGCACAATGCGGTAATTTATCGCTCTGCACGGGTATGTCAGCTTCGCATGCGGAAACAGCCTTTATGAATACATATTTTGCTATGTTGTCGGTAAAGTATGCTCTTTTAAGCATTTCCGCATGCGGGAACGCTTTATGAATGATAGCCAATGTGCAGTCACAGGTGCAGTTAACAGGTATGCATGGACTGGTATAACAATGGTATAAATGTGCAGTTACACAGACAGATGCAGTAAAAGGTATGCAGTGACTGCTGGTAGAACAATGTGCAGTCACACAGACAGATGCAGTAAAAGGTATGCAGTGGCTGCTGGTATATTATACAATGTGTGGTCACAGGTGCAGTTACAGGTATGCACGGACTGGTATTACACAATACAATGTGCAGCTGTCACACACACAGGTCCAGTGAAAGTGAATGCACTGACTGCTGGTATATAATACAATGTGCGGTCACAGGTGCAGTTACAGGTATGCACAGACTGGTATTACACAATACAATGCGCAGCCGTCACACACACAGGTCCAGTGAAAATTAATGCAATGACTGCTGATATATAATACAATGTGCGGTCACAGGTATGCACGGACTGGTATTACACAATACAATATGCAGCTGTCACACACACAGGTCCAGTGAAAATGAATGCACTGACTGCTGGTAAATAATACAATGTGCGGTCACAGGTGCAGTTACAGGTAAGCACGGACTGGTATTACACAATACAATGTGCAGCTGTCACACTCATAGGTCCAGTGAAAATGAATGCACTAAATGCTGATATATACAGCGCTGCGTAATATGTTGGCGCTTTATAAATACAATAAATAATAATAATAATAATAATAATAATAATATGCGGTCACAGGTGCAGTTACTGGTATGCAGCTGTCACACACACAGGTCCAGTGCCAGTGAAAGGTATACACTGAATGTGCTGGGCCTGGCACAGTTTAGCAATTAGCAAGGGCCAGCTGCAACACGCAGGGCTGTATAATGCAGTGTCAATGGCAAACAAAAAAAACAAAAACCCAAAACACTACAAAAGAACATTAGCTCTGAAAAGAGCTGTTTTTTGTGGTACTTTTCAACAACAAATATCAGCTAGGAGCAAGCTACAAGAGCCTAACTAAGCTTTCCCTATCTCTGCAACAGGTTCCTGTCCCTTCTCTCGCTAGAGCAGCAGACAGAATGAGATTATGGCCGACACTGCTGCCTTATATAGGGGGGGGGGGGACTTCCAGGAGGTAGTGCAGCCTAATTGGCTGTCATGTGTCTGCTGACTGTGATGTAGAGGGTCAAAGTTTAGCCCAATGGTGTGGTATAGGGGGTAGGTCAAACTCGCATAAAGTTTGCGGTCGATCGCGAACGCGCAATGTTCGCGTGTGAACCGTTTGTGACAACTCTACCTGTGCCTGGCATTTTTGGTGGGGATGTTCGGAGGCTTGAGGCGAGCAGGTTGAAGAACTACTGCCGGGGTGGAAGGGGTCATGCTGCATGTGTTAGGACTCTTTTCCATGAACTGTTGAGCTGTGTGCTCAGCAAGCAGTTGCCAGGCAGCAGTGAGCAGTTACCAGGCAGCAACAAGCAGTTACGAGACAGCAGTGAGCAGTTGTGAGAGTTTGAGAGGCATTTCACTGCCTAGAAACAAAAAAAGGCCTTATTCTGGTGTTGGCCCTTGACTAGGGATGATCAAAGAGATGCAAATACTTCCAAAATGATGCAAATTTTATGTAAATATATTCAGTTTAAAAATGGACCAATCAATTTAAACCCAGGTTTAAATTGATTGGTCCATTTTCAATTTGCATATCTTTGCATAAAATGTGCATTAAAGTTGGGCCGAACGGTTCGCCTGCGAACGGTTCCATGCGAACTTCCGTGGTTCGCGTTCGCGTCCCGCAGGCGAAGTTTTGCGGAAGTTCGGTTCGCCCCATAATGCACATGGAGGGTCAACTTTGACCCTCTACATCACAGTCAGCAGGCCCAGTGTAGCAAATTAGGCTACACTAGCCCCTGGAGCCCCACCCCCCTTATATAAGGCAGGCAGCGGCGGCCATTACGGTCACTCGTGTGCCTGCATTAGTGAGAGTAGGGCGAGCTGCTGCAGACTGTCTCTCATAGGGAAAGATTAGTTAGGCTTAGCTTGTTCCTGGCTGCATACCTGTTCTGTGAACCCACCACTGCATACCTGTACTGTGAACCCACCACTGCATACCTGTTCTGTGAACCCACCACTGCATACCTGTTCAGTGAACCCACCACTGCATACCTGTTCAGCGAACCCACCACTGCATACCTGTTCAGTGAACCCACCACTGCATACCTGTTCAGTGAACCCACCACTGCATACCTGTTCAGTGAACCTGCCACTGCATACCTGTTCAGTGAACCCACCACTGCATACCTGTTCTGTGAACCCACCACTGCATACCTGTTGTGTTCAGTGAACCTGCCACTGCATACCTGTTCTGTTCAGTGGACCCGCCACTGTATACCTGTTCAGTGAACCCGCCACTGCATACCTGTTCTGTTCAGTGAACCTGCCACTGCATACCTGTTCTGTGAACCCACCACTGTATACCTGTACTGTTCAGTGAACCCGCCACTGCACACCTGTTCTGTTCAGTGGACCCGCTACTGTATACCTGTTCTGTTCAGTGAACCCGCCACTGTATACCTGTACTGTTCAGTGAACCCGCCACTGCATACCTGTTCTGTTCAGTGGACCCGCTACTGTATACCTGTTCTGTTCAGTGAACCCGCCACTGCATACCTGTTCTGTTCAGTGAACCTGCCACTGTATACCTGTTCTGTTCAGTGAACCCGCCACTGTATACCTGTTCAGTGAACCCGCCACTGCATACCTGTTCTGTTCAGTGGACCCGCTACTGTATACCTGTACTGTTCAGTGAACCCGCCACTGCATACCTGTTCTGTTCAGTGAACCTGCCACTGCATACCTGTTCTGTGAACCCACCACTGTATACCTGTACTGTTCAGTGAACCCGCCACGGCATACCTGTTCTGCTCTGTGAACCCGCCACTGCATACCTGTTGTGTTCAGTGAACCCGCCACTGTATACCTGTACTGTTCAGTGAACCCGCCACTGCATACCTGTTCTGTTCAGTGAACCTGCCACTGCATACTTGTTCAGTGAACCCGCCACTGTATACCTGTACTGTTCAGTGAACCCGCCACTGCATACCTGTTCTGTTCAGTGAACCCGCCACTGCATACCTGTTCTGTTCAGTGAACCCGCCACTGTATACCTGTTCTGTTCAGTGGACCCGCTACTGTATACCTGTTCTGTTCTGTGAACCCGCCACTGCATACCTGTTGTGTTCAGTGAACCCGCCACTGTGTACCTGTACTGTTCAGTGAACCCGCCACTGCATACCTGTTCTGTTCAGTGAACCTGCCACTGCATACCTGTTCTGTGAACCCGCCACTGTATACCTGTACTGTTCAGTGAACCCGCCACTGCATACCTGTTCTGTTCAGTGAACCCGCCACTGCATACCTGTTCTGTTCAGTGAACCCGCCACTGTATACCTGTTCTGTTCAGTGGACCCGCTACTGTATACCTGTTCTGTTCTGTGAACCCACCACTGCATACCTGTTGTGTTCAGTGAACCCGCCACTGTACCTGTACTGTTCAGTGAACCCGCCACTGCATACCTGTTCTGTTCAGTGAACCTGCCACTGCATACCTGTTCTGTGAACCCGCCACTGTATACCTGTACTGTTCAGTGAACCCGCCACTGCATACCTGTTCTGTTCAGTGAACCCGCCACTGCATACCTGTTCTGTTCAGTGAACCCGCCACTGTATACCTGTACTGTTCAGTGAACCCGCCACTGCATACCTGTTCTGTTCAGTGAACCTGCCACTGCATACCTGTTCTGTTCAGTGAACCCGCCACTGCATACCTGTTCTGTTCAGTGAACCCGCCACTGTATACCTGTTCTGTTCAGTGAACCCACCGCATCAGTGCGCATACCTGTGCAGTTAAGTGAACCCACCTACCTACGTGAGTGCACGCAGTGTGATATACCACTCCGTGCATACCCGACCCGATATGGACAAAACAGGTAGAGGAAGAGGTAGTGCCAGAGCCAGAGGAAGGCCACCCGGCAGGTCTGCACGAGGTCGTGTAAATGTAATTTCGTGTGGACCTGGCCCACAGTACAGTGCTCGGAAGAAGGCACGTCCCATCACCTCCCAAGATTGTCAGGACGTGGTTGAGTATTTAGCGACACAGAACACCTCATCTTGCTCAGCCACCAGCGCTACTACTAGCACCACTTCCGCTGCATTTGACACTTCGCAAGAATTATTTAGTGTTGGAATCACTGATGCACAGCCATTGTTGTTACAGCCAGATGAATTTTCACCAGCTCATATGTCTGAGTTACGCGGCAACACTATGGATGTAACGTGTAAGGAGGATGAAGGACCTACTGATGGTGCATGTTTGGATTTGTCTGAGGCAACTGGCAAGCGAAGCTGGGCAGGATGATTACGATGATGACGATGATAGGGATCATCTGTATGTTCCCAATAGAGGAGATGAAGAGGGGGACAGTTCAGAGGGGGAGTCAGAGAGTAGTAGGAGGAGAGAAGTTGCTGAAAGAAGCTGGGGCAGCTCTTCGTCAGAAACAGCTGGTGGCAGTGTCCGGCACCATGTATCGCCACCTATGTACAGCCAGCCAACTTGCCCTTCAGCATCAGCTGCTGAGGTCCCCATAGTGCCCACAATTTTTTAATGTGTGTGCCTCAGATCGGACCAAAGCCATCTGTTCGCTCTGCCAACAAAAATTGAGCCGTGGAAAGGCCAACACTCACGTAGGGACAAATGCCTTACGAAGGCACCTGGAGAAAAGGCACAAACAGCAATGGGATGGCCACCTGAGCAAAAGCAGCAGCAGCACACAAAAGAAAAGTCACCCTCCTTCTCCTCTTCCTCCTTCAGGTGCATCATCTGCTTCTGCCGCTTTCTCCCTTCCACCTTCACAGGCACCCTCCTCCACTCCGCCTCTGCCCTTGAGCGCTTCCTGCTCCTCTGCCCACAGCAGCAGTCAGGTGTCCGTGAAGGAAATGTTTGAGCGGAAGAAGCCAATTTCGGCCAGTCACCCCCTTGCCCGGCGTTTGACAGCTGGCGTGGCGGAACTGTTAGCTCGCCAGCTGTTACCATACCGGCTGGTGGACTCTGAGGCCTTCCGTAAATTTGTGGCCATCGGAACACCGCAGTGGAAGATGCCAGGCCGCACTTATTTTTCGAGAAAGGCCATACCCCAACTGCACCATGAAGTTGAGAGGCAAGTGGTGTCATCTCTTGCGAAGAGCGTTGGGTCAAGGGTACACCTGACCACGGATGCCTGGTCTGCCAAGCACGGGCAGGGCCGCTACATTACGTACACAGCCCATTGGGTCAACCTGGTGGTGAACGATGGCAAGCAGGGCGCAGCGGACCAAATTGTGACACCTCCACGGCTTGCAGGCAGGCCTCCTGCCACCTCCTCTCCTCCTGCTACATGCTCTTCGCTGTCCTCCTCCTCCTTGGCTGAGTGGCAGTTCTCCTCTCCAGCTACACAGCCCCAGCTCCGCAGGGCCTATGCTGCATGCCAGGTACGACGGTGTCACGCCATCTTAGACATGTCTTGTCTCAAAGCGGAGAGTCACACTGCAGCAGCTCTCCTGGCTGCTCTTAAGAAACAGGTGGATGAGTGGCTGACCCCGCACCACCTGGAGATAGGCAACGTGGTGTGCGACAACGGCAGCAATCTGCTTGCCGCTTTGCATATGGGGAAGCTGACACACATACCCTGCATGGAACATGTCATGAATCTAGTTGTTCAAAGATTTGTGGCAAAGTACCCTGGCTTAGCGGATGTCCTGAAGCAGGCCAGGAAGTTCTGTGGGCATTTGAGGCGGTCTTACACAGCCATGGCACGCTTTGCGGAAATTCAGCGGAAAAACAACATGCCGGTGAGACGCCTCATTTGCGATAGCCCGACTCGCTGGGATTCGACCCTGCTCATGTTCTCCCGCCTGCTAGAACAGAAGAAAGCCGTCACCCAGTACCTCTACAACTACAGTAGAATGAAACAGTCTGGGAAGATGGGGATGTTCTGGCCCGAACAACTGGACACTGATGAAAAATGCATGCAGGCTCATGCGGCCGTTTGAGGAGGTGACCAACCTGGTGAGCCGCAGTGAGGGCACCATCAGCGACTTAATTCCCTACGCTTACTTCTTGGAGCGTGCTGTGCGTTAGAGTGGCGGATGAATCTGCGAATGAGCGTGACCAGGAACCGTTACGGCAGGAACAGGCATGGGACCAATTTTCATCAGACCCAGCTGTTTCCTCAACACCTGCGGCAGCACAGAGGGTGGAGGAGGAGGAAGAAGAGAAGTCGTGTGCAGAAGATGAGTCAGACTCAGAGGATGATGAGCAAGGTGTTTCTTTGGGGGGAGGAGGAGGAGGAGGGGACGGCGGCAGGAGAACACCCGCAGCAGGCGTCGCAGGGGGCTTGTGCTGCTCAACCTTCACGTGGTATTGTTCGCGGCTTGGGGGAGGGAGGTTGACTTACGTGACGTCACTGAGGAAGAGCAAGAGGAGATGGAGGGTACTGGATCCGACTTTGTGCAGATGTCGTCTTTTATGCTGTCCTGCCTGTTGAGGGACCCCCGTATAAAAAACCTCAAGGGGAATGAGCTGTACTGGGTGGCCACACTACTAGACCCTCGGTACAGGCACAAAGTGGCGGACCTGTTACCAACTCACCTGAAGGTGGGAAAGGATGCAGCACATGCAGAACCAGCTGTCAACTATGCTTTACAATGCCTTTAAGGGTGATGTGACAGCACAATGCCAGCAAGGTACCACTGCCACTAATCCTCCTCCCGTGTCCACGCAAGTCAAAGACCGGACGCTCAGCGATCTCATGGTGATGTCGGACATGCGGACGTTCTTTAGTCCAACGCCTCGCCGTAGCCCTTCTGGATCCACCCTCCACCAACGCCTGGAACGGCAGGTAGCCGACTACCTGGCCTTAAGTGTGGATGTAGACACTGCTGTGAACAGCGATGAGGAACCCTTGAACTACTGGGTGCGCAGGCTTGACCTGTGGCCAGAGCTGTCCCAATTTGCCATCCAACTTCTCTCCTGCCCTGCCGCAAGCGTCCTGTCAGAAAGGACCTTCAGCGCAGCTGGAGGCATTGTCACTGAGAAGAGAAGTCGCCTAAGTCACAAAAGTGTTAAGTACCTCACCTTTATCAAAATTAATGAGGCATGGATCCCGGAGGGCTGCTGCTCGCCCCAAGACTAAGTCAGTCCCCCGCACACACAGCATCTCTGCCTGCACGCCGTGTGACTGGCTGCCTGGGCTGCCCCAAGAAGACTAAGTCGCTCCCAGTCCCTCCACACAGCATGTCTGCCTGCAGGCCGCTTGACTACCTTCTCCGCCACCACCAACAGGGTCCGGGACTCCAGGCGGATTGCTGAATTTTTTAGGCCGCTGCTAGCAGCGGCCGCTGTAATAATTTTTCTGGTGCGTGTACATGACTGCCTAATTTTTCTGGCTGCACTGCGGGCAGCTGCAACAACAAAAGAAAAGGCATGTACATGCGCCCATTCCCCTTCGTGATCATTACCTTGCCGTGGTGAAGGGGCTTGCATATCACAATGAAGCAATGACCGGCGCCTAGATGAGTGTCTCGGGGGGCACACAAAAGATAATAAGGTCGTTGCTTCATTGTGGTCAGACCAAATTTGATCAGCTGGACAGTCACTGTTCTGTCATTCAGCTACATCAGCCAGGCGACCATATGGGCTGTAAAGCCACCAAAACCTGCACTCTCGCCATGGTGCGCACCAGTCCAGCATGGCCGTCACTACACAAACAGCTGTTTGCGGTGCGTTACACGGTGAGTTTGGTGTGTCAGTGTGAAGCAGTACCTTAATTACACTACCTGATTGATGTATACACATGCAAGATGTTTGAAAGCACTTTAGGCCTGTCATTTAGCATTCAATGTGATATCTGCCCTTAAAACGCTGCTTTGCGTCAAATCCAGATTTTTCCCGGGGACTTTTGGCGTGTATCCCACTCCGCCATGCCCCCCTCCAGGTGTTAGACCCCTTGAAACATCTTTTCCATCACTTTTGTGGCCAGCATAATTTTTTTTTTTTCAAAGTTCGCATCCCCATTGAAGTCTATTGCGGTTCGCGAACTTTAACGCGAACCGAACGTTCCGCGAAAGTTCGCGAACCTAAAATCGGAGGTTCGGCCCAACTCTAATGTGCATCAACTTGGAACAATTTGTATTTCTTTGATCATCCCTACTCTTGACCTATTTCCCTCATTCTGATCAATATTCAACCCAAAGGCTCTTCTAAGTAGGGATGATCACAGATATGCAAATTGTTCCAAGTTGATGCACATTTTATGCATTTTTTTAATGCAAAAATATGCATCTTATAAATGGACCAATCAATTTAAACCTTGGTTTTTAAACCTGGGTCATTGATCATCCCTACTTCTGATGGTGTGTATACACTTGAAAGATTAATGATTGATCCTAGACCAATTTTACCACCTTCCATGTAGTATGAGAGCCATACTCTACACAGTCTATTCTATTGAGCTCAACTCCCCATCAGATACAAATATTTGCAAGATGCTGCACACAAATTGCTGTACACATGCAAAAGATCAGTATTTGCAAAAGATCCGTTCCTGCAAAATGCATTCATAGTCTATGATATCTGCAGATCTCATACACACCTTGTTTAACAGACATTCATCTGCATATCTGACATTCATCTGCAGATCTGAAAATAAATCCTGGTGGCTCTGGCCCAGTGCACACCGAGCGGTTTTTGGAGCGATCCGCCGGCCGCATCCGCCTCTAAAAACGCTTGTCTAATGTATTGCAATGGGATGGTGCACACCGGCGGTTTGCGTTTTTTGCCAAGCCGCAAACGCGCCTCCTGCTGCGCGTTTGCGGTTTTCGGAAGCGTTTCGTCCTCAATGTAAAGTATAGGAAAACCGCAAACCGCTCTGAAAAACGCTAGTTCAGAGCGGTTTGCCAGGCATTTTTGTTACAGTAGCTGTTCTGTAACAGCTTTTACTGTAACAATATGTGTAATCTGCTACACAAAAACGCACGCAAAACCGCTAGGTATGTTTAGAAAACCTCTCTAAACATACCTAGAATCGCTCTGAAATCAGCTCCCAAAACCGCTAGCGTATTGTGGATCTGCTAGCGGTTTTGGTGTGCACTGGGCCTCTGAGTGATCTGCAGATGATTGTCTGTTAAACAAGGTGTGTATGAGATTTGCAGATATCATAGACTATGAATGCATTTTGCAGGAACGGATCTTTTGCAGGTACGGATCTTTTGAATGTGTACACTCACAGCATCTTTGTGTGCAGCATCTTGCAAAGATTTTTATCTGATGGGGAAGTTCAGCAGCTCAATAGAATAGACTGTGTAGGGTATGCTCTCAAACTACATGGAAGGTGGTAAAATTGGTCTAAGATCTTTCATTAATTTTTCAAGTGTGTACACACCATAAGTAGGCTTGATCACAGATATGCAAATTGTTATGAATTGATGCAAATATGTATGTAAATGTATGCAGCTTAAAAATGGAGCAATCAATTTAAACCTGCAAATTGTTCTGAAATTATGCAAATTTTAATGCAAATGTATGCAGTTTGAAAATGGAACGATCATTTTAAACTTGGATTTAAATTGATTGGTCCATTTTCAAACTGCATACATTTGCATTAAAATTTGCATAATTTCAGAACAATTTGCATCTCATTAATCATCCCTACTTCTAAGACCTGCCCACACTGTTCATGATGAGCTTTGTACCGAAATGCCAAATGTCAATTCACAAAGATTTCCGCATTTCAATTATCCAGCAACAGTGTTTGGTATTATTCTCCAGCTCACAGCAGCCGATAACTCGCTCTCAACATGCGGTCTCTGTGCGATGGATTTGACAGACAGCCTTTGGTGAAAGCCAGGTAGCCAATAGGGAGAGCCACACAGCCTGCTTCTCATTGTGATTCGATGCAAAGGGGTATCGGGTGGGTCTTTCAGTGTATCAAAGCACCAGAGGAAGCTGACAATTTTGAGGGCTTTCCTGCATCCCTTTAGATGTGTAAATCTGTATTCTATCCAGCACAGGGTTGCTCGTAAACTACGACAGTGCGAATCTACGCATCATAGTCCG
Organism: Hyperolius riggenbachi; assembly: GCF_040937935.1. Lineage (NCBI taxonomy): Eukaryota > Metazoa > Chordata > Amphibia > Anura > Hyperoliidae > Hyperolius > Hyperolius riggenbachi. Next base: position 232,665,662 of record NC_090655.1, read on the forward strand.
CAACTACGCATCGTAGTTCATGGACGAAGTTTAAAAACATTGCACACGTATTTCCGCGTAGTCGTAGTACCGCCATTTGAAGGTTTGCCCGCTACGTGTAGTTGACGTATGTATTGCGAATTCAACTACGCGTGCGGTAATTGCGTCTATAGGGATCATTGCGCATGCGCAAAAATATTATTGCCCTTCTATACGAATGTACGCATATATTAGCTCACCCATGCGCATATTTAGCTGATTATTGCGGACATTTTTCCGCATAAGGGCATAAGTGTCCGCATACACTACGCTTTGCACTACGCAAAGCTTCCGTATTTTAATGCGTAGTCTACGAAAATGCAAATGTAGCGAAGTTTCTGATTTAAAACTGTAGTTTGCGAAGCGTAAGTGCGGTGCGTAGAACTACGCGTAGTACCAGCGTAGCGAAGTTGGCTGACTACAACCATCCCTGCTCTAGCATACAGAAGAGCTCCCACTGGTGACTGCAGTACATTCTAAATGGATGACTAGGAGGCATTGGACAAAAAGCCTCCAAGAGATACACGCTGCTCCCTGCCTGCACCCTGCCCTGTAGGGATGAACAATGAGATGCAAATACTTCTGAAATTATGCTAATTTTTTATGCACATATATGCAGCTTGTAAAAGGACCAATCAATTTAAACCTGGGTTTAAATTGATTGGTCAATTTTTAAACTGCATATATTTGCATTAAAATGTGCATACATTTGCATCAACTTGGAAGATTTTGCATACCTTTGATCATCCCTACTGCCCTGCTACAAGCTGGTAAGTGACACTTACTGGGCAGGGCTTAGTGAAATGAGGCATGTTTGTTCGGTACATTATCGACGTTCTTCCTCATGTGGGAAAACGTTAGTGAATTTGGAAAAAAAGTGGAAAATACCGCATGAGGTATTTTATTGTCCAAAATGATTTTTATCAAGAACTGCCCATTTGTGAATAGAGCCCATTGTCATACTTGCAAACAACAATAAAAGTCTTTTGAAGTGTTTTTCTACTGTAGTGTAACTGTGTAAAGAATTTAGTGATGATCAATGAGAGGCAAGTTCTTCTGAAATTATGCAAATCTTTATGCAAATGTATGCAGCTTGAAAATGGACCAATCAATTTAATCTTCCTGGCGGTAAGCCCGAGCTCGGGCTATGCCGCGCAGGAGGATTACTCAGGCCCTGCTGGGCCAATTTGCATCATTTTTTTTTGCTACACGCAGATAGCACTTTGCTAGCTGCGTGTGCACTCCGATCGCCGCCGCTCTGCGCTGATTAGCTGCCGCTCATCGAAGAGGGTAGGGAGATGCCGCTGCAGAGCGGCTGTCATGTAGCTAGCGGTAGGCTAGCTACATGTTTAAACAAAAAAAAAAAATTAAAAATAGTGCTGCGCTGCTCCCTGGCAGTTTTAATTAACCGCCAGAAGGGTTAAAAGAACACCCGAGGTGAAAATCAACTAATGAAGTTGAGAGATACATCCAAGCGTTTAAAAAAAAAAAAAAAAGATCCACTTACCTGGGGCTTCCTCCTGCCCGTGGCAGCCATCCTGTACCCTCGGTACTGCGCAGGCGCAGTGGTTCTGCGCCTGCGCTTTATTGTCCTGATGACGTCGGAGAGACCATGTGACCTGCACGGTGGAGCGCAGAAGAAGCCGACTCGGAACCCAACCTGGCGAGGTCGGCTGCGCCAGCGGAGAGGACCGGAAGTCACCGGAGCTTCGCCGAGGGCACAGGACGGCTGCCACGGGCTGGAGGAAGCCCCAGGTAAGTGGATATTATTTTTTTTTAAATGCTTGGATCACTCTTTTAACGATTGTATCTATCTTCCTTCTCCAAAAAGTCTCTTAAGATATTCCACAGTTTTATTATATGTTGAAATCTACTTTTTAAGTTTTAACTGTTTGATTGTTTTTACTCAATGACACATTCATTAAAGTATGCCAGAGCTAAAATCTATGAACTATTGACCCTTTTTATCTCTTTCCTGCTTTCAGAAGCCATTTTCTGCTAGGAAAGTGTTTTGTAGGTGGAATTTCTTATCAGTGAGGGTCACACTGTAGTCACTTCCTGTCTGAGTCAGGACTGAGTCAGCCATTTGCATATCTAATATTTAACTCTTTCAGGCAGAGAAAGAAAAAAAATCGAAAACAATATAGTTATTTGTGTGCTAGGCACGGTAAATACCCATGTCTATCTCATCATGTCACATGTTAACTCGGGTTGGGTATCCTTTAAACCCAGGTTTAAATTGATTGGTCCATTTTCAAGCTGCATATAGTTGAATTCAAGTTGCATAAATTAGCATCAAGTCAGAAGAATTTGCATATCTGTGATCATGATTCCCTAGTAAGGATTCATGTCCAAGGCTGTCCCTCCATACTAGAGGTTCAGTGAGATACAACTATGTCGGACTTTATGCAGGATTATGCAAACTTGTATGCAGCTTGAAGATGGACCAAACAAGCCCCACCAAGGTTTACATTTAGCCAGACAGACTACAGAATTACCAGCCCGAGTGCCTCAAAATTTCTCTGAATCTTAAGGCTCAGTTTTCTTATTAACTCAATAATAATAATGCACACATTTTAGAGTATATTAGCAGCACAGTGTTGTAGTGGATAACATGCTGCACTGGGTCCCCGGTTGAAGCCCAGCTGGGGCACGGTTGCACAGAGTTTGTATGTTCTTCCTGTGTCTGTGTTCTCTATGCACTCTGGTTTCCTCCCACATCCCAAAAACATACAAATAAGTTATTTGGCTTCTCACTAAAACAATGCCCCTACATTACAATGGACATAAGACTATGGTAGGGACAAGGGCGTAGGGCCCGTGGTCGCAGCGGTCGCCTTGGCGACCGGGCCCGGCTCCTGAGGAGGCGGGGGAGGGGCCCGGGGGGCCCATCTCCGTTTGCAGGGCCATGCGCCCGTTAGCGCTGGTAGGAGGGAGCCGCAGCCGCGGGGAGGGCAGCCCGACCTCTTCCTCCCTTCCTCTCCCCGGGCCCCCCCCTCAGATGCAGAGTAAGCGGCTAACGGAAGCGCTATAGGCAGAACTCACCTCCCTGCGTTCCACTCGCCGCTGATCTCCTCTCTGGCTGGCTCTGCATAGATGCTTACACACGCAGCTTCCGGCTAAACAGGAAGCTGCGTGTGTAAGCATCTATGCAGAGCCAGCCAGAGAGGAGATCAGCGGCGATTGGAACCAGGGACGGAGGTGAGTTCTGCCTATAGCGCTTCCGTTAGCCGCTTACTCTGCATCTGAGGGGGGGGCCCGGGGAGAGGAAGGGAGGGAGAGGTCGGGCTGCCCTCCCCGCGGCTGCGGCCCCCCCTCCATTATGGGGACAGGCAGCTACCTAATCTATCCTGGGGGGCAGCTACCTAATCTATCCTGGGGGGCAGCTACCTAATCTATCCTGGGGGCAGCTACCTAATCTATCCTGGGGGGCACCTACCTAATCTAACCTAATCCTGGGGGGCAGCTACCTAATCTAACCTATACTGGGGGGCACCTACCTAATCTATCCTGGGGGCAGCTACCTAATCTATTCTGGAGGGCAGCTACCTAATCTAACCTATACTGGGAGGCACCTACCTAATCTATCCTGGGGGCAGCTACCTAATCTATCCTGGGGGGCAGCTACCTAATCTAACCTAATCCTGGGGGGCAGCTACCTAATCTATCCTGGGGGGCACCTACCTATTCTAACCTAATCCTGGGGGGCAGCTATCTAATCTATCCTGGGGGGCAGCTACCCAATCTATCCTGGGGGGCAGCTACCTAATCTATCCTGGGGGGAAGCTACCTAATCTATCCTGGGGGGCAGCTACCTCATCTAACCTATACTGGGGGGCACCTACCTAATCTATCCTGGGGGCAGCTACCTAATCTATCCTGGGGGGCAGCTACCTAATCTAACCTATACTGGGGGGCAGCTACCTAATCTAACCTATACTAGGGGGCACCGACCTAATCTAATTTATACTGGGGGCACCTACCTATCTAACCTATACTGGGGGCACTTACTTATCTAACCTGTATTGGGGGCACCTAGCTAGCCTATACAGGTGGCAACTAAACTGGCTACCTATATTGGAGGCACCTACCTAACTAACCTATACTGGGGGCACCTACCTATCTAACCTACGCTGGGGGCAACTATTCTGGCTACCTATATTAGAGGCACCCACCTAGCTAACCTGTACTGGGGGCACCTATCTATCTAACTTATACCGGCGGCGCCTGCCTATCTCACCTATACCGGGGGCAACTATACTGGCTTACCTATGCCTGACTACCTATACTGGGGGTACCTATAGCTGGCTATAGGGATTTTGATATGTGTGTGCATCCGTGGGGTGTTGTCGGGGGAGGGGGGGCTGTTGTTGCCGGGGGGGGGGGGGGGGGCCCACATCCAGATTCCGCATCGGGGCCCAGAGGTTTGTAGCTACGCCACTGGGTAGGGATCATATTGTGAGCCCCTGAGGGACAGTTTAGGTAGTCATACAGAAGGCAGCATGAGGGGCCCTTTGTTGCAGCCAAATTTTGTTCCTGCCCCGACAACAACCCAACTTAACTGAGCACTCTGGGCCCCTGTAGAGTCTTTGCCAGAGTAGTGTCTCACCTGTTCAGAAAGGTGTGTTCTGACAGGTGTAGCCTCTGTCAGTCCAGGACTCCATGCCCTCCCTGACCTATCCTTACAGGGGCACGTCTCCTCCATGACCCGACACATGTTATTACACAGTATCATGCCACAAGTCACAGAGAAGATGCAGCCAGCGGTGGATGAAGATAGAAGAGCACGGAGCCACGGATTGACAGAGGAGCGCGTCCGCTGGGACAGGTGAGATGCTATGCTCAAGAAGACTGTGCAGGGGCACCAGGGAGCACAGGTAAGTTGGGAGGTGAGACTCCTTTGGGGCCCCTACAGGCTCTGGGACTGTGGGGCAATAGCCACCACTGCCTGTATGGTAGCGCCAGCCCTGGTAGGGTCGACAGCACGGGGGATGGCGGATGTGGCATTGGTCGATCTGCCCACACATCGTCTGATGTATGGGCATCTTTAGACTATATATAGTCTGTACAGTGCTGCGTAAGATGTCACTCAGCACTATATAAATACTAAATAATGATGTAAATTGGTGTGGATTGTCCTGTTGTGCAAATAAACATCAGAACAGGGTGTTGGCTCAGCTTAAACTGTTCTCCTCAGCATTGTTGTGTATATTTGCATTTACATATCAGAGGTAGCCCACTTCCTGCACAGTACAGAAGCAATGAGCTGAAATTTTGCATTGTGATTTGCAATTTTCTACAACCTCGTAATTAATTTCACCATAATTCGTAATGTTGCATAGTAATTTTGTGCGTAATTTCATATGTGTTTGTAATTTTGCACAATTTATTGTAATCAGTCACGCGAAAATCAATCTTAATTCAGCAAAAATTGTTTGTAATTACGTAAAACTGTGTGTAATTATGAATTACCTATTATGAAAATAATCGTAACTATGAAAATTATGCATATAATTGTAACTGCGCAAAACTTAATGCAATTTTAGTACACGTTTGCTACTATGATTGTAATCTTAAGTACAAAAATTGCACGTGAATGAAATTTACTATTACAGTCAACACTACATACAATAGAGGGGAGTATAAAGCGCTTTTTCATGCTTTCTGCTGATTTCGTTTAAGGATGATCAATGAGATGCAAATACTTCCAAAATTATGCAAATCATTATGCAAATATATGTAGCTTGAAAAAGGACCAATCAATTTAAACCTGGGTTTAAATTGATTAGTCCATTTCAAACTGCATACATTAGCATAAAAAAAAACCATACATTTGCATCAACTCAGAAGAATTTGCATATCTTTGATCATCCCTAATTTCGTTCAGGGCTCGTTTCCACTATCGCGAATCCGCATGCGTCTAACGCATGCGGATTCGCACGTGGTATGCAAGTGAATGGGCCTGTTTCCACTGTTGCGTTGGTGATGTGCGTTTTTTTGAGCGGTGAAAAAACGCACAAAAGAGCCAACGAATTCGCCTGAGAGTGGAATGCATGCGAATCTCATGCAATGTATTTAATAGGGAAATCGCATGCGTTTTCCCCATGCGTTTTTTGCCGCGAATTCGCATAGGTACCAATGTAAATTCACACAGGCAGTGACATGGTTAAAATAGCATATACCCTCACCTATGTGAATTCGCGGCAAAAAATGCATGGGGAATCGCATCCGCATGCTAATTTATCAGCGGTGGAATCCAGGCGATTCCGCACAGCAATAGTTGAAATGAGCCCTTAGTCTGGCAATGCACCACTGCCAACATGAGGTGAATCAGGGAATAGCACTCCAGTGCCTTTGTGCCTGTTACCACCAAAATCCAGACTCCTGAAAGGCAAATTCTGTACAGCTTGGATGTACAGACTGACTTCTACTTCTTTTGGATCGTGCCATTTCCAAGCTATAGGTAGTTGACATAAAATTGACATAACTTTGATAAGGCATGCTATTTGCCTTAATGAATCAAGCCCAATGTGTGTTAGATGGGGTTTCTGTATATGCATGTTACACAAGCCTATGTAATGTTCCCTACACATCAACTCAAGAAATTAGATCTAGAATTTAGGGCTGGTGCACACCAAAACCCGCTAGCAGATCCCCAAAATGCTAGCAGAATTTTAAACGCTTTTTTTTATTTTTATGAGGCGTTTTGCTAGCGTTTTGCGGATTGCTGCTGCGGTTTTCAGTATAGTAGATTTCATATATTGTTACAGTAAAGCTGTTACTGAACAGCTTCTGTAACAAAAACGCCTGCAAAACCGCTCTGAAGTGCCGTTTTTCAGAGCGGTTTGCGTTTTTCCTATACTTAACATTGAGGCAGAAACGCATCCGAAATCCAAAAAATGCCTCACCCAGGCATTTTTTGTTTCTGCAAAACGCCTGCCGCTCTGGTGTGCACCACCCCATTGAGATACATTGACCAAGCAGATCCGCAGCCGCAAGCGGATCTGAAAACGCCCAAAAAGCCGCTCGGTGTGCACCAGCCCTTACAGAGACTCCCCATCTAGCCTGGGTTGGTTCTACCGAATGTAGCTTACTCAGAGATAACCCTTTAGTTTTTGTACCTTTTCCAGACACAGGTGATGTGATAAGCCCTACCCACGCTGCTAGGACTATATGAGCCATATAGTCCTAGCAGCATGGGTAGGGCTTATCACATCACATTTCCCACAGTCAGTACATGAGGAATAGGCAGGGCCGGTTCTGTCATGAACGAAGGTGAAACGCTTGCATCAGGCGCAGAGTTTACAGGGGAAGAATTTTTGTACTGTGAGCGAGGTGAAGAGGTTATCATTGGGGAAAAGCAGCTTGTTGTGCTGTGTGAAGAGTCTGACAGTGAAAGAGGAGAGGGAGGCAGGAGAGCAGCAGTGTTTCATTTGAATTAAATGAACCAGAGTCAATTGTGGAATACTGTGCGATCATTCCAAATCGGAAAGGGGGGGGGGGGGGGGGGGGTGCGCATCCTCACAAGTTTGCCTCAGGCAGTAAAAAGTCTAGGACCAGCCCTGTGAATAGGGGTGGTTAAAGAGATGCAAATATTTCTGAGTTTATGCAAATATTTCCGACTTTATGCATATTGTTATGCAAATATATGAAGTTTGAAAACAGACCAATCAAATTAAATCCAGGTTTAACTGATTAGTCCATTGTGAAGCTGCATACATTTGCATAAAAATTTGCATATCATTGATCATCGGAATTATTTGCATATCGTTGATCATCCCTAATGAGCAATATAAAAAAAAAAAGTCCAAATAATGTCCATCTGTCTAGCTCACAAGGCAAGGTAAGCGAATATTCGCAACACCGCGAACTCCATCCTTATTGGCCAGCCGACTTCAGACGATGGAGGCGTCTTGCATACTGCAAATTGCTAATCTGATTCAGATTTGTGATTTTTCCCTTGATGCTATCAACACAGAAGAAGTGCAGGATCGATCCAAAATCACAAATTGGAATCGCATGTAGTGAGCAAGAGGCCAGAAGTTTGCTAAGAATGCCATGTCAAAATTACATCTTAGAAAAGTTTTAAAGAGGACCTGAACTCAGAACTCCTCTCTGCTCTAAAAGATACTCAACAGCATAATAACGTTTAATCAAAAAACATGTATTTGTTACAACTGATACAAATCCTAAAATAAATTTGCACAGTTTCTACTTCCTGATTCATGGAAGCAGACATATTGTTTACAGCCTGTGCTTTCACATAGGCTTATCTGCTATAGACGGTCATGTGACACAGGGGAGGATCAAATTACAACTTGTGACATAAATGAGGGGGAATTAAACAGGCTAAGCTCCCTAAATACATTCAGAGTGTATTTCTCTGTTTCCCTTCTGTCCTGTGCAAGAGTTCTTCAGGTCCACTTTAGTGCTAAAGCTCTGACACCCACAACATAAATATGGCTTTTCGCCATTGTGAGACGACCTCTCGTGTCGGACAAGGATTCATTTCTGTATAAAACATTTCCCACACTTTTTGTTCTTTTTAGGAGGTTGTTTGCAAGTCAAATCATGTTTTATACTTACTGGAACATAGGGATACAAGATTTACGTTCAGACAACTCTGGATTTGGACACACAGTATAAACAATGCTTTTTTATTGTTTCCAATGTGCTTTTATCAACTTATGACAAATCATAGAATACTGTAACATGTTAGGACAACAAAAACGATATAGTACATTTTGTACATGAGGTCCTTTTTGTATGTATGAGGCATTTGTAACGAGAGTCATATTAGGTGACCATATTGCTTTTTGACCCGGTGAGCTCTCTCGTGTGCAGCAAGGTATGATTTAAATATAAACCGTTTCCCACACTCCGTACACAAAAATGGCTTATCACCAGTGTGAGATCTCAGATGTGTAACAAGACTTGATTTCCAAGCATAACATTTCCCACACTCAGAACAAGAAAAAGGCTTCTCGATGTGAGCTTTCTCATGCCTGACAAGCTGTGATCTATGTACAAAAAATTTTCCACACACATGACAGGATAATGTTTTGTATGGGTGAGATCTTGCATGTATATCAAGTTGTGATTTGCGTGCAAAACATTTCCCACACTCAGAACATGGATAGCCAATATGAGATTTCTGATGTGCGACAAGATTTCCTTTCCAAATAAACCATTTCCCACACTCATCACATGAAAATGGCTTCTCATCAGTGTGAGATAGCTCATGTCTGGACAGGTGGGATTTTTGTACAAAGTGTTGCCCACACTCAGTACAAAAAAATGACCCCTTTCTTGTGTGATTTCTCTTATGCGCAGCAAGACTCAATTTCGTACTAAAACATTTCCCACACTCAGAACACTTATATGACATTTCAGCAGTATGAATCCTCTGCTGGGCTCTGGCATCAGCCTTCTGGGGGTTGGGAGGACAGGGGGGTAATGGGGTAATAGTGTTCCTTCCTGAAGAGTTTCGTGTGATGACATCATCTTGCACACCACATTCAGGGGATACAGTTTGATAAACCCTTGAGTGGTTTGTGATGCAAGGACTCGGTGCTGCAAATAGTAAAAAGGAAAAAAAAAATCACTGATTTTAAGAGAATTCTCATTAGTATGTTAGATCTGCACCCCTACTGTGACCAATATGTTAACAGTAATGTACAGTGGCTTATCAGCTTATTACAGGCCAGTAATACTTAGACCGGTTTTACACCTGGCCAGAGCGTTGCGGTACGATGCTCCACCCACCTCCCATTGCACCACTAACAAATAGATTCATACGGCAGAATGCCGTATGACCCCCGACAGGAAAAAAAAAAATCACTGATTTTAAGAGAATTCTCATTAGTATGTTAGATCTGCACCCCTACTGTGACCACTATGTTAACAGTAATGTACAGTGGCTTATCAGCTTATTACAGGCCAGTAATACTTAGACCGGTTTTACACCTGGCCAGAGCGTTGCGGTACGATGCTCCACCCACCTCCCATTGCACCACTAACAAATAGATTCATACGGCAGAATGCCGTATGACCCCCGACAGGGTCATATGCGTAGCACTGCCCCCTTGCATGCCCCTCACCGCCCATTTCCCAGTGACATACTCACTGCTGGACAGGAAAAACGTCACTGGGGTTCTAAGCTTACCCGTCGTATTTGTGTCATTTCGTGCATGTGCACCGCCAACATATTTAAAGTTTATGATTCGCCTATTGACTAAGATGCATTCGGTTGCTGCAGAAGTTGGACGGTAATGCGCTGTTGACTTTGCGGTGGGTCAGTGGTGAATCGGACGCTTCCAACGCAATGCAAAATGGTTAGTGTACTAGGCCCCATAGACTTTCATTGCTGTTGTGTTAACATGCGTGTAGTTACTGTTACCAGATTATTACAGGCTGATAACACTTAAGCCATGTACACACAGCACATCACAGAAGGGATCTCTGTCACCAAAGGATTCATGTACCAATCTCTGAGAGCATTGACAATGCTGTATAGACTCATCAGCCCCCTGGCTAGCAATGCATCTGTTGCTATGCCCGGCGGGGGTTGCTAGGGATGGGCGGAATGAGGAGTGGCGTGCGAGAGGGTGAACACCCACTGGTGGGGGAGTGAGGAGAACAATGCTCTTGTGAGGTGCTTCTCGGATGTTGGAGAATGCTAAATCTCTGGATGCTCAGCAGACATCAAGCGCCCAATATACACGGTCTGACTCTTGATTCTGGCCCATGCTGGTTGTTATCGTCCACCATCTACTATCTTAATGATGGAGGACTGGGGGGATTAATTACTTACCTGCTCCACCATAATTTGTCCATTCAGATGAGCACACTGCCCCCCCCCCCCCCCCCCCCCGAAATGCATTTTTATCTTCTGCCGAGGCTTTGGCCACCCCCATCCATATTGCCGCAGCTCATCCCCAGCTTGGCAATCTAATTGGTGGCTGCTGAGCTGAGGGCAGGCTGCGGCAATGCAGGCAGAAGTTTCTGAAGAGCTAAGGTAGCCTTTTGGAACAATTAACTCTAAATCCCCCCCCCCCCCCACCAATCTTGCAGCCTTACACTCTGTCCTTAATAGTGGAGGGAATCTTTAAAGTGACCCTGAGACCAATAGATATAAAATATTTATACATACCTGGGGCTTCCTCCAGCCCCCTCCACACCAATCACTCCAACGCTGTCTTCCTCCGCCTTCTCGTTCTCCTGGTAGAAGCCCTGTAAGTTTGGCCAGGCTCCTTCTGTGATCAGTCTGTGTACAGTAAAGTACTGTATCATCTGTGACATTGGTAAATTTAAATTACTCACCAATATGGATCTCCTTAGATGCTCTCATGTCACCCTCCTGCTTTCCCGTCACACTAATCTCGTCTTCTTCCTCTTTAACCACAACTTTCACATGTATCATCTCTTCTTCCTAAATGCACAAAAAGAGAACAAAATGTAACATTTTAACACTTTTATAATAGCATACACAGAAGGAAATAATGTCACCGTGTAGAGCCTCTGGTGACCCTCAGTCCCACCTACTGAATATTGTTGGGAGATGGTGAGATCTTCCCATGGATAATTCCAGGAGTAAAGAGAACCTGTACATCTCTCTGGTGGGGCCCTGTTACTGGATCCATCTGTAGGAAACATACACACTGACTGAATACTTTCCCTTTATGTGATTATCAGATGATGGGGAGATCTAGGTGAATTATCCGTACTGCTCTCTACTGGAAGACATGAAAGTCTCCTCTTACCCAGTGTTGTGAGTGGCGACTGATTCTCCAATAGAGTGTCCTTCTGGAGGTCCTTGTGTTCATCAAAGTGCTGCCTCTCCTGTATGGTGTGATATAGATAGTAACAATTAGAGATGCCCCGAACCTCCGATTTTTGGTTTGCGAACTTCCGCAAAAGTTCGGTTTGCACGAACTTCCAAGAACCGCAATAGAATTCAATGGGGAGGTGAACTTTTAAAACTAGAAACACTAGGGATGGTCGCTGGATTTCGCGGAATTAAGAATTCCGTGACTCCAGCCGGAATTTGGTGATTCCGTTCCGTTGTGACGGAATGGAATTGCTATATCACTATGGCGGAATTTCCGCGGAAAATATGAAATTCCGCGGAATTTTACGGAATGCAAATTTTTTTTCCCACCGAACTGATTTCTACCTAATAATAAGAATTTCTGCTCCACAGACTTCCTTATTTCCTCCCTCCTCCAGGAGGGAAGAGGAGAGTCTTGTCTTCCAGGGAATTGTAGGATTTCAAAAGCCAGCTTACATACATTGGCCGGGAATCGAACCCAGGTCTAGTGCTTGGTAGGCAAGCTCTCCTCACCACTATACCACCACCAACACTACATGCTGAAGCCAGCCTAGCATGTACCATCATGATATATCCAAGAGAAAAATGAGCTTGCTTAGGGATATGTAGGATATCAAAAGCCAACTCATATACATTGGCCAGGAACCGAACCCAGGCCTACCACTTGGTAGGCAGCTATGCTCACCACTATTCCACCAAAACTACATGCTGAAACTTCCTGGAGCAGACTTACTTCCTCCCTCCAAAAGACACACATACATCCCCATAAAATCATTCAACAGCAACTGCGTGCACAGTCTTTGTGGTACACAGTCTCTGTGGCACAATTGGTTAGCACGTTTGGCTGTTAACTGAAAGGATGGTGGTTCAAGCCCACCCAGGCATGACCTTGCCTTTCGTGTTCAACAGTTGTCCGAAGAGAACCCCAGATAGCCATGTAGATTCATCTCTCTCTTTCTCTCTCTCTCTAGTAGGGATGGTCACTGCTTTCCGCGGAATTGTATTTTCCGCAATTTGGGGCGGAAATTGGTCATTCCGTTTGGTCGGAACGGAATTGCTTTCTCAATCCGGCGGAATTATTATTATTTATTTATAAAGCACCAACATATTCCGTGGCGCTGTACAATGTAAGAAAACAAACAAGGGATACATAATGATACAGACAATGATATACATCAAATATGAACACTGATACAAGATACAGCACTGCTGATTACAATTTGATTTAACATGATGACTAAAATGTATAAGTGTCTAATAGTGTGCAAGCAATAAATTAATAACAGTCCATGACACAAAAGGGTGAGAGCCCTGCCCTTGCGAGCTTACAATCTAAAGGAATGGGGTGGAAGCAAGAGGTGGGGATGTATACAGTATATGTACAGGCAGTGCTCAATTAGGTTATTTAGTAGGTGCATGGCCTAAGCTAGAGAATATGCTTGTCGGAAAAGGTGGGTTTTGAGGGAGCGTTTAAAGATTTTAAAGGTGGGAGAGTGGCGGATGTGTTGTGGAAGGGCATTCCAGAGGAGGGGTGAGGCACGTGAGAAGTCTTGTACACGTGAATGTGAGGAGGTAATTGTAGAAGAGGATAGAAGAAGCTCGAATTCCGAAATTGCCTATGAAATTCTGTCGGTATCCGTTGATGGTTTGAAGCTGAAAATTCAGTTCAATGGCATCAAGTCATGCATTTTGGTCGTACCAATGGTCTAGCACCATACAAAATAAATGGGATACAGTTGGGGACATCAAACTTGGAGAAGGACTTAGGAGTAGTCATCGACAACAAGTTAAATAATCGTACTCAATGCCAAGCCGCTGCAGCTAAAGCTAACAACATTTTGGGATGCATTAAAAAGGGAATTAAAACTCAAGATGCTAGCATAATATTGCCCCTGTTTAACTCTCTAGTAAGGCCACATCTGGAATATGGAATTCAGTTCTGGTCACCACATTACAAAAAAGATATTGCAGTTTTAGAGCAGGTGCAGAGACGAGCAACAAAATTGATACGTGGGATGGAAGATCTCACTTACCAAGAAAGGTTAGATAAACTGGGTTTATTTAGTCTAGAGAAAAGACGCCTTAGAGGGGATCTAATTAACATGTATAAATACATCAGATGGCAATATAATAGCTTGGCGGATGAGCTTTTTGTCCCTAGACCTTCTCAGAGGACTAGAGGACATGATCTGCACATGGAGGAAAAACGTTTTAGCCATTTATTTAGGAAAGGGTTCTTTACGGTAAGAGTGATTAAGATGTGGAATGCATTGCCACAGGAAGTCGTTATGGCAAACTCTATACCTGCATTTAAAGGGGGCTTAGATGCTTTCCTTGCGTTGAAAGACATCCATGGCTACAAATACTAGGTAATGCTCAATGATGTTGATCCAGGGATGTTATCTGATTGCCATCTGGAGTCGGGAAGGAATTTTTGTTCCCTTTTGGGGCTAATTGGACCATGCCCTGTAAGGGTTTTTTCGCCTTCCTCTGGATCAACAGGGATATGTGAGGGAGTAGGCTGGTGTTGTACTTTGTTCTCTGGTTGAACTCAATGGACGTATGTCTTTTTTCAACCAAACTAGCTATGTAAGTATGTAACTAAGTCCTAGAGAGAAACAAGCTAATTTTTCTCTTGGATTGATCATAATGGTACATGCTAGGCTGGCTTCAGCATGTAGTGTTGTTGGTGGTATAGCGGTTAAGTCAGTTACCTTCCACACACTGAGACCTGGGTTCAATTCCCAGCCACGGTGAGGTGGCTTTTGACATGCTACAAATCCTTAAGCATGCTACTTTTTCTCTTGGATTGATCATAATGGTACATGCTAGGCTGGCTTCAGCATGTAGTGTTGTTGGTGGTATAGCGGATAAGTCAGTTGCCTGCCACACACTGAGACCTTGGTTCAATTCCCAGCCACAGAGAGTTGGTTTTTGACATACTACAAATCCTTAAGCATGCTACTTTTTTATCTTGGATTGATCATAATGGTACATGCTAGGCTGGCTTCAGCATGTAGTGTTGTTGGTGGTATAGCGGATAAGTCAGTTACCTAACACACACTGAGACCTGGGTTCAATTCCCAGCCATGGCGTGTAAGCTGGCTTTTGAAAAACTACAATTCCCTGGAAGATGATTCCCTCCTCCCTTGAGGAGGAGGAGAGAGAGAGAGAGAGAAAGAGAGAGAGATTAAGAGAGATTGAGAGAGATTTTTCAATTCCGTAAAATTCAGCGGAAATAAAAACATTTCTGCGGAATTCCGTTTACACGTTTAGCAATTCCGCTCCGACCGCCGGAATTGGCCTAATTCCGGCCGGAATCGCGGGATTAATAATTCCGCGGAATCCAGTGAGCATCCCTAATGTTGAGTGGAGCTGCCACACTCTATGCGGCGCTCAACTGCTCTGCAGCAATTACAGACACCCAGCTGCATGTCTTGGAAAGTGCAATTGGTGAAATAGTGGGAGAGAAAGAAGAAGGAGCGATAGGAGAGAGATAAATAGATAGAGACTCCAAGGGTCCCCAGAGGTGGAGAATAACAGTCTCGGCCATGCTTGCAGAAGTTTAGCCCTTAGATTTACAGCCTGGCCCAGTGCGGATGGTGGGAAACGACTGTCCTAGCTGTGCCTCTTGCCCTGTGGCCATACATGCAAAAATTAGGCTCAGGCTTAGGGCCTGATCCAGTGCAGGTGGTCAGCATTGGAGTGGCTGGCTGTAGTGCAGTGCATCCGCAATGGCCTTGCAGCATGCATGGGTCTTCCTTGGTGCAATATCTCGATTTCTCGCTGCTGAGACAGCAGTGGCAGCACCTCGATTGCCCATCTGGCACAGCTGGAGCAGCAGGGGGTGTGTGACTGGATCCCCCTTTGTGCTGGAGTCCCATGAGAGACAGGGTGGCCCTGGGGTGATGCCAGCCTGGAGTGTTCAGATGGAGGCAGGATCCCTGTGGCCGCTATTGAGGGCTGGATGCGGTGATCGTCCTGGCAGTGGCCCATTCAATGGTGGTCAGGCCTGCGGGAGAGCACAGAGGAGAGGAGCTCCTCCATGTGGGTGGCCCACCAGGCTGGAGCAGGCGGTGGAGACTGCCTCTGGAGTGGCCAGCAGAGCCGCTCTCGCAATGAGGAGCTCCTCCACGTAGGTGGCCGAGCAGGAAGTGGCGGCAAGTGGGTCAGCTGTAGGTGGCAGTGCAGCGGTAATATTGGCCGCTGGCATCGAGTGTTGGTGTTGGAGCGGCCAGCAGTGCCTGGAGGTCTCCTCGGGGCCTGATCAGCTGCAGCCTGCTGACAAAATCGTATGCAGCAGCGATGTGCCTCCCGCCGGCGGCAGTGAAGGAGAGTGGATCAGCGTCAGTGGGAATGAGCAGCGGCCCTGCAGCAAACAGCGAGGTAGACTTGGAGAATGTCCCAGTTCCCTCCATCTGCAGTGGCACCTCCTACATCGCGGATCGCATGGGCTCCGAACCACGACGCTCCGATCAGCTGAACCCACTGGCTGGAGCAGGACAGGACCAGCATGCCCGTGATCCCCACCTCTTATGTCGGTGGCAGAGGGGCTCGGAGGTAAGCAAAGGTGGGAGACTAATGTAGAAAAAAAGAAAAAAGGCCGGAGCCCTGTGGCCACGGCGTCCGAGTCCGGCACCATCTTAGTTCGTACTGGATAGACAATCTGGTCAGATGGACCCTTGACCCAACGCTGTGTGCCAGAGATGACACCACTTGCCTTTAACGAGAATCTGTTATGGAGGGCAAGTCTGCCATTCATTCAACTGTGTGAAACTTTCGATGGTACTTTCTCAGTAGCATGGTGACCACGGGTAATGGCCGGGGAATCCTGGTTCGATTCCGGTCCGGAGTGGGAGCCTAAGAAAAGGCTACCACCTCCACACATCCAAGGAAGGCATCAGTCGTGGCATGCAAGCCCTGAGGTAGTGACAAAAAATAACAATACAGGAGGACTTTCAAGGCCCTGCTGTATATGAGACTAATCAACTTTAATACCTTTAACGAGAATCTGTTATGGAGGGCAAGTCTGCCATCCATTCAAGTGAAAGGTATGCACCTACTGCCAGGTATAATGCAATGTGCAGTCACAGATGCAGTGAAAGGTATGTAGTGACTGCAAACAGCTGTTTGTGTAGTGCTGGACTGGCGCCCACCATGACGAGAGTGCAGGTGATGGCGGCTTTCCAGCCCATATGGTCGATGGGCTGAGGTAGCTGAATGACAGAACAGTGACTGTTCAGCTGATCAATTTGGTCTGTCCACAATGAAGCAACCACCTTATTATCTTTGGTGTGCCCCCCCGCCCTCCCGAGACACTCATACTGTATAGCCGGCGGTCATTTCCACCGAGGCAAGGTAATGTTCACGAAGGGGAATTGGCACATGTACATGCCTTTTGTTTTGTTGTTGCAGCTGCAGTGCAGCCAGAAAAATTAGGCAGGCATGTATACGCACCAGAAAACTTATTATAGCGGCCGCTGCTAGCAGCAGCCTTAAAAATTCAGGAATCCATCTGGAGTCCTGGACCCTGTTGGTGGTGGCGGAGAAGGCAGTCAACCGACCTGCGGGCAGAGATGCTGTGTGGGAAGCGACTTAGTCTTGGGGCAGGCAGTCACACGGCGTGCAGGCAGAGATGCTGTGTGTGGGGACTGACTTAGTCTTGGGGCAGGCCTGAGCGTGCTTTGCAGACCAGGTATCCGTGGTCAGATGGACCCTTGACCCAACGCTGTGTGCCAGAGATGTCACCACTTGCCTTTCAACATCACGGTACAGTTTAGGTATCACCTTTTTTGAGAAAAAATTGCGGCCTGGTATCTTCCACTGTGGTGTGTGGCTTTGCTTTTGTGTGCTGCTTTTCCTCAGGTGGTCATCCCATTGCAATTTGTGCTTTGAAATCATGTGCCTTCGTAAGGTAGTTGTCCCTACGCGGGTCTTGGTCTTTCCACCGCTCAATTTTTGGTGACAGAGAGTACAGATGGCATTGCTCTCATCTGAGGCAGACACAGAGTGTTAAGTGGGGTGCCAGAATCAGAGCAGGAGGAGGAAGATATGTCACACTTTCATGCAGAAGCTGAGAAAGATGAGGTGTTCTGTGTTAAATAGTCAACTACGTCCTCACAATATTGGGGGTTGATGGCACGTGCCTTCTTCTGAACACTGTACTTTGGTCGAGGAGCGCACGAAAACACGACAGCGCGGCCTCGAACAGACCTGCCAGGTGGCCTGCCTCTGCCTTTTGTTTTGTCCATATTGGGGGGATGAAGTGAAAGGTATGCACTGACTTGACTAATACAATGTGCAGTCACACAGGTGCAGTTAACAGGTATGCACGGAGTGGTATATCACACTGCGTGCACTCATGTAGGTAGGTGGGTGCACTGAACACAACAGGTAGGTATATGCAGTGATGGGTAGTACAAATGTGCACCTGTCACACACACGTACCGTGAACAGGTACAGTGACTGGTGGTATTAAATATCACACTGCGTGTGCTCACGTAGGTAGGTGGATGCACTGTGAACAGGTAGGTATATGCAGTGATGGGTATTACAATGTGCACCTGTCACACACAGGCAGGTACCGGACAGGCACAGAAACACTGCGTGTGCTCACATAGGTAGGTGGGTGCACTGTGAACAACAGGTAGGTATATGCAGTGATGGGTATTACAATGTGCACCTGGCACAGTAGTAATTATACCACCAAGGGGCCAAAGGCCAGCTGCAACTGACTTACAGGGCTATATATAATGCAAGTGGGCCACACACACACAAAAAAGAAAAAAAGATAGATCACAAGAACAAGATTAGCTCTCAAAAGAGCTGTTGAGGTGTACCTTTTTTTTAGCAATAAGAATCAGCAAGGAGCAAGCTAAGAAGCCTACAAGAGCCTAACTAAGCGTTCCCTATAGCTCTCTCTGCACAGCAGCTCTCCCTTCTCTAATTACTGCAGGCACACGAGTGAGTGAAAAGCTTGACGCTGCCTGCCTTTTATAAGGGGGTGGGGGGGTCGGGGTGGGGCTCCAGGAGGGAGTGTAGCCTGATTGGCTACAATGTGCCTGCTGACTGTGATGTAGAGGGTCAAAGTTAACCGTCATGATGCACTATGGGGGCGAACCGAACTTCCGGAAAAGTTTGTGGTTCTCCGCGAACCACCAAAGTTCGCTGGGAACCGTTCGCCGTCGAACCGTTCAGGCCATCTCTAGTAACAATGTGACACCTTATAGGAACCAGACACAGACATTTAAAGCCTGGTTTGGTGATTTACTCTTGGACTGGACATTATTTAAGAATTTAAGTAGCCCTGCAGACCTGATAAGGCATCTATTAAAAATAGCCTTGCTGCAAGGTAATAAACTTATACTGTAACTGCTATTTAATCTTCCTGTAGTTTCCTATCTAATAGCTGGTAGCATCTAATGTATGCAAAAATGGAAAGCTGCTGGCACTCAGGTATAAGCTAGATTGTAGGTGGAGCATGCTGCTGTGCAAGATGCTATGCCCAGTGCAGTTCAATGTGCTCAGGACTATGAACAGGGCTGGTTCTAGACTCGTTGCCACTTGAAGCAATATATTGTGAGGACGCCTGCACCTCCCCGCACACGTACATCTGTGGATTTGCACACTCACATGTGTACATGTGTGCAAATCCAGACCGGAGAGACACATCAGGCTGTCTCTCACACTACTTCCTGCAAGACAGCATCTCTTCTCTGCAGGCCTGCAGCATCTGATACCAGGATGCTGGGTGCGTGCTGTACTGGCACTGCATCACTCACCCGCTCTCAGCAGATTAGCGATGGGATCACCAGCCCTACTTGAAGTCCTGATTCCTCTCTGACTACAGTGGTGCCTCATGTGACCCGGCAACATGTAATAGGTCACATGAGGCACCGCTGTAGCCTTGGATACAGGATGCTGGATAGGCAGATGGAGATCCCATCACTGGAATGCTGAGAGCAGGAGAGTGAAGCAGTGCTGTGCATATAGGGAGGGGGAGACAGGGAGTGAGAGGAGGAGGACATTTGGAGAGGGGAGCCGCCTCTTGCCGCCCTCTAATTGTTGTTGCCCTGAAGCATGTGATTCCCATGATTCTTGTTGCTTCATGGAAGAACCACCGGCCCCAACTAGGTAGGTAGTCTGTCAAATGAACAAGTAAAGGCATAGAATTCCGGCAGTATTATGATTTATTTGAATTTCCAGCATATTACAATTGTGGGGGAGAGAGGTCCAGAAGTGGTGCCAGGGGGTGCACGGCCTGACCACCGGTTTTCAGGTGGTCCCCTACCTACAGTATAAGTACACTACATATACAATCTCGAATTGTATCATGCACTTAAATTTAGCAAAATATTTAGACCAGAAGAAACTTAATTAAAGAATTCCCATAATACAGTTACCATTCAGACACATTCCATACCGTTATTGGATAAGGTCCCATAATTCCCAGCACTGCTCACCTCTATCAGCACCAGCTCCATCATTTTCCTGGTGAGTTCCAGAATCTTTTGCATGTTGTGTTTCACAGATATCAGGGATTGAGGTGGGGGCACCATGATGGTCACATGATCACCAGACTTTACTGGACAAAATCTCTGAAAGAAAAGAGCAACACCAACATCACATGGTAAGTGAGGTCATGTGACCAAATACAACCCTCCTCACCAGAGATGAGCAGAGATTCAGTTTTGCTTAAACCAGCGTGTTAGTGGGGACAGACCATAGCAGAGAGTGCTTACTTATGTCTCCACCTTCCCAATACTTCCACCTCTATGGCCAGGAGTTTGACCACGACACTGGAAGTGTCAGGAAGATGGAAAGCAGAGCATTGCAGAAAGGTGGTAAGTTAACCCTTTCAGCAGCAGCAGCAGCAGCAGCAGCAGCAGCAC
The DNA here is from genome assembly GCF_040937935.1 of Hyperolius riggenbachi. Lineage (NCBI taxonomy): Eukaryota > Metazoa > Chordata > Amphibia > Anura > Hyperoliidae > Hyperolius > Hyperolius riggenbachi. The sequence continues at coordinate 232,686,401 of NC_090655.1, forward strand.
GCCCCCCCACTTTTATGCTGCATTCATTTCCAGGCAAAGATGTCACTATTGCCAATTCATTCGTGTTCCTCAGAGCCGGGACAATGTCCTTCAGCATGCTAGGCTGAGACACCAAAGTGCAGACCCTCCATCCCTCCACCCCAGCCGTCACAAACTGATTGCTATTAGACTAAAGGTGAACGGTCCAATTTCTAGCAAAAAATCGTTCGAGCGATCATAAATTCTGATCGGATTGGTTGTAAATAATCTCCGTTGATGGGCACAATCAATTACAGACGATTATAAGGGCCCATTCACACTTGAGCGTTTTGCTGGCGGTTTTGGCAAAACGCTCAAACGCTAGCGCTTTTGAAAGCGCTAGTGTAATAAAAGTCTATGGGCCCATTCTTACTTGGGCGATTTGCGCTAATCGCATTGCAAATGAGTTGCCTGGACCATTTTCAGGCGATTTCCCAGCGATCGCGTTTCAGTGCTATAGAAGCGATAAACACGACTGCGGAAAAATCCTCGCAGTGTTCAGTGATTTTTTTCCGCTGAAAAATCACTCCCGCAAAACATCAGCAAAAATCACCGGCGTTTTGTGTTTCTAAGTGTGAATGGGCCCTAGAATCAATCGTCCGATAGGATTTTCGTCAAACCAAAATTTGAATTTTCTTGTTGGTTGTGATAAGAAGCAAAGATTGGTTCGTTCATGGTGTAGTGAACAATTTCACTTCCGATCAGAATTTCTGATCTCTTGAACGATTTTTCTCTAGAAATTGGATCATTAGTGGCACCCCATAGCCCCCAACACCTTCATCTCTAGTTATCTGGCTTGCAGTCACTGCCATGTATCCCCTTTCTTATCTCTTTCTGCTTCAAACACAATAGGGGAATGAGAGCTGAGTGAGTTGTGTGTCCACTCCTACACTGCGCCCTGAGGCTGGAGCCTCTCTTGCCTCGGCCTGGCCCTGATGTTCCTCACCCCTCTAGTCAGTTTTATTAATAGAAATAAGAGTAACAACATGTGACATCCCAGAATCCTTCTCACCTCTCTGGTTGGGTGTGTTTTATTAACAGAGATAAGAGTGACACCCTGTGACATCCCAGAATCCTCCTCACCTTTCCAGTCAGCAGGGAGATGATCTCCACGGTGAGGTTGAATACCCTTTCAGTCATGTTGCTCTGATCCTTTTCCATCCTGAGTCATGTGGTCAATATAAGATACTCCTGCCTGAAGATAAATAAGAAGGAGACCACAGTCCTCCCCATGACACTCCCCTGGTAGCCCCTACTGCTGTCACATGCAGATTGCAGGGCCATGCAGAATAGTGCAGGGACATACTGTATACAGATGATGATATGTATCGACTGGTGGGTTGTATTTACAATGTGCTGCAGTGGCGTAGCAATAGGGGTTGCAGAGGTAGCGACCACATCGGGGCCCTTGGGTCAGAGGGGCCCCGAGGGGCCCTCCCTCAAGCACAGTATTAGCTCTCTATTGGCCCTGTGTTGGTAATAATCACTTCTATAGATGCTTTGAATAGTGGTAATCATTAACAAACGGTTTCCCATCCCCTACTTTCACCTCTGACACTGTAGTTGCCATTGGCAGGTTTTGGTGCGCCGTATCAATTTTTATGTATAGAGTGCTTGTAAAATTTGCACCGGGGCCCATAGCTCCTTAGCTACGCCACTGGTGTGCTGGACTCTTCTCCTGCCTTTCTCTCCACCCTTCTCTTCCTACTGTTGGTTGTTCTTTTGATGGTCGCAATGTTGCCAATGGTAGATAGTGTGTGTGTGTGTGTGTGTGTGTGGGTGGGGGGGGGGGAGAGGGGAACTTTGTGTACTGGGGAATAATTGCAATGCTGAAGGGGTACAGGAAGGATCTGGTTATAATTGATGGACATTTCCTCTTGGCTCTGTGAAAGTGACTACATTCAATTATTACCATGGCAGGTGCTAATCTCGTTTAGGGGACCCAGTAGGAAACCTTATAGGAAAATTCTTCTAACGTGATTGAGTGGACAGTACCCTCTCAAACTGCTAGTTACACACTATTTGGTCAATCACAACACCTCATGCTGTAGAGGGCAAGATGATTGGGGAACTGTACCCCATGAGGGTTCCTCCTGGGTCCCCTAAACTAGACTAGCACCCTAAGTCACACCTCACAACTTTTGGAGGTGGCAACAAGTGGGTGTCGTTTGAAGATATTGTGGGCAGAGCCAAATGTACATAAACCTATTAGCAGGGTGCATGTTCTAAAATAAAAAGGGTGGGTTCTCCCCTATTGAGGCTTCTCACCTGCAGGGGCAAGGTTCTCCCCCACTGAGGCCTCCACAATATACGGGGCCACTATGTATGGGAGCCTTGGTGGCCATCCATGCGAAAACAGGTGAAAAGGGCTCCGCCATGAAGATTAATGTAAATTGCAGATATATCAGTGTTTTCCTCACAAGTTTGATTCAGCCAGCAAAAAGTCTAGAAAGTCTAGAACTGGCCCCTCCATACCCTCTAAATCTGGGTCGGTAGGAGGTTGAAGATACATTTTGCTTCAAATTTAATGAATGAGTGGTGTGCCTGTACTGGACTATGGAAGCCTCCCCAAACCCATCAGAGGCATCAGCATGGGTGTAACAATCACCCCTTTGACCCCTGCCATCGCAGGGGGCCCAGAGGCTTTGAGGGCCCCTCCTCCTCCCTCCCCACAACTGGAAGTGCAGCTAATTAGAAAAAAAACCTCACCATTCACTGACAAAAACCATGTGCAGAGGCATGTGTAATTATTCCCTGCTTCCAGACGATGCTTAACCACCTAAGAACCGCCCCTTAAGGACCGCAGTCTTTTCGCCCCTTAAGGACCGCAGTCTTTTCGCCCCTTAAGGACCAGAGCCTTTTTTTCCATTCAGACCACTGCAGCTTTCACGGTTTATTGCTCAGTCATACAACCTACTATCTAAATGAATTTTACCTCCTTTTCTTGTCACGAATACAGCTTTCTTTTGGTGCTATTTGATTGCTGCTGCAATTTTTAGTTTTCATTATATTCATCAAAAAAGACATGAATTTTTTCAAAAAAATGATTTTTTTAACTTTCTGTGCTGACATTTTTCAAATAAAGTAAAATTTCTATATACATTTTTGTCCAAATTTATTGTGCTACAAAAAAAAAACATCCAGTGTATATTTATTGGTTTGGGTAAAAGTTATAGCGTTTACAAACTATGGTGCCAAAAGTGAATTTTCCCATTTTGTAGCATTTTTGACTTTTCTGAGCACTTGTCATGTTTCATGAGGTGCTAAAATTCCAGGATAATATAAATACCCCCCAAATGACCCCATTTTGGAAAGAAGACATCCCAAAGTATTCACTAAGAGGCATGGTGAGTTCATAGAAGATTTTATTTTTTGTCACAAGTTAGCGGAAAATGACACTTTGTGGAAAAAAAATAAATCAATTTACGCTAACTTGTGACAGGCTGGGTAGCAGTGACAGGGGGTGACGGGGTGATTGATAGGTGATCAGGGTGTGATTAGAGGGGAGAATAGATGCAAGAAATGCACTGGCGAGGTGATCAGGGCTGGGGTCTGAGGGCGTTCTGAGGGTGTGGGTGGGTGATTGGGTGCCCGCAAGGGGCAGATGAGGGTCTGATCTGATGAGTAGCAGTGACAGGGGGTGATGGGGTGATTGATAGGTGATCAGTAGGTGATTACAGGGGAGAATATATGCAAGCAATTCACTGGCGAGTTGATCAGAGGGGGTCTGGGGGGCTATTTGAGGGTGCGGGCGGGTGATTGGGTGCCCAAGGGGCAGATTAGGGTCTGATCTGATGGGTAGCAGTGACAGGGGGTGATTAATGGGTGACTTATGGGTGATTAGAGGGGAGAACAGATGTAAACAATGCACTTGGGAGGTGATCTGAGGGCGGGTCTGCGGGCGATATGAGGGTGTGGGCGGGTGATCAGGTGCCTGCAAGGGGCAGGTTAGGGTCTGATCTGATGGGTGGCGGTGACAGGGGGTGATTGACAGGTGTTTACAGGGGAGGATAGATGTACACGGGGGGGGGGGGGGGGTGATCAGCAGGAGCCCCCCAGAGGCTGCTGGGGGCTTGGGGAAGCCCCAGGTAAGTGAAACACTGTGTTTATTAGCAATCTACAGTTCTGCTTTAAAAGCAGAACACTCTCTGCTGCCAGTTAGTACCAAAACCAATAGAGCTAATTGTTTACACATGATAATGTGTCCCATTAAGGCTAAACAATATATTCATATCACAGAAAAGAAGCCCCTTTTGGAGACATGCTGTAAATATAAACACTGACATCCAATATGATGCAATTTTTTTTTTATTTTTTATTGAAGACTATTCTCACAATCAGAAATTTAAAAACACTTAAAACCACCTTCTTAAGCCGACTGTTGTCGGAAATCTAATAGTGTCTCAATACATATATCTGGTGCCTAGTGATCTGATCCACAATATTGCACAATAGTGATGCTCAAATACCCCTTTTTAAAATTCGAGTTTGGTCGAATTCGAATAGTAAATTATTCGAGGTCAGTCGAATATTCGAGTCGAATAATTTTTACTATTCGATTCGACCTCGGACTTCGAGCTCACTATTCGAGTCGGTATTCGAGCTAACTATTCGAGCTGACTATTCGAATTGGCCTTAAATAGCTTCCAACACTTGTTTTGAGGGCGAATGATGCAAGAAACCTCTTTTTTTCCAAGTAACAACAGCAAGTGATTATGTGGGGATGTTCCTTTAAAAAAAAATGTGGAAAGAGAAGTTGTGTCCTTAATTTTGTTCAGTAGTGTTCCTCCTCCTCCTCCTCCTCCTCCTCCTCCTCCTCCTCCTCCTTCTCCTCCTCTTCTCCTCCTCTTCTCCTCCTCTTCTCCTCCTCTTCTCCTCCTCTTCTCCTCCTCTTCTCCTCCTCTTCTCCTCCTCTTCTCCTCCTCTTCTCCTCCTCTTCTCCCCCTCTTCTCCTCCTCTTCTCCTCCTCTTCTCCTCCTCTTCTCCTCCTCTTCTCCTCCTCTTCTCCTCCTCTTCTCCTCCCTTTTCAATATCGTCTTCTTCTCCTTCTTCTTCTTCTCCTCCCTTTTCAATATCGTCTTCTTCTCCTTCTTCTTCTTCTCCTCCCTTTTCAATATCGTCTTCTTCTCCTTCTTCTTCTCCTCCCTTTTCAATATCGTCTTCTTCTCCTTCTTCTTCTTCTCCTTCCTTTTCAATATCGTCTTCTTCTCCTCCTTCTTCTTCTCCTTCCTTTTCAATATCGTCTTCTTCTCCTCCTTCTTCTTCTCCTTCCTTTTCAATATCGTCTTCTTCTCCTCCTTCTTCTTCTCCTTCCTTTTCAATATCGTCTTCTTCTCCTCCTTCTTCTTCTCCTTCCTTTTCAATATCGTCTTCTTCTCCTCCTTCTTCTTCTCCTTCCTTTTCAATATCGTCTTCTTCTCCTTCCTTTTCAATATCGTCTTCTTCTCCTCCTTCTTCTTCTCCTTCCTTTTCAATATCGTCTTCTTCTCCTCCTTCTTCTTCTCCTTCCTTTTCAATATCGTCTTCTTCTCCTCCTTCTTCTTCTCCTTCCTTTTCAATATCGTCTTCTTCTCCTCCTTCTTCTTCTCCTTCCTTTTCAATATCGTCTTCTTCTCCTCCTTCTTCTTCTCCTTCCTTTTCAATATCGTCTTCTTCTCCTCCTTCTTCTTCTCCTTCCTTTTCAATATCGTCTTCTTCTCCTCCTTCTTCTTCTCCTTCCTTTTCAATATCGTCTTCTTCTCCTCCTTCTTCTTCTCCTTCCTTTTCAATATCGTCTTCTTCTCCTCCTTCTTCTTCTCCTTCCTTTTCAATATCGTCTTCTTCTCCTCCTTCTTCTTCTCCTTCCTTTTCAATATCGTCTTCTTCTCCTCCTTCTTCTTCTCCTTCCTTTTCAATATCGTCTTCTTCTCCTCCTTCTTCTTCTCCTTCCTTTTCAATATCGTCTTCTTCTCCTCCTTCTTCTTCTCCTTCCTTTTCAATATCGTCTTCTTCTCCTCCTTCTTCTTCTCCTTCCTTTTCAATATCGTCTTCTTCTCCTCCTTCTTCTTCTCCTTCCTTTTCAATATCGTCTTCTTCTCCTCCTTCTTCTTCTCCTTCCTTTTCAATATCGTCTTCTTCTCCTCCTTCTTCTTCTCCTTCCTTTTCAATATCGTCTTCTTCTCCTCCTTCTTCTTCTCCTTCCTTTTCAATATCGTCTTCTTCTTCTCCTTCTTCTTCTCCTTCCTTTTCAATATCGTCTTCTTCTTCTCCTTCTTCTTCTCCTTCCTTTTCAATATCGTCTTCTTCACGTATTTCTCTTTTCAATTTTTTTTTTTAAAGAAATGCAGCTATTTTTGAGCGTAACAAATAGCTGGTGGGCGCACGCATGTTGGAAGCGCCATTGTATGTGCTCCCTGGCAGTGGAAACACAAAGACAGCAGGAGGTAAATTCAGCAGCAGGAGGAGGAGGATGAGTGTGTGGCAGCAGGCAGTCAATGAGGCAGGCAGCTCGCCGTGACATAATAGCCCTGGTACCTAGCGGTGATACCAGGGCTGTAAATAAACACAACAGGAGGTCCCAGACAGCGGTCGTGCAGCCCACATTGTGTCCAATACACAACTGGGACAACACAGTTTTCAACCCGGGCACCTCAGAAAAATTAAACCTTTTTTTTTTTTTTTAATGGTTTGTTTGGTTTTGGTTTTGCAACCAATATAGCTATTGTTTGACGTAATAGCTGGTGGCAGAGTGGCAGCAGAAGGTAATTCTGTGTACCCTGGCAGTGGGAAACACAGACAGACAGCAGCAGCAGGAGGAGGAATGGAGGAGTAGGCGAGCAGCTATTGTTTGACGTAATAGCTGGTGGCAGAGTGGCAGCAGAAGGTAAATCATCTGTGTACCCTGGCAGTGGGAAACACAGACAGACAGCAGCAGCAGGAGGAGGAATGGAGGAGTAGGCGAGCAGCTATTGTTTGACGTAATAGCTGGTGGCAGAGTGGCAGCAGAAGGTAAATCATCTGTGTACCCTGGCAGTGGGAAACACAGACAGACAGCAGCAGCAGCAGCAGGAGGAGGTATGGAGGAGCAGTGTGAGTGTGGCAGCAGGTAGGCAGCGTGACATAATAGCCCTGGTACCTAGCGGTGATACCAGGGCTGTAAATAAACACAACAGGAGGTCCCAGACAGCGGTCGTGCAGCCCACATTGTGTCCAATACACAACTGGGACAACACAGTTTTCAACCCGGGCACCTCAGAAAAATTAAACCTTTTTTTTTTTTTTTAATGGTTTGTTTGGTTTTGGTTTTGCAACCAATATAGCTATTGTTTGACGTAATAGCTGGTGGCAGAGTGGCAGCAGAAGTTAATTCTGTGTACCCTGGCAGTGGGAAACACAGACAGACAGCAGAAGGGCAGTACACAGCAGCCCACTGTAGGTGTAAAATGTGTGGCTGCAGGCGACGTAATAGTCAAAGTGAACCAGGCTGGCTTAGTGAGCAGGAGCCAGGAGGTGGTAAAGGGTGGTAAGGCACATTAACGATGGTTCCGGCAGCCAGTTCATGTCCCCCTCTCGCCGACAACAGGGGCCAGGAACTCGCCTTCCACCCACGCCTGGTTCATCTTGAGAAACGTCAGTCTGTCCACAGACTTGTGAGACAGACGTGAGCGTTTCTCGGTGACCACGCCACCAGCTGCACTGAAGCAGCGCTCGGACAGCACGCTGGAAGGGGGGCAGGACAGCACTTCCAGGGCGTACTGCGCCAGCTCGCTCCAGATCTCCATGCGCTTGACCCAATACTCCATGGGATCAACAGGGGCATCGCTGTCAAGCCCGCTGTACGACCCCATGTAGTCAGCCACCATGCGGGTCAGGCGCTGGCTGTGACCGGAGGAGGATGCTGCTGCATGCATCTCCTCTCTAGTCACTGCTGCCGGAGCCTCTACAGTCCTGTAGAGCTCGTGGCTGAGAGACAGCAGGTCTGTGGGGCGCTTGCTGCTGCTGGATGCAGGCACCTGCTGCTGCCTCTGTGCTGGCTGCTGGACAGTGGGGGTGGAAGGCTGGGGGAAGGCTTCCTCCAAGCGCTCAACAAGGGCCTGCTGCAAGCTCCTTATTTGTTGCGCTGGGTCTCCTCCTGCAGGCGGCAGGAACTGGCTCAACTTCCCCTTGAGGCGTGGGTCCAACATCATGCTGATCCAGATGTCCTCCCTCTGCTTCATCTGGATCACCCTGGGGTCCCTGCGCAGGCACGTCAGCATGTGCGCTGCCATTGGGAAGAGGCGGGCCACGTCTGCTGGCACATCGACGTCAGTGCTGTCCTCATCCTCCTCCTCTGCCGCCTCATCCTCTCTCCACCCCCGCACCAACTCAGCTGTGCTGTGCTGATCCCCCTCATCAGCAGCCAGGTCAGGGACCTCCACCAAGTCCTCCTCCTCCTCCCCCTCAGAGGTGGACTGCGCAGCTGGTTGCCGCTCCTGCTGGTCCAAGGCTGCCGCTCCCTGTTCCAGCAAAGCATCGAGGGCCCTGTTCAGCAGAGAAACCAGGGGCACCCACTCGCAGACCATAGCATGGTCCCTGCTCACCATGTTTGTGGCCTGCAGGAAGGGAGCCAGCACTAAGCACACCTGCTGCATGTGCCTCCAGTCATCATCGGGGACGATGGACGGGAAGTTGCTGGTCTTGTCCCTTCTCTGAGCTGCGGAAACAGTGGCCAGGGCAAGGTACTGTTTGACAGCGCGCCTCTGTTCAACCAGACGCTCCAACATCGCCAGGGTGGAGTTCCAGCGAGTCGGAACGTCAAGGATCAGCCGATGGCGTGGCAGATCCAGCTCCTTTTGCACGTCTTCCAGGCTCGCACAGGCTGCAGCCGAGCGCCGGAAGTGATGCACAACATTCCTTGCCGTTTCCAGCAGTTCGCCCATCCCCTGGTAGGTGCGCAGGAACTTCTGCACCACCAGGTTCAGCACGTGGGCAAGACAGGGGATGTGGGTCAGGTTTCCCCTGTCTATTGCGGCAACCAGATTGGCCCCATTGTCGGCCACCACCTCTCCGACTCTGAGGCCTCTGGGGGTCAGCCAAATCCTCTCCTGCTCCTGGAGTTTGGCCAACACATGGGTTGCCGTCAGCTTGGTCTTCCCAAGGCTGACCAAGTGCAGCAGCGCTTGGCAGTGGCGGGCCTTCACGCTGCTGCTGAGGCAGGGGGTTTGGCCAGGTGTGCCGGAGGATGGCAGAGGATCGGAGGAACCTGCTGCAGTTCCCCTGAGCCTGCGGGGTGGCACCACCCACTGTGTTGCTGCTGCTGCTGTGCCCGCTGCTGCTCTCCCATCCTCACCCCCTTCCACCAAGCTGACCCAGTGGACAGTGAAGGACAGGTAGCGGCCTGTCCCGAAGCGGCTGCTCCAGGAGTCCATGGTGACGTGGACCCTTTCACCAACCGCGTGCTCCAGCCCTCGCTCCACATTGGCCATCACAAAGCGGTGCAGTGCAGGAATGGCCTTGCGGGCAAAGAAGTGTCTGCTGGGGAGCTGCCAGTCTGGGGCTGCGCAAGCAAGCAGCGCACGAATGTCTCTTCCCTCCTGCACGAGCGTGTACGGCAGGAGTTGGGAGCACATGGCCCGTGCCAGCAAGCCGTTCAGCTGCCGCACGCGACGGCTGCTGGGAGGCAGAGCCCTAACCACCCCCTGGAAGGACTCGCTCAAAAGGCTCTGGCGTGGCCTTTTGCTGACATGGGAATCAGCAGACACAGCAGAGGAGGCCACTGAGGACTGGCTGCCAGAACAGGCCTCAGTGTCGGCGGCAGGAGTTGCAGAGGGGGGAGGAGCAGTGCGTTTCCGCACTCCTGCTGGTGCTGCTGGAGGAGCAGGAGGGCGGGAGGCTGCTGTTGCTGCTGCTGCTGCTGAAGGCTGTGCAGTGATGGGTGTGGTGCCACTGCCAGCAGCAGATGCCTTCAGCCTCTGGAACTCCTCATGCTGGTGGAAATGTTTAGCCGCAAGGTGGTTGATGAGCGAGCTGGTGCTGAACTTTAAGGGGTCTGCACCTCTGCTCAACTTCCGCTGACAGTGGTTGCAAGTGGCGTACTTGCTGTACACAGTGAGCATGGTGAAAAACCGCCAGATTGGTGACAGAAACTTCCCCCTACGGCATGGAAGCGCTGCTGCCTGTCTCCCTGTGGTGGTTGGGGGGGGGGGGCTTGGGTGCGGCTGGGGGTGGTACTGGCTGATGCTGCTGCTGCTGCTGCTGAGCCTGAGACACCAGCAGGCTGTGGGACGCTGCCAATGCTTGCAATGATGCGCCTCCTTGCAAGGCCCACAAGCGCATCCTCCTCCTCCTCCTCAGAGCTGCTGAGGACGACATCCCCTGGAGGTGGTGGCACCCAGTCTCTGTCTGTCACCGGGTCATCATCATCCTCCCCCTCCTGAAACATGTCCTGCTGGGATGAGGACCCCCCAAACTCCTCTCCTGATGCATGGATGGGCTGCTTGACTGTCGCCACAGTCTTGCTGTCCAATCCCTCATCCCCCAAAGTGCCCATCAGCATCTCCTCCTCAAGATCGCCAACAACAGCAGACAATTTACTCATGATGCCTGGGGTCAAAAGACTGCTGAATGACAGGTCGGCGAGTGACGGTGAACTGGCCTCCTCCCCAGACCCTGCTGGGCGGCTGCTGCGAACAGGGGTGGTGGTGGTGGTGAGGGTGGAGGCCTCGGATGCAGAGCTGATGGCGGGCTGCTCATCCTCCGTCATGAGTTGCACCACAGTGTCTGCATCCTTTTCCTCAATGGGACGTTTCCGACCCGGCTGGAGGAAAATGGGAGCAGGTGCTACACGCTGCTGCTGCTGTGTCTCTGCAGCGTGAGTTGCAGATGCTCCTGCTGGGCGGCGCCCAAGGCGTCCACGGCCAGTGGCTATGGGAGGAATGTTAGCCACTGACGCTGCTGCTGCTGCTGCAGAACTGTGCATGGTGGCGCGCCCGCGGCCGCGGCTTGCCACAATGCTGCTCCCTCTCCTCCTGATTCCCTTGCTGCCCTTCCCCTTGCCCAAACCGCGCTGGCTGCCACTTCCAGACATCTTAAATGTTTTGGGCGTATAGACAAAAGTTTTGTAAAAGGGCGGGTGAAAAGTGGGGTACTTTAATGGAGTGGGTTGGTTGGTGAGGTGACTGAGTGAGTGTCCCCTAGTACAGTAAGTAAGTAGTAACAGTCAGGAAGTACAACTAGCAGTTACAATAATCAGTAGTAATCACAAGTAAATTTAGTGTGTGTACACTCAGACAGTGAGTGCACGCACGCAGGAGCTAGTAGCCTATGAACACAGTGACTGAGTGTCCTAGACTCCTAGTACAGTAAGAGTAAGTAGTAACAGTAAGTAGAACTAACTAATTACAATAATCAATCAGCGATCAGAAGGAAATGGAGTGTGGGTGTGTGTACACTCAGACAGTGAGTGCACGCACGCAGGAGCTAGTAGCCTATGGACAGTGACTGAGTGTCCTAGACTCCTAGTACAGTAAGAGTAAGTAGTAACAGTAAGTAGAACTAACTAATTACAATAATCAATCAGCGATCAGAAGGAAATGGAGTGTGGGTGTGTGTACACTCAGACAGTGAGTGCACGCACGCAGGAGCTAGTAGCCTATGAACACAGTGACTGAGTGTCCTAGACTCCTAGTACAGTAAGAGTAAGTAGTAACAGTAAGTAGAACTAACTAATTACAATAATCAATCAGCGATCAGAAGGAAATGGAGTGTGGGTGTGTGTACACTCAGACAGTGAGTGCACGCACGCAGGAGCTAGTAGCCTATGAACACAGTGACTGAGTGTCCTAGACTCCTAGTACAGTAAGAGTAAGTAGTAACAGTAAGTAGAACTAACTAATTACAATAATCAATCAGCGATCAGAAGGAAATGGAGTGTGGGTGTGTGTACACTCAGACAGTGAGTGCACGCACGCAGGAGCTAGTAGCCTATGAACACAGTGACTGAGTGTCCTAGACTCCTAGTACAGTAAGAGTAAGTAGTAACAGTAAGTAGAACTAACTAATTACAATAATCAATCAGCGATCAGAAGGAAATGGAGTGTGGGTGTGTGTACACTCAGACAGTGAGTGCACGCACGCAGGAGCTAGTAGCCTATGAACACAGTGACTGAGTGTCCTAGACTCCTAGTACAGTAAGAGTAAGTAGTAACAGTAAGTACAACTAACTAATTACGATAATCAATCAGCGATCAGAAGGAAATGGAGTGTGGGTGTGTGTACACTCAGACAGTGAGTGCACGCACGCAGGAGCTAGTAGCCTATGGACAGTGACTGAGTGTCCTAGACTCCTAGTACAGTAAGAGTAAGTAGTAACAGTAAGTAGAACTAACTAATTACGATAATCAATCAGCGATCAGAAGGAAATAGAGTGTGTGTTGTGTGTGTACACTCAGACAGTGAGTGCAGTGCGCACACGCAGGAGCTAGTAGCCTATATGAACAGTGACAGTGAGTGTCCCTACGGGTACAGTAAGAGTAAGTAGTAAGTAAGTACAACTAACTAACAATAATCTATCAGTAATCAGAAGGAAATAGAGTGTGTGTACACACAGACAGTGAGTGAGTGCACACACGCAGGAGCTAGCTAGTAGCCTATAAACAGTGACAGTCAGTGAGTGTCCTACTCCTAGTACAGTATAACTACAATACTATTAGTAAAGGACAGCAGAAATACTGGTATAGATGAGAGAAATAAACAGAGGACAGCTGCCCACAGAGGCAAGGCCCCCCTGAGGCCTAAACCTGTAAGCTTGCAGCAGCTGCCTGTCTCTAATGTAACACACAAGCTACTAACTAAAATACAATGTCTATCTAACTAACAACAATATAGGTGTATATGGCAGGTGTAGGTGAGCAAAAACGCTAGGTAAATGATCACAATAGAGCACTTGCTAAGCCAAAGCACAAAGGAGCAACTCTCTCTCTGTACAAGTCTCAGGCAAGCATGGAGAAACGGAACATGGCGGCCGCTATTTATAGGGTAGGGGCTGGCCAGGGTCCCCCTCTGTGATTGGCTGCCGTCAGAGGGCCTGGGAGCCCTCTGATTGGCTCTAAGGACATCAATCTGGGCTATGACGCTATTCGAGCTCGGTACCGAGCTCGAATAGCGCCGAGTTGCTCGAATAGCTCGAATAGTGAATGGGCTATTCGAGTGTACTCGGATAGCCCATTCGAATAGCTCCAGCTATTCGGAGCTCGAATACCGAGCTCGAATAGCTGAAAAAGAGCTCGAATATTCGAGCTACTCGAATATTCGAGCTCTGCTGAGCACCACTGTTGCACAATTCCCTAATCATTACATAATTACAACAATCAATGTGAACAACAACAATAAATACATAAAAAACCTCTATATACATATAATGGCAGAAAGTGCTGCGTGCTAGAAAAAGTACAAGTGCCAAACTCTGATGAAAATAAATAAAAAAACGGCCATGTCTCAAAACCACATGTCTAGAAATAAGTGCTTACCCAAGAGTGAGAGGACCCAGCTGCCGGAGGGAGAAGGGGGGAGTTCGCCTTACTCGATCGCAGCGGTCTGCTGCTTCTATGGAGGCTGGCTACCTGATCGTTACTGAGTCTACTTATGGTGTCCTGCTCTAGCTGAAAATCTCGCGTTCTGCCATTCGACAGCTCCCGATCACGTGACCTGCATGGGTTTCGGGGACCAGGGGGCCCTATGCTATCAATTTTGCAGGGGTGCCCTGTGAAGTCTAGTTATGCCACTGAGCATCAGCTTTAGGGTACCAGGAGCATGGGGGGGGGGGGGTTCCAAACCTGCATGATCTTCAGAAACCTGCTGTATTTCATGTGTGCTTGCATTAACTCACTGGCTCCAGTCTGCTGATCACCTGACACCGTACGGCTAAACAGTAACCAGCACAACTGCCATCTACATGTTTACTATTTACCTGCATAAATGCTAACATCTGGAAATATGCCTGATATATGGAAATATGCCTGAAGAAGGGGGCTAGATCCCAGAAAGCTTGCATCATTTAACCACTTGCCAACCGCACACTCATACCGTGCGGCGGCAAAGTGGTAGCTGGAGGACCAGCGATTCACATCTGCGTCGCCAGGTGCCTCCCTAATTAATCAGGAAAGGCCGCTCGCGCGAGCGGCCTTTTCCTGTTAGATCACGGAGCGGGTCTCCGTGAATAGCCTGCGAGCCGCTGATTACATTGAACGCCGTAAGGCAGATCGGCGATCCCCGGCCAATCAGCGGCCGGGGATCGCCGCCATGTGACAGAGGACATCCTGTCACTAGTGTTGGGCGAACATCTAGATGTTCGGGTTCGGGCCGAACAGGCCGAACATGGCCGCGATGTTCGGGTGTTCGACCCGAACTCCGAACATAATGGAAGTCAATGGGGACCCGAACTTTTGTGGTTTGTAAAGCCTCCTTACATGCTACATACCCCAAATTTACAGGGTATGTGCACCTTGGGAGTGGGTACAAGAGGAAAAAAAAATTAGCAAAAAGAGCTTATAGTTTTTGAGAAAATCGATTTTAAAGTTTCAAAGGGAAAACTGTCTTTTAAATGCGGGAAATGTCTGTTTTCTTTGCACAGGTAACATGTTTTTTGTCGGCATGCAGTCATAAATGTAATACATATAAGAGGTTCCAGGAAAAGGGACCGGTAACGCTAACCCAGCAGCAGCACACGTGATGGAACAGGAGGAGGGTGGCGCAGGAGGAGAAGAAGGCCACGCTTTGTGAGACACAACAACCCCGGCCTTGCATGAGGGCAAGAAGCGTGCGGATAGCAGGCTTTGTACCGCCATGCAGTCATAAATGTAATAAAGATAAGTGGTTCAATAAACAGGGACCACGCGGCAACGCTAACCCAGCAGCAGCAGACGTGATGGAACAGGAGGAGGCGCAGGAGGAGAAGGCCACGCTTTGTGAGACACAACAACCCAGGCCTTGCATGAGGGCAAGAAGCGTGCGGATAGCATGCTTTGTACCGCCATGCAGTCATAAATGTAATTAAGATAAGTGGTTCAATAAACAGGGACCACGCGGCAACGCTAACCCAGCAGCAGCAGACGTGATGGAACAGGAGCAGGCGCAGGAGGAGAAGGCCACGCTTTGTGAGACACAACAACCCAGGCCTTGCATGTGGACAAAAAGCGTGCGGATATAGCAGCAATGCTTTTTGCCGCCATGCAGTCATAAATGTAATACAGATGAGAGGTTCAATAAACAGGGCCCGGAAACGCAACACCATCCCAGATGTTCATTGGTCATGTTACTTGGTTGGGGTCCTGGAGTGTTGCGTAGTCATTTCCAATCCAGGATTGATTCATTTTAATTTGAGTCAGACGGTCTGCATTTTCTGTAGAGAGGCGGATACGCCGATCTGTGACGATGCCTCCGGCAGCACTGAAACAGCGTTCCGACATAACGCTGGCTGCCGGGCAAGCCAGCACCTCTATTGCGTACATTGCCAGTTCGTGCCAGGTGTCTAGCTTCGATACCCAATAGTTGAAGGGTGCAGATGGATGGTTCGACACAGCTACGCCATCTGACATGTAGTCCTTGACCATCTTCTCCAGGCGATCGGTGTTGGAGGTGGATCTGCACGCTTGCTGTTCAGTGGGCTGCGGCTGCATGGGTGTCAGAAAATTTTCCCACTCCAAGGACACTGCCGATACCATTCCCTTTTGGGTACTAGCTGCGGCTTGCGTTGTTTGCTGCCCTCCTGGTCGTCCTGGGTTTGCGGAAGTCAGTCTGTCTGCGTACAACTGGCTAGAGGAGGGGGAGGATGTCAATCTCCTCTCTAAAGTCTCCACAAGGGCCTGCTGGTATTCTTCCATTTTGACCTGTCTGACTCTTTCTTCAAGCAGTTTTGGAACATTGTGTTTGTACCGTGGATCCAGAAGGGTATAAACCCAGTAATTGGTGTTGTCCAGAATGCGCACAATGCGTGGGTCACGTTCAATGCAGTCTAGCATGAATTGAGCCATGTGTGCCAGAGTCCTACCAGAATCCTCATCATCCTCTTGTGAGCGTTGTGATAGTTGTTGTGATGCATCATAGTCGTCACCTTCCTCCTGGTCTGCTTCTGCTGACCATTCGCGTTGAATTGTGGAAGTCCAACGTGCACCGCTCTGGCCCTCGTCAGTGGTGGCATGAAATTCCTGCTCCAACTCCAGCTGTTCCTCCTCCTCTTCTTCGTCATAGCTGCTGGGGCCAGCGTTCCCTGAGGCGGATGGCCTGATGTTGGTACCATCACGCTGATCGTTTTCTCCTTCAGATTCCCCCAGTTGCATCATGACAGCTGTTTCCTTGATTTTTAACATCGACCTCTTCAGTAAACACAGCAGTGGTATGGTAATGCTGACTGAAGAGTTGTCACTGCTCACAAGCAACGTGGATTGCTCAAAATTTTGGAGGACTTGGCAGAGGTCCAACATGTTGGCCCAATCGGATCCACAGAAGCTTGGCAGCTGGCCGGATGCGCCTCGGTACTGCGCCGTCATGTACTGGACCACTGCACTCTTCTGCTCGCAAAAGCGGGCTAGCATGTGCAGCGTAGAATTCCAGCGCGTAGGGACATCACACAGCAAGCGATGGTGGGGGAGATTGAAGCGCTCCTGCATCTTGGCGAGTGCCCCCGAAGCAGTACTGGAATTTCTACAATGTTTGGACACTCGACGCACCTTCAACAGCAGATCGGGCACGCCTGGGTATGTCCTCAGGAACCGCTGAACTACTAGGTTCATCACGTGCGCCAGGCAAGGGATGTGTGTCAGCTTAGCCAACCTTAAAGCGCGAATGAGATTACTCCCATTATCACACACAACCATGCCCGGTTTCAGGTCCAGCGGTGCCAGCCACAAATCCGTCTGTTCCTTTATTCCCCTCCAAATTTCCTCCCCTGTGTGCTGCTTATCCCCAAGGCAGATTAGCTTCAGCAACGCTTGCTGACGCATGCCAACAGCTGTGCTGCACTGCTTCCACGATCCTACTGCTGCTGGGTTAGCGTTTCCGGATGAGGTACAGCTTTGAGATGCGTTGGAGGAGAAGGAGTCAGAGAGGTAGGTGCTGCTGTTATCCAGTGGGAGGGACGGCGGTGCAGCTGTTTGTGGCGTGGGCAACACCCGTGCCGTAGCAGGTGAGGAATCGCTGCCAGGCTCCACAAGGTTCACCCAGTGCGCGGTAAGGGAGATGTATCGACCCTGGCCGAACGCACTCGTCCAGGTGTCAGTGGTGAGGTGAACCTTGCAGGCAACGGCATTCTTCAAGCTTCGGGTTATTTTGCTGACCACGTGCTCATGCAACTCAGGCACTGCAGAGCGTGCAAAGTGGTAGCGGCTGGGAACCACGTAACGTGGGATGGCCACTGACATCATGCCCTTGAAGCTGTTTGTCTCCACCAATCGATATGGCAGCATTTCGCAGGCCAGAAGCTTGGCTATGCTGGCTGTTACTGCCACGGCCCGGGGGTCATTTGCTGGCAATTTCCTCTTGCGCTCAAACATCTCCGACACAGACAACTGAACCGTAGCGCTGCACACGGAAGGGCTGTTGGTTGTTGTGTTTGATGAACACTGGGAGACCTCAAGAGCACTACTCCGGAAAGTGACAGTGTCAGCGTCGTCTGATGTGTGTGAATGTTGTGAACCACGCAATGGCTGGGCTACTGCTGCTGCTGAGGCGGGTCTGGTGGTGAGTCTGGTGAACCCAAGGGAGGCAGTGTTGTTTCTGGTACCCTGTCCTGACGCGTTTGCCCAAAGAGTGGGATGTTTGGATAGCATGTGACGGGCGGCTCATGCTGGTGGTGGAGAGGTTGTTAATATTTTTCCCCCTGCTCAGGCGGGTCTTGCACACCTTGCAAATCGCCATGGTAACATCCTCAGTGCAGTCTTCAAAGAAAGCCCAGACTTTGGAGCACCTGCCTCCTTGCTGGCGATTTCTGTTTGCTCCTCTTTTGCCTCTCACTTGAACTTCCACGCTTGTGGTGCCTGAAATTGCGCGCCGCCTACCTTGTGGCACAAGGCGAACTCGTGCAGCAGTGTGTTCTTCAACAGACTCATCTGTGCTGCTGCTACGACGGCGATGTTCTCGTTCACAAACAAAATCTGGGTCTCTGTCCACATTGTCCATACCCTCCTCTTCCATCTCCTCAAACTCGTCATATGTCATTGTGGGCCACCGCCGTGGAGTAGAGCTCCCCACAACAACCTCTGCGCAGCACACTCCAACGTCGTCTTCCAGATCTTGTCGGCCGACCTCCTGCAATTGCAACCCCTCCTGCCCAAATTGCTCTGGGATTTGGGTTTCCGAGTCCTCTTCGGACTCGCCTTGTATTTCAGTGCGCGGTGCATTTCCCACAGTTAACGGTTGTGAATCCAGGCACAACATTTCTGGCTGTTCCTCCATTGACCTTTGAAAGGTGGAAGTTTGTTGGGCTGGGAATAGCTCCTGCGAATACCCCATTGTGTCCTGAGGTAATTCATCGGACTGGTTATCTGGCAGTTGTGTGCGTGGTGTCGCTGCCGGTTGTGTCAGCTTTGTGCCCACTGGCTCCTTGTAACTGGCTGAGGACTCGGACCTCGTGCGTGATGTGCTGGTGCTGCTTAACCCACTGCTGGACGCTTGAGAGGTCATCCAAGTAATTATCTGGTCCTGTTCTTTTGGATTTGTGAGGGTTGTTGTCCTGGACAACATGGGCGGTATTGAGTGGGTTTTCTTGGGTGCTCCCCTGTGGCCTGTACGTGAACCGTCAGGGGAAACACCTCTTCCCTTGCCCCTCCCTCTTTCACCGGATTTCTTCCTCATTTCACTTATCCTTACAGTACACGCTGACTGGCAGCAGTACAGTGGCAGTACAGAAATGCTATACAGTACCACTATTCCCAGCAGCGACAAAGAGCACAATGCTATACAGTGACGGGTGAGCGGTGTACCACTATTCCCAGCAGCGACACAGAGCACAATGCTATACAGTGACGGGTGAGCGGTGTACCACTATTCCCAGCAGACACAGAACAGTACACAGAATGCTATATAGTGTGGCTGAACGAGCGGTGTACCACTATTCCCAGCAGACACAGAACAGTACACAGAATGCTATATAGTGTGGCTGAACGAGCGGTGTACTACTGTTCCCAGCAGACACAGAACAGTACACAGAATGCTATATAGTGTGGCTGAACGAGCGGTGTACTACTGTTCCCAGCAGACACAGAACAGTACACAGAATGCTATATAGTGTGGCTGAACGAGCGGTGTACTACTGTTCCCAGCAGACACAGAACAGTACACAGAATGCTATATAGTGTGGCTGAACGAGCGGTGTACCACTATTCCCAGCAGACACAGAACAGTACACAGAATGCTATATAGTGTGGCTGAACGAGCGGTGTACTACTGTTCCCAGCAGACACAGAACAGTACACAGAATGCTATATAGTGTGGCTGAACGAGCGGTGTACCACTGTTCCCAGCAGACACAGAACAGTACACAGAATGCTATATAGTGTGGCTGAACGAGCGGTGTACTACTGTTCCCAGCAGACACAGAACAGTACACAGAATGCTATATAGTGTGGCTGAACGAGCGGTGTACTACTGTTCCCAGCAGACACAGAACAGTACACAGAATGCTATATAGTGTGGCTGAACGAGCGGTGTACCACTATTCCCAGCAGACACAGAACAGTACACAGAATGCTATATAGTGTGGCTGAACGAGCGGTGTACTACTGTTCCCAGCAGACACAGAACAGTACACAGAATGCTATATAGTGTGGCTGAACGAGCGGTGTACTACTGTTCCCAGCAGACACAGAACAGTACACAGAATGCTATATAGTGTGGCTGAACGAGCGGTGTACTACTGTTCCCAGCAGACACAGAACAGTACACAGAATGCTATATAGTGTGGCTGAACGAGCGGTGTACTACTGTTCCCAGCAGACACAGAACAGTACACAGAATGCTATATAGTGTGGCTGAACGAGCGGTGTACTACTGTTCCCAGCAGACACAGAACAGTACACAGAATGCTATATAGTGTGGCTGAACGAGCGGTGTACTACTGTTCCCAGCAGACACAGAACAGTACACAGAATGCTATATAGTGTGGCTGAACGAGCGGTGTACTACTGTTCCCAGCAGACACAGAACAGTACACAGAATGCTATATAGTGTGGCTGAACGAGCGGTGTACTACTGTTCCCAGCAGACACAGAACAGTACACAGAATGCTATATAGTGTGGCTGAACGAGCGGTGTACCACTGTTCCCAGCAGACACAGAACAGTACACAGAATGCTATATAGTGTGGCTGAACGAGCGGTGTACTACTGTTCCCAGCAGACACAGAACAGTACACAGAATGCTATATAGTGTGGCTGAACGAGCGGTGTACTACTGTTCCCAGCAGACACAGAACAGTACACAGAATGCTATATAGTGTGGCTGAACGAGCGGTGTACTACTGTTCCCAGCAGCGACACACAATGACTGGGGGGGACCCTGGCTAGCGTGGCTGGAGCGCGAACTACCCTGCCTGCCTACCCAAAGCTAAACCCACAGACAAATGGCGGAGATATGACGTGGTTCGGGTATTTATTTACCCGAACCACGTGACAGTTCGGCCAATCAGAGCGCGTTCGGGTCCGAACCACGTGACCCGTTCGGCCAATCACAGCGCTAGCCGAACGTTCGGGGAACGTTCGGCCATGCGCTCTTAGTTCGGCCATATGGCCGAACGGTTTGGCCGAGCACCGTCAGGTGTTCGGCCGAACTCGAACATCACCCGAACAGGGTGATGTTCTGCAGAACCCGAACAGTGGCGAACACTGTTCGCCCAACACTACCTGTCACTGGCTGCACAGGACGGATAGCGTCCTGTGCAGCCCCGATCACCAGGGGGGACAGGTAGGAGAGGGAGGGGGGAATTTCGCTGCGGAGGGGGGCTTTGAGGTGCCCCCCCCACAAACCTCAGGCAGGCAGGAGCGATCAGACCCCCCCTGCACATCATCCCCATAGGGCTCTGCATGCACCCTGATCTGTGCTGGGGGCTGCAGAGCCCTCCCAGCACAGATCACAAAAAACAGCGCTGGTCCTTAAGGGGGGGTAAAGGCTGGGTCATCAAGTGGTTAACGCTCAGTTAGCCATTTAAAGGTATTATTTTTACGACCTACATAAACCTGCAAGGGAAAATTTGAAGTCCAAGGGACTCTTGGGAGCCGCTTGGGCATAGGGATGATCAAAGATATGCAAATTCTTCTGAGTTGATGCAAAGTTGTGCAATTTTTTATGCAAATATATGCGGTTTGAAAATGAACCAATCAATTTAAACTCATGTTTAATTTGATTGATCCTTTTTTTTAAGCTGCATATATTTGCATAACAATTTGCATAATTTCATAAGCATTTGCATCTCATTGATCATCCCTACCTCCTCCTATAAAACTCCAGTGAGCCTGCTGCCCCTCCCTCCCGATTGGATGACCACTAACAGCATCAGCATAGTGGGAAGCTGATGCTGCTCCTATTGGTAGATTTTGGGCACTACCCTGAATCTATTGGAGGGGGGGCCCCGGATCTTGCCTTCCACAGTTCCCCATAATGGCACAACATCACCACCATTACAGTGTGCAGTACACTTAAAGGGGAACTGAAGTAAGAGGTATACGGAAGCTGCCATATTTATTTCCTTTTAATCAATACCAGTTTCCTGGCAGCCCTGCTGGGCTATTTCTCTGCAGTAGTATCTGAATAATACCAGAATCAAGCATGCAGCTAGTCTTGTCAGATCTGACTTTAACCACCCTGGCGTTCTATTGATTGCGCCAGGGTGGCTGCGCAGCACTTTTTTTTGTTGTTGTTGAATCATGTAGCTACATGATTAGCCGCTGAACAGCGGAATCCCCCCAGTCCTTCCGATCGCCTCCGGCGATCAGAGCAAACAGATATAGTTATAGATGCATAACACTGCCCGGGTGCAGATGTCACATGGAACTGGGCAGGAAAAGTGAGGCTCACTGTCCACCTCCTGCACGCTTCTGCCCCCCGCACCCAGGTATGAAGTTCATTGCACTGTGCACCAGCAGCCAGTGCAGCATCAACTCCAGCTAGGCCAGCCAGCCAGCCCAGTGAGACTCACTTTTCCCTCATTGGCTGCCTTGCTCCATGTGACATCTGCTGCCATGCAGTGTTATGCATCTATAGTTCCGCCTCCTGCACATGTCCATCTTGCGCATGCTGCTGTCCCCCGCACACGGGTAAAGAGTTCTATGCACTGCGCACCACCAGCCAGCCCAGCAT
Organism: Hyperolius riggenbachi; assembly: GCF_040937935.1. NCBI lineage: Eukaryota > Metazoa > Chordata > Amphibia > Anura > Hyperoliidae > Hyperolius > Hyperolius riggenbachi. Next base: position 232,708,721 of record NC_090655.1, read on the forward strand.
CAACTCGACCCAGACAAGCAAGCCCAGCATCATCTTCAGCCAGGCCAGCCAACCAACCAGCCCAACATCACCACCAGACAGCCCAGCATCATCTACATCCAGGCCAGCCAGCCCAGCATCACTTCCAGCCAGCATCACCAACAGGCCAGTCAGCCCAGCACACATCACTGCCAGGCAAGCCGAGCTAGCATCACCACCAGGCCTGCCTATTATTATGAAATGCTTCCTATTTATAATATTTCTATGTGCGAACACACCTGCTGCATTGTGAATTTCACTATAGGTGGTGCATTGCTGAGCGGCCATTGTGCCCCACCACACCGCACCACTGTAAATGTAGCCTAGGTTACACTGCTACATTTGGCACCACCCATGTCCACACCCACTTTCCAATAACCTGGTACCCTGGATCTCCTGGGACCCTAGCAATGCCTGTGTGTGTGCGTGCGTACGCACGCACACACATATTGTTCAGCTGTCAGTGAGTTGGGCGCAGAGGAAGCTGAATGACGGCTCTCCCTGCTGCCACAAAACTCCCTGACAGCATTAAAAGCTATTCCCCCACCAAGTTGCCGTAACTCGGAGGGAGGTGTAATTTGGGGTCTGGCAATCGCCGGATCCACAAATTACTCTTGCTCCGGGAGCACATCGTAGCATTACTGCTATGACGGTGCCCAGCTTCAGCGATATGCGCTACTTCGTCTAGGGGGATGGGGGAGGTATCTATGATAGAGTGATGATAATCACACAGTCTCTCAGGCAACAGTACGGTCTGACTCTGTACATACATATCAGTAGCCTGAAAGCTAGGGATGCGGGTACTTATCCGTTAGCCGGGCGCATCCGGCAGGTAGCGACAAAACTCCACCAGAGTTACATCTTTCCATACTATCCATGTCGGCCTGGAGGGGGAATAGTAATTAGCGCTACCTGCCGGATGCGCCCGGCTAACGGATAAGTACCGGGATGCGTTTTGCTGCTATGCGGGGAGGTGTAGGGACAACAGGGTGGCGTGAGTGGTGACACGTGGCAACGGGGTGAGAGTGAAGAGAACAATGCTGTTCTCATTCAGTGATCGTCCAACTCGAATTGCCCCGGAGATAGTTGACCATGGCCTCGAGGGCTGCTGTACACAAGCTCGATTCTCGGCCAAGTTTCATCTACCGTGTGTATGGAGCTTTACTTCAAGGTGGATGAGTAGGGTAGGGACAGATGTACTATGACCTCCTCTGTAGCAAATTATATAAAAACCCCCAACCTTTGCTCTCTATATAATAATATAACAAAAGTCATACAATTACCTCTTCTGCTGGCACTTCCAGCAATGTGTCCTCTCTACTACCTATACCTTCGCTTTCTGTTTGTTATGTTATATCGATATAACATAACAAAAATCATACAATTATCTCTTCTGCTGGCACTGCCAGCAATATGTCCTCTCCACTACCTACAACTTTCTGTTTGTGTTATAGCACTTCCTGTCTATTATATCACTTCCTGTCTGTTACATCACTTCCTTTCTATGTTCTATCACCTGACTTTGTGTTTATTTCTTCTTAAAGTGAACCTGAGGTGAGATATCACTCACCAGTGAGGAAATAAAACTCACTTAATTATAACACATTCTTTGTGAGGTTTCTTAAAGGACACCTGAAGTGAGAGAGATATGGAGGCTGGAATATTTATTTCTTTTTGAGCAATACCAGTTACCTGGCAGTCCTGCTGATCTATTTGGCTGCAGTGGTGTCTCAATCACACCAGAAACAAGCATGCAGCTAATCTTGACAGATCTGACAATAATGTCAGAATCACCCGATCTGCTGCATGCTTGTTCAGGGGCTATATCTAAAATTTTAAAGGTAGAGTGTCAGCAGGATAACCAGGTAACTGGGAAATACATATGACAGCCTTCCTAAACCTAACCGCACCTTTCGTTACTTGAATTCAGTGCAGCGCTGTACTGCAGTATTCCCAGTTGCCAGTTTTTGATGAATCAACCCCAATGGCAGATTGTTGTGGTAGCAGTCAGTGCAGTGCGTATGTGCAACCCGGCAAAGTTGTGTGACGCATTTCCTGACTGGAAATGTGCACGTGACTTACATATCAGACATCTAGGACATCTGATGTCACTTTCGGGCATGTTTAGGGGGCGGGGCATGCAGATTTTCCGGTCTGCACTATCTGCATGCAATGGTGCGGTGCAATGAGCTGCAATAGGCTCTTCTGCTGCAAGCAAATTGCACTGCACCAAGTATGCCTTTTTTTGCTGTGCGATGTGGGGGTCACATTGCACCTCAATGGCAAAAACAGCCTTTGGGGATTTCCACGTTAATACGCGGTAACCATCATCGGGCAGCAGGTCAAGCAGGAAGTGAGGCTCTATAGCTCTCACTTCCTGAGGCCAAAAAGACAAATTGCGTGTAAGTGTATTGCCAAAAATACGCTTCCGCGCATGCATCCGTGAATATGTGTGGTGGCCGCTTTAAAATACCTGTGTCGCCATAGACTTACATGACTTCCGGTTTGCCGCACGTTGCCGGTGAAGATGCTTTACAGTGCACGGATACGCTCGCGTCAGCTGTGCATCAAAAATGAGGTATGAAAGGCCCAATACACTTTCATTGCTGAGTGTTACCGTGTGGTAACACAATGCAATGAAAATGCCCCAGTGTGAAAGGGGCCTCAGTCTTTATGTATCAGCTAAAAAAAATTTGACTGATACAGTCCTTCTCACAGTATGAGAGTTTTAAGCCAAAATATATGAACTATTGACCTTTTTTTTAATCTCTACCTACTGCACTCATAAGCTATTTTCTGTCAGGAAAAAGTTTTATGGCTGTAATTCCTTATCAGTGATGATTACACTTTAGTGCGACTTGGGAGAAGCCGTCACTTGCATACCTAATATTTACCTCTTTCAGGCAGAGAAAGAAGAAAAGGAACTCAGCATAGTTATTTGTGTGCAGGGCACTGTACATACCCTATCTCATAATGGGCTTCATGCACTAAATGTAATGCACTCACATAGCGTGGGTTAATTTTAGTGCTCACATACTATGCGCGGTCCTGTCAGCATACCGTGCTCTCTTACATTACACACAATCCTTCTAAGTGCCTTGTGATGTGCTTGCAGCGCAACCGTGATACATTTCTAGTGCGGCCGCTATCACTTTAACCACTTGAGGACCCTGGGCTTAAACCCCCCCTAGTGACCAGGCCACTGCAGCTTTAAGGCCTTGCTGCAGGGCCGTACAACTCAGCACACAAGTGATCCCCCCCCCCTTCCTTTTCTGCCCACCAACACAGCTTTCTGTTGGTGGGCTGTGATTGTTCCCAGGATGTTTGTTTAATATATATATATATATATATATATATATATACATATATATATATATGTATATATATATATATATATATATATGTATGTATGTATATGTGTATATATATATATAATTTTTTTTACAATAAATATGCCTATTTATTGTTTTTTTTTAAACACCATCCTCCCCCCCCCCCCCCCGCCAGCCAATCAGTGCGATCGGCTGTCATAGGCTTTAGTCTATGACAGCAGATTGCTTCCCAGCCTCCGGAGGGGACAGACGTGTCACATGGCTGTCCCCAGTACAGCGCTGCCGTAGATCACAGCTCTATACGGTGTAAATAGATGGCGGTTTCGCCATCTAACAGTCCCTAGTGGTGATCGCTGCTGGGAGACAGATGACGGAGTGGATGCAAGCGCAATCCCAAGCAAAACACGCCCCCAGGACTGCACGCCGATCAGCGTTAGGTGGGCTGCCGTTCCGCTCACACCCATTGGCGTGAGGTGGACGTTAAGAAGTCAATGCTTGACTGACGTGCCCGCTACTACATTAATACTTCACTAGCGCGGCCGCAACTACTTCACTAACGCGACCGCTACTACGTTAATACTTTACTAACACGAGCGCTACTACATTAATACTTCACTAATGCGCCCGCTACTACGTTAATAGTACTTCACTAGCGCAGCCGCTACTACGTTAATACTTCACTAGCGCAGCTGCTACTACATTATGTCTCTATAGCTCCATAAACTAGGGGGATATATCTGAGGTTCAAGGAAGTACCTTACATTTTTTTTTTTTTTTGGTGGGGGCGGTAGGGGGGGATCGGGAAGGATCAAAACTTTTCTATGAGGCCCCATAACCCATAATTTCTAGATGTTGGGGCCCTAGATTGTGGTGAGGACACATGAGGGGCAGTTACTAATATAAAATATTCAATGTTCTCTATAAAAACACTGCAGAAAATAATAATAATAATAATAATAATAATAATAATAATAATAATAATAATAATAATTAATAATAATAAAGCTGTGTGTAAATGATTCCCGATAAAAGCTGCAGTTAGGATATTTACCACAAGATGGCAATCTCTACTAGGAGCATAGAGAGAAAGGGGTAAAGGCGCAGATAGGCAGTGATGGAAGGAAGGGAGGGGTGAAATTGTCGGAAGTGGAGGGGAGATGATGCTACCACCGTAGAGAAAGAAGCAGGTGAGATAATTGTATGGTTATTGGTACGGTAATATTGTATTGCCATATAATTAAGCAGAGAAAAGGTTCGAGTGTATCTATTTTGTTAAATAGGTGATCATAGTTCTCCTGTCTCTATGATCGTCCTATTTGAAGTAGTTTTTCTATATAAACTTATATAGTTACCACTGTGACTTGGGTAGTAGTTTATATCTGCCATAGATTATGGTCGGCATCGCACCTTCATAGTTATTCAATTCAGCCGTATTCACAGAGCCAGAGTTGTGTAAGCTGTATGCCCATTGCTGCCACTGTCATCTTGTGTGTTTCTCTGCTTCTTTGTGGATCATTATAGGGGGATAATAATTTATGGGATCACCAGGGAAGTATACATGCTCAGACCACATTTACCCAATATTCTTATCCACCACAGGTGATATTTAACAAGGCATCGTGACTGTCCATCCATAGTAATCCTCATTTTATGATCTGACTGTGGAGCGGAGGGTTTGTACAGATCACATTGCAGAGGATGGAGACGGATCAGAGTCATATGACCAGGGTGCTAAACCTCAACCTGGAGATCTTTTGTCAGCTGACTGGACAGGTGGGAGGTCATGTGACATCAGTCTACTCTCTAGTAATGAATCACAGACCTGACTGGAGAGGTCAGGGTGATTCAGGTAGTATTGTGTAACATTATTTTTGGTCTTCCCATACAGCATTTCTCTCCACTGAAGTTTGGTGATTATGTGACCATCACAGTGCCCCCACCTCACTCCCTGATATCTGGGAGTCAAAAGAAGCAGAACATTCTGGAACTCACCAGGAAGATGACAGAGCTGCTGACAGGAGAGGTGAGCAGTGCTGGGAATTGTGGGACATTATCTAGTAACTCCATGGAATATGTCTAAGTGGTGACTGTATCATTGTGTGTATCAGGTCTCCATAAGGTGTCAGGATATCACTGTGTATTTCTCCATGGAGGAGTGGAAGTATCTAGAAGGACACAAGGACTTCTACAAAGATACTATGATAGAGAATCAGCCGCCCCTCACATCACCAGGTAAGAGGAGACTTTCATTTCTTGCAGTGGAGATAGCAGTATGGAGGGTCCCACCCCCATCGTCTGATAAACACATAGAGGCAATGCATTGTCACTGTGTGTGTTTTCTACAGATAGTTCCTGTAACAGAAATCCACCAGAGGGATGTGCAGGTCCTCTTTATTCCCAAGATTTTCTACAGGAAGAATTCGCCATCCACCACCATTTTAAGGTAGCTGGGCCTGAGAGTTTCCAGAGACTCTACACCGTGTGACATTGAGGTGTATTCACCAAATTGTGTTGATTATTTGTATTGTATTCACTAAACTGAGTTAGGCCTCTTTCAGGGAGGTTTGTTGTGCAGTTCAGTGTCCCATCTACTGACCACAATCGCCATTCAGGTGCAATTGAATTGCAACTGAATGGCAGCATTTGTAATATCAGGGGTTTCTGTGTTTGACACAGATTGGTGGTGGTGTTGTGTGGTAGAGAATCGCACGGCTGCACTCAGATGTGACTCCGTGTGTGTGTGTGTGTGTGTGTGTGTGTGTGTGGGGGGGGGGGGGGTGGCACCTGTCCAGCACCTGTCCAGCACCTGTCCAGCACCTGTCCAGCACCTGTCCAGGACAGCACCTGTACTCAGTGCTAACAAGCACTCAGCCACTGCATGAGAGCAGATGACAGGCTGTGTATTCACCACCTTCAGCTGCTTATATGAAAGAGCAGAATATTCATGGAGTTGATTCATCAAAAGTAATGTGCTCGTCAGCATGAGTTAATTTTACAAGCGCACACTATGCACGGTCCTGGCAGCACCGCATGCGCTCTTTAGTTAGGGCTGATCCTTCTGAATGTTGCACAATAGTGACATAGCGCGACTATGATACTAGCACAACCACGATACTTCACTAGCGCAGCCGCTACTATGTTAACCACTTAAGCTCTCAGTCGTTTTCACTTTATGCATCCGAGCAATGTTCACCTCCCATTCATTCGCCTATAACTTTATCACTACTTATCACAAGGAACTGATCTATATCTTGTTTTTTCCGCCACCAATTAGGCTTTCTTTGGGGGGTACATTTTGCTAAGAGCTACCTTACTGTAAATGCAGTTTAACAGTGAGAATAAGAAAAACATGGAAAAAATTCATTATTTCTCAGTTTTCGGCCATTATAGTTTTAAAATAATACATGCCTCCATAATTAAAACCCACGTATTGTAATTGCCCATTTGTCACAGTTATTTCACCGTTTAAATTATGTCCCTATCACAATGTATGGCGACAATATTTTATTTGGAAATAAAAGAGCATTTTTTCCGTTTTGCATCCATCACTATTTACAAGCTTATAAAAAAAAAATAGAAATATTTCATCTTTACATAGATATTTAAATAGTTTAAACCCTTAGGTAAATATTTGTTTTTTGTTTTTTTCCTTTTTTATTAAACATTTTATGTGGGTATTTTTGGGAGGGTGGGAAGTAAATAGTGTTTTATTTAGGGAAATATTTGTGTAGTGTAATTTTTTTTTTTTTTTTTTTTACTATTAGATGTAGTTTTACTCTTTGGCCACAAGATGACAACCTTGAGTTTGTTTACATGACGTCACTCTACGCGTACAATGTACGCTTAGAGGGACATAGAGTCAGAAAAAGCGAAGCTTCTGAGAGAAGCTGTCGCTTTTTCTGCGGGGGAGAGAAATCAGTGATCGGGCACCATAGCCCGATTCATTGATTCCTGGGCTACCGAATTTGCAGCCGGGAGTGCGCGTGCACGCGCGTGATCGGCCGCGGGAGCACGCATGTCCTCCTTGACGTTTTTATACGTCAAGGAGGACAAAGTGGTTAATTAACGGACCAGTGCCCGCGCTAGTGAAGCATCGCAGTCAAGCTATGTCGCTACCGTGCTGCATTTAGAAGGATTGGCCCTAAATAAAGAGCGCATGCTGTGCTGCCAGAACTGTGCACAGCATGAGCTCATAAAATTGACTTGCACTCCTTAGTTAACTAGCTCTGATTGGTATGTTACTTTTACTTTTAAAGGGACTCCAAGCACCTCTCATGGGCATGCCTTTAAGACTCCGACCAGTACTTCAAAGTATTTAAAGATGCATACCTTTCTGTAGTTGTGCTCTCCTCTTTCTTTTGATTCCTGAATCACCGTTCTACACCAAATGGTTTTTGTTTGATTTCAATTAAAAATTGCGGCTGATATCTTGGCTATGTAGTAACTTCCGGGTCACCCCTGTCTTCTCTGTTAGAGACATGCATCACTGAATAAAACAGGAAGAGGAAGTGACACGCATGGCCAATGCAAGCAATAGCACAACTTTGTTGGAAGTCGTCTGGCTTAAAAGAATACTGTAGGGGGGTCGGGTGAAAATGAGTTGAACTTACCTGGGACTTCTAATGGTCCTCCGCAGACATCCTCTGCCCACACAGCCACTCACTGATGCTCCGGCCCTGCCTCCAGTTCGCTTCTGGAATTTCAGACTTTAAAGTCGGAAAATCACTGTGCTTGCGTTGCCGTGTCCTCGCTCCCGCTGAAGTCACCAGGAGCGTACTGCGCAGGCACAGACCATACTGGGCCTGGGCAGTACGCTTCTGGTGACAGCGGGAGCGAGGACACGGCAATGCAGGCACAATGGTTTTCAGACTTTCTGAAATTCCATAAGTGAACTGGAGGTGGGGCCGGAGTATCGGTGAGTGGCTGCACGGGCACAGGATGTCTGCGGGGGACCACTAGAAGCCCCAGGTAAGTTCATCTCATTTTCCCCTGACCCCCTTCCCCCCCACAGTATTCCTTTAAAGGCATGCCCATGAGAGGTGCTCGGAGTCCCTTTTAATGAATCAACCCCATTGTGTATAAGGTCTTAGCCAGGGCTGAGAAGTTGGAGTTGAGGAGCTGGAGCAATTTTGGGCATCGAGAACAAAATGCACCGACTCCTACTCCATAATAAATTTAAACTGTAATTAAAATAGAAAATATGATAAAATGTTCTACTTCTCAGATAATAGTCACCATACATAACTTAAATACCCAGTAATAGCAGTGTTTGTCCACAAAAATGAAATAAACCAATCAAAAAATAGTTACTTGCGCTACTACAATAAGGCAGTCATCCTATTTTTTTAAATCAGATATACAGTACATGTGTATGTGATTGTGACTATATATTTGTGTATACCGTAATCTTTTATATATACGGTAATAAAGAACATATCTGTTGTAAGAGTATGTAGTTGTGCCACAACCAGGCATGGGCAAGGAGATGCAAATAATTCTCTGTTGATGTAGGTTTATGCAAATTTTGTATGCAAATGTATGCACTCCCATTTGCTCATGTAATCAATAGGCATGATCAATGAGATGCAAATTCTTCAAAAAATATGCACATTTTTATGCAAATGTATGCAGTTTGAAAATGGACCAATCAATTTAAACTCTGGCTTAAACGGATGGTCCACTTTTCAAGCTACAGACATTTGCATAAAAATTACATGCATTTGCATCAACTTGGAAGAATTTGCATATCTTTGATCATCTCTAGAAATCAATTAATTTGATATGTTGTTACATTTGGGGATATACAGTAGTACTCTACATATGCACTCCCCACAGAGCTGCAGGGAATCCAATGAGAATGTTGTGCACATTGAACACAGAGGTGTTGTCTGTCACCCATAAACCTGGTTCAGATGGTGCATGAAGAATGTGTAATAGAGGAAGAATCCCCTCATTCTTCTGCAGAGTACCTGCACATCACTCTTGCATGTTCCCATAGTTTGCCTAAGGCCTGATGGATGCTCTTTGTTCCGGCCTGTACTCTGTACACAAAAACCACAGAAGTACACTAATGCTTAAACGTTAGTGTCCAATACATTGGGCTTGATTCACTAAGGCAAATAGCATGCTTTATGAAAGTTAAAACACCTTATCAGAGTAGGATAGCGAGTGATACGAACCCGTAGGGGTTCAGGGCAGGACGAGTGGAACTCTCGTCATTGCCAATTAGCAGGAATACGTTTGTAGCACTTGCTATGATACTCTGATAAGGTGTGTTAACTTGGATAAGGCATGCTATTTGCCTTAGTGAATCAAGCCCGCTGTCTGTTTAATAAGATTCACTGGAATCCCATATCTTATAGAAAAGGCCAGGGCTATTTTCTGCATCAGATATAGCAAAGGTAGAGGACTTTTTCTGCAAGGTGGCAGTGCTACGCGCTGTAACCCGGCTGATATTGGGCTCAGATTTTTTTTTTTCAAAAAAATCAAAACCTACATGCTTAAACGATTACAGGCCTGTTGCCCTGACATCATTTGTTATGAAAGCATTTGACAAACTGATAATGGCTTATCTGAAATCCATCACAGATCCCCTGCTGGACTCTCTGCAATTTGCCTACAGGCCTAATAGATCCACAGACGACACCATCATGTGTATGCATTATGTACTACAGCATCTAGACACTCAAGGAACCTACACCAGAATTTAATTCATAGATTTCAGCTCTGCATTTAATACCATAAAATTCTATTTCTATCACTGCTACACAGCAAGCTCTCCCAGCTACACATACCTGAATCCATCTGCAAATGGATAACCAATTTCTTAACCGACAGGAGAGAGCACGTTAGACTTGGGAAACACACATCAAGCTCTCTGACAGTCAGTACTGGTGCACCCCAGGGCTGTGTGCTTTCCCCACTGCTCGACTCACTTTACACCAGTGACTGCATCTCCACTGATCCATCTTTTAAAGTTCTGAAATTTGCGGATGACACAACAGTAGTTGGTCTCATACAAAATGGGGATGAGTCTGCAAACCGGCATGTAGTGGGACAGCTTTCCTCCTGGTGCAGCAGCAACAACTTGGAACTAAATGCTCTCAAAACCATGGAGATAATAGACTTTAGGAGATCTCCCCCCAGCACCTCCCCATAACCGTAAATGGATCCACAATAACCCAGGTAGAGTCATTCAAGTTTCTTGGGTCCACGATCTCAAACAACCTAAAATGGGAAAACAATATGGCCACTATTGTCATGAAAACGCAGCAAAGGATGTAGCTTACCTTCCCTGCAGGATCTTTACATTAGCAGGTGCAGAAAGAGAGCAGTCAAAATTGCCTCTGACCCTTATCACCCTGCTCACTCCATCTTCCAGCTCATGCCTTCAGCAGTAAGATGACGGTCAATCGCAACTAAATCCCTAGACACAGGAACAGCTTTTTTTTCTTAGGCGATAGCCATAATGCTGAACCACGCTAGAGCTGCTAGGACTTGAAAGTAATCAGCACAGAACTGAAAATGAACAATTCTCTACCTTGCTTACTGCCATTATACTCACTTACTGTCCTTGACTTGTAATATACATACTGTCTGTCCTTGTATTTTGTTTTGTTTGTGTTTGTTAACCTTCCTGGCGGTTCTTTAATTCTGCCAAATAGCCAGAAATACATTATTTTTTTTTACATTTTTTTTGTTTTTGTTTTGTTTCATGTAAAGCTACCAGAGTGGTAGCTACATGAAACAACACTGGAGGGCGCATGTGTCCCTCTAGTGCTATCGTCGCCGGCATCAATAGCAAACAGGGGAATGCGTATATAACGCATTCCCCTGTTTGGCTTTCCTGTCGTCATGGCGATGATCGGAATGACGTCGGACACCTCCGATCCAGCCCATAGCGCTGCCTGGAAGTCATTGGTCCAGGTAGCGCAGGGCTCTGGCAAGGGGGGCCCTCTTCCGCCACTGCGTGCGGACAACCGCCGCAGAGCAGCGGCGATCAAGCTGGACGCGCGGCTAGCAAAGTGCTAGCTGCGTGTACAGCACTTTGAATGAGGCAAATCGCCCCACCAGGGGCTGAGATATCCTGTGCGGCGGCTTACCGCTAAGAGGATTAAGCAACTGCCAAGACAAATTCCTTGTAGGTGCAAACTTACTTGGCGAAATAAATCGATTTGATTCTGAGACGAATCTTATTATATAGACGACATGCTGGGGCATTCACGTTGACAATGAAAGGCCAGGATGGTTGATAGAGTAAAGTGTCAGCCTCCTGCCCAGGAGCTTTTTGTTTCAAAAAGTAGATTCCATCTTAAAGGGAAGGTTCAAGCAAAATAAAAAAATGAGTTTCACTTACCTGGGGCTTCTACCAGCCCCATGCAGCCATCCTGTGCCGTCGTAGTCACTCACTGCTGCTCCAGTCCCCCACTGGCAGCTTGCCGACCTCAGAGGTCGGCGGGCCACATTGCGTACGTTTTTACGCATTCCCGCTACTGCAAAAACATTAACACATACATTTTACGCATTACTGGTTCAATGCGTACATTTTTACGCATTGAACCAGTAATGCGTAAAAATGTATGTGTTAATGTTCCTGCACTAGTGGGAATGCGTAAAAACGTACGCAATGTGGCCCACCGACCTCAGAGGTCGGAAAGCTGCCAGCGGGGGACTGGAGCAGCAGTGAGTGACTACGAGGGCACAGCATGGCTGCATGGGGCTGGTAGAAGCCCCAGGTAAGTGAAACTCATTTTTTTTGTTTTGCTTGGACCTTCCCTTTTAATATAGCTGTACAATTCTTAAAAGTTGGCAGTGATGAGATGCCTTTTATGTTACATACTTTCAATCAACAAGATTGTTATATGCAAATTAGAGGAGCCGGTGGAATCGTAAACAGGGGTGGGAGTCGGAGGATTTTTGTACTCACTCCAAAGTCCTGGTCTTAGCACAGGATGAGTAGAGCGCAGTGCAGTACATCACATGCAATTTATTACTCTCTACACATCATGAGCAAGACTTTATACACTTCTGCTTAAAGCGGACCTAAACTCAGAACTCTCTGCTCTAAAAAGATGTGCAATAGCATAATAACCTTTAAAGAAATACATTTCTTTGTTACAGCTGATGCAAATCCTACAATAAATCTGCACGGTTTCTATTTCCTGCTTTCATGGAAGCAGACATATTGTTAACATCCTGTGCTTTCAAATGAGCTTATCTGCTGTGACAGTCAGGTGACACAGGAGAAATCAAATTACAACTTGTGATTAGAAACAGATGAGAGGGGATTAGTCCGGCTAGACCAGGCATGGGCAAACTTGGCCCTCCAGCTGTTGAGGAACTACAAGTCCCACAATGCATTGCAGGAGTCTGACAGCCACAGTCATGACTCATAAAGGCAAATGCATTGTGGGATTTGTAGTTCCTTAACAGCTGGAGGGCCAAGTTTGCCCATGCCTGGGCTAAACTCTACATGCATACAAGGTGCATTTCTCTGTTTTCCTTCTATCCTGTACAATAATTCAGGTCCACTTTAACATTGTTTAGCAAATATACACACCATTCTATTTTATTGTGTAGCTTGTTTTTTTGTTATTGTTCTATGTTCTTCATTAATGTGTTTAGGTAGAAGAACTGATAGATGGTCTCGACATGAGCAATGATCTGCAGTCTGTGGAGGTGGGTGATATGATGGGGGCAATAACCAAGAGAGACGTTATTAAACAGGAATACAATGGTAAGTTTTAGCCACGTCGCATCCAGACCTTGTTTCCCACTTATGGACCAGGGTGGTTTTGACAGTTTAGCTATGTCCTTATTTAATCAGAAATTACTTTATCCCTACTTATGACACAGAAATGACTTTTTTTTTTTTTTTTTTCAAGACAAACTAGGCTTTCAGCGTATGCCATTTTTCCCCTCGAATAATTTTTGTTTTCATTGAATTCTAATGAGAAAACAAGGAAATAAAATATAAACACATTTCTCAGTTTTACCAATTACAATTTAAAAATAAAAAGTGCTACTGTAGTTGAAAAGCACACATTTTGTTTGGCTATTCTTAACGCTTATCACAAAACTTAGATTATGTTCCTGTCACAATTTATGATGAAGATATTTGATTCTGAAATGCTACAGAGTGTATTTTTCACTATGAACTGAGAAAATAAAAGTGTTTTTAATGATAAAAATCAATCTCATTAGCTCAGGAAACATATATTCCCGTTCACCAATTAGTGCTGCAGCACAATCCTGCACAGCACTGTTTCTGCTACAAGACGTATATCTACCGAGTCGTGGCTTAGATGAAGTCACAGAGGACGTAGATCTACTGTAGTGGTGGATAAAGTGGTTAAACATAATAAAGTGTGTACACATGCAGTAAGAATGCCGGCCACAGGGGACAATACTCAATCCCTTGGGTAGCAGTTGGAGCCGAGTGCTGTACAGAAGCAGCCTGTTCTCTTGCAATGGAGGGGGAGGCGACGGTGCGGTGCACAACAAGGCTGTAAACAAGCTAGACTCTCAGAAATATGGCTTGAACCAACCAGCATGTGTATGAGGATTCCGTGCAAACAGCTTGTAATAGTCACGGGACATTACTGTAATTGGACTCCTACTACTGTATACTAGGTACAGCAGAAGTTTGCAGTGAAAACGACTTGGTGCTTCCTTCTTAGCATTTAGCCACAGCCCTTCCCCCTCCAGGCTTTGCTTTCAGGAGGGGTGTGGTTCCTTGGCTCAGGTGAGTACTCCAACACCAGAAGTATTAGTATAAAAACACACTTTATTTTAGGACTGAGGAGGTAAGGGGCCTGATTCTCAAAGCGGTGCAAACTTTTTCGCTGACTTTTGCGCGCGCAATTTGCAGCGATTCGCGCTATCGCGGACTTTTGCGTGCACAATTTGTGGCAAATTGCGCGCGCAAAAGTCCGCGATAGCGCAAATCCCGGCAAATTGCGTGCGCAAAAGTCTGCGAAAAAGTTTGCACCGCTTTGTGAATCAGGCCCCTGGAATTATCCATCTACGTTTTGGAACACCAATATTTTTGTAGTGGGCAAAAAAAAAAAAAAAAAAAAAAGCTCCTTTATGGAAAATGACTGTGCCAAATACAATTTTCCTAAACAGATGTAAGTATTATGACTTGCTCTCAGAATGCATATATGCAAATTATTCAGTCCTTTTTAAAAATCCTGGTGCTTCTGGTCGTCCACTGTAGTGCCTTTTCTTTTTTTGCATTAGCAATTGTCAGCCATCTTTGCAGATCTAGCCAGAATATTTTGTCATTTTCCCAAAATAGGAACCATTCACTTATTCCAATTGAATATCACACCCCTATTACTTCTCGCATCCCCTGTGTACACAGTGTGCATATAACTCATTACAGGCACACTGTGCAGTCACATTACACACATCACACCCCTGTTACTTCTCACATTCCCTGTGTACATAGTGTGTTTGTAAATAATTGCAGGCATAGGGCTCGATTCACAAAGCGGTGATAACCCAGTTATCACGCCTAAAAGACTTTAGGCGTGATAACCTTTTCACCACTGAGTTATCACCGCTTTTTCCTGCTCTTCGCGCGAAGTTACCGCGCGTGAGAGCGCGCGCAAAGTCCCATAGGGCTTAATGGGAGCTTCGCGCGAAGCGTCGGGTGCTGCGCGCGCGGTAACTTCGCGCGAGTTTCTTCTTATCATGCCTAAAGTGAGTTTAGGCGTGATAAGGGCCTTTTCACCAGCGTGCAAACACTTTGCACCGCTTTGTGAATCAAGCCCATACTGTGCAATCACATTACTCACATCACATTCCCTGTGTACGCAGTGCATATATAACTCATTACAGGCACACTGTGCAGTCACATTACACACATCACACCCCTGTTACTTCTCACATTCCCTGTGTACATAGTGTGTTTGTAAATCATTGCAGGCATACTGTGCAATCACATTACTCACATCACATTCCCTGTGTACGCAGTGCATATATAACTCATTACAGGCATACTATGCAGTGACTTTACACACATCACACCCCTATTACTTCTTGCATCCCCTGTATATATAATTTATTTACAGGAACACTGTGCAGTCAAATTACACACATCCCATCCCTATTACTTCTTACATTCCCTCTGTGTATGCAGTGTGTTTAAAACTCATTACAATCATACAGTGCAGTCACATTACACACATCACACCCCTATTACTCCTCACACCCCCTGTATGTGTAAAGAAAATCCATACCAGGAGTATTTTGCAGTCACTTTACACACATTAAACTCCTATTGCTTCTCAAATTCCCTGTGTACAAAGTATGTTTGTAAGTAACTCATCATAGGCATATACTGTACAGTCACAATACACCTATCGCAACCCTGTATTACAGGCATACTGTGCAAAGACACCAGGGCTGTGGAGTCGGAGTCGTGGAGTCGGAGTCGTGGAGTCGGGCAATTTTGGGTGCCTGGAGTCCGACTCCGACTCCTAATGAATTTGTAACTGTAATTAAAATAGAAAATATGATAAAATGTTCTATTTCTCAGATAATAGTCATTAAAAATAATGTATATATACATTATATATACAGTAATAGCTTAGTCCACAAAAATGAAATAAACCAATCAAAATTAGTTACTTGTGCTGCTGCAATAAAGCAGTCCCCGTATTTTTAAGGTCAGATATACATATCTGATTGTGACTGTATATATGATGTGTACACAGGAATCTCTTATATATATATATACTAAATAACATCTATGCTGTAAGAATAAAGCCTGATGTGTAGCTGTGTCACTAATAGAGATGGTCAATGACATGGAAATAATTCTGCATTGATGCTGATTTATGCAAATGTATGCACTCCCTTTGCTGATGAAATCAAATAATGTGATATGTTATTAAAATTTGGTTTGGTGACTACAAATTAAAGGGTAACTGAGACGGATGAAAAGTAAAGTTTTATACATACCTGGGGCTTCCTCCAGCCCCCTTCAGGCTAATCAGTCCCTCTCTGTCCTCCACCACCTGGATCTTCTGCTATGAGTCCTGGTAATTCAGCCAGTCAGCGCTGTCCGGCCGCATGCCGCTCCCACAGCCAGGAACATTCTGCACCTGTGCAATAGTGCTGCACAGGTGTAGTATGCTCCTGGCGGCGGAGTGTGTGCATGCGCACTACGCCTGACTGGCTCAAGTACCTGGACTCCTAGCAGAAGATCCAGGTGGTGGAGGAGGACAACGAGGGACTGATTATCCTGAAGGGGGCTGGAGGAAGCCCCAGGTATGTATAAAACTTTAATTTCATCTGTCTCAGGTTTACTTTGTTACACAGTAGTACTATACTCTACATATGCACTCCCCACAGAGCTGCAGGGAATCCACTGAGAATGCTGTGCACATTGAACACAGAGGTGTTGTCTGTTTACAATCTCCTCATTCCCCTGCAGAGTACCTGCACATCATTCTTACATGTACCCACACTCACATTGCCTAGGGCCTGATAGATGTTCTTTGTTCCGGTTTGTACCTTTTACAAGTACTCTTACCAAGGACTAGTTTTAGTCTAAAGGGAATAAATATAGTAGTCTACATATCCTTCTCACTTCAGTTGTCTTGTAAAATTCCCAAGCGTTGGCAGTTAAGAGACGAATTTCATGTTACATACTTTTAATCAACAAAAATGTAATATGCAAATTAGAGGAGTCGGAGTCGTGGAGTCGGTGGAATCCTAAACTGAGGAGTCGGAGTCAGAGTCGGTGGATTTTTGGACCGACTCCACAGCCCTGAAAGACACTATGTACACAGATAATATGGGGAGTAATAGGGGGTGTGATTTGTGTAATGTGACTGCACAGTATGCCTATGATTTTATAAACTTCTCATATTCCCTGCCTACAAAGTATAAGGGGTTTAATATATGTAAAATGTTCCTGCAGTAGTTATACATACACATATTCACTGGTCCAGTGAGTCATATTTTTCATTGTTATGGATCTAAAGATAGATGTGACACAACTTCTTGCAGTTCTTTATCAGGCTTGACAATTCTGTTTCTCTATTTGCAGTGCATAATCCCTGCATCAGAAGCCCACTGGAATCTCACCTTTGTTTATCCACTGACTGTAAGAAGGAAAATGATGCAATGATGGAAGAGTCTGTTGGAGGAAACCTTGTTATCTCCAATATCATCTCCAGGTCCAGCCACCCCTTGAACCACAGGGGGCCTCGTACCAGAGCCCAGCAAGGAAGAAGACACTGCTGTCCCGAGTGTGGGAAATATTTTGGAAAGAGATCACAGTTCGTCAGACATTTGAGAATTCACACAGGAGAGAAGCCATTTTCCTGTTCTGAGTGTGGGAAATCCTTTGTGCAGAATTCACAGCTAACTGAACACATGCAATTACACACAGGCGAAAAGCCACATAAATGTTTTGAGTGTGGAAAATCTTTTGGGTTGAAATCGGTCCTCACCAGGCACCAAAGAAGACACACCGGTGAGAAGCTGATTATCTATACTGTAGTGTGTAAAATGTTATGCGTGGCAAGCACAGTTTATCTCACACAAGGAAACTCACACTAGTGAGAAAAAGCTATGAACGGAGTCTGGGAAATGTTTTGAAAATAAGTCAATGCTTCTCATGCATCAAATAACCATATCCCTGTTCTGAGTGAGGGAAAAGTTTTCATAAAAAATGTAGCACATGCTGCACAAAAGATTCAGTCCCGTTCAGAAGCAGTTTTCCTGTACTGAGGGTGGGAAATGTTTTGGGCCCAAATCAAGTCTTTTTAAATAATCTCATGCAAGGGAAACGCAATGTTCCTGTGCAGAGTGTGGGAAATATTTTGGAAAGAAGGCACAGTTGTCAGACATCAGAAGATTCACAATAGGGAGAAAAATAAATTGCCACATGGTTTAGTAAATTAGGTTAATAAAAGGTAATCTTGTTTAAATAATTACATACAGAGATTGAGTCGAGAACTTAAGATTGCATTCTTCATTGGCCAAGTAAAGGTGCCCATACATCAGAAGATGTATGGGCAGATCTCTCTCTGATCGAATCTGAACAGAGAGATCTATTCCCTGTCCATACACCACATGCTGATTCCTGATTGGTTTCAGCATGAAATATCTTTGGCATTCGACCTTGTGATGCTGTATCTGCCGCCTTGCCACCCCCGCGCTGTCCTTGCAATGTACAGTGTGCCCTACCCCCTCAGTGCAGTATACTTTACTATCCATCGCTGGCTCCATCAGTATACACATACCCCATCTGGTTGCAAGCATATACATGCGTGTGACGCTACACAGGCGTCCATGTTACTCTGGCAACTACATGGGGTGGACAGAGCTAGTGACAGACCAAGTATACTGCAGCAGGGGACATGTTACATTGGGGGGGGGGGGCAGTGTCGGGGGTTCCGTTGCATTAGTCACTCTTCCCGGTATTGCACATCATTACCGCCACGCACCTGATCGGCCCTACATCTTGCAGCATGTTGGATTGATACAGGCAACCAATTTCGACCCAGAAGTGGTCATATTGTCAGTCAGTTATGCTCTTGGCAGAATCGATTTTCATCTGATCCAATTTTAATAATTGAATCAGATGGTCAATTGGCTGCCAAGCCACCTAAAATATAGCCACCTTAAAGAGAGTCTGAAGCTTTTTAAAATACCTGTTTTTATGGTGCAGGCTGCTTCAGCATTATAAGCCAAACTGATTCGCCGCATCCCCGCGGCTGAACGATGTCTCTATACCCCCCATATCCCAGGGCAAAATTCCACAGCTTTCAAGGTTGTGGATTTTGCTCCCCGGGGGAGGCAGAGCTTACCGCTGCAGCTCTGTCTCCAGTGCAGTCAATCTGACAATCTCTGCCTCTCCCCGCCCCTTTCAGTGAAAGAAGACTGAGGGAGGCAGGGAGAGGTGGAGATTGACGCGAATAGACGCAGAGCTACTGCCCAAAGCTCTGCCTCTACCAGGAAGGGGCCCTGAATTTTGCCCGGGGATTTTGGGGTGATTAAGACCTTGTTCTGCCATGGGCATGCAGCAAATCAGTTTGGACTATAATGCTGAAGCGGCCTGCACCATAAAAACATGTATACTTCAGACTCTAATACTAGCATCTAATCCTTATTTTAAAATACTTACGATGCCTTTCACACTGGAAAATGTTCCAGAGAATTGTATTGCGCTGGAACCTATCACCAGAGAAAATAGCTAAGTTCTCTAGAGATAAATCCCCAAACTGTTGAAGAAAATGTGGACAGGTAAGGACCTAAAACTGCATATTATAGAAATGTTCTGCTAGGAAATATTGGTTAGTGATAGAAAGAGAGGTTTATATTTCATGATATGTTAAGACAAGTGCACATGACACTGCAGCTGGCAATACTGCACATTGGTGATAAGGTTCTGCTTTCCCTTAGACCAGGGATGTCAAACCGGTCCTTCGAGGGCCGAGGTCCTCACACATTTTTGGTACATCTCAAATTAATTGATGGGTCTGAATCGGGAAAGGTGTGATCCATCAGGTAGAACACATTCCTCTCTTCCTTAGTCCATCCTAAACACTGGCATGGATCTGGCCCTCCAGGCCTGGAGTTCGACACCCACTTTTTTTGTAGCAAAACGCCTATTGATTGCATCTTGGAATTCGCCAGAATTGTCATCCCTTTCTCAGGTTGAATGTCGTTTTCAAACTAACTAGGTGCCCATACACTTATACATTTTCCTAGCAGACTGGATCAGACTTCAATCTGCTGGGAATCCATTTCCAAAATTATTCCTTAAAGAGAATCTGTGACTTTTAAATCTCTGTAAAAAAACAAACAAACAACCCTCAGGCAATCCTTAGAATTTCCTGACTCCATCTGCCATTTTCCCCACTCCCTGCCGCAATTTTCCCCTTTAAAAATAACTTTACCAAAAATTATTTTTCAAAACAAAGATGGCCGTGTCTCTGAAACTACTTCTGGGCACAGTGGTGTGTTCTTTTCTCATGCAGTCCCCTCTAGTGCCGATCGCGTGAGCGCCCCCTCACTCGCAGATGAGCACTGAGCAGGGATGCGCTCTTGGCATGGGGAGAGACGGATGCAGGAGGTGTGTGTGTAGGTGTAGATGTGTGTTGCACATCTTGAACTGCAATGAGCATGCACTGTGCTGTGTGAAGTTGGCCCCCCTACAATCCGCACAAAAAAAAGTCTAGCATGTTTGGTTAGTGCTACGTTTGTGCCCATTTGTGCAGGAAAAATACAGATTTGTGCTGCTTTTGGCTGGCTGGATAGTGTAATGGTTAAGGGCTCTTCCTCTGACACAGGAGAGACCAAGGTTTGAATCTTGGCTCTGCCTGTTCAGTAAGCCGGCAGCTATTCAGTAGGAGACCTAACATTGCTACAGCCTATAGAGCGAGTCCTAGTAGCTGCAGCTCTGGCACTTTGAGTTCGCCAGGAGAAAAGCGCAATATAAATGTTCTGTGTTGTTTTGAAGTTAATAACAATTATTTTTTTCCAGACAATGGCATCACCCAGCCCCCCTTCCCCTACAACGCATTAACATAAAAATAGTATGGTTGATTAGTACCTGGTTTGTGGCCATTTGTGCAGAACAAAATCACTGTTCTGCCAATTATTGTTTTAAAGATATTAAAGGTTTTTATAAAGGTCAAAAGTTCACAATAAACTAGAAACATCCAAATAGTGAAATGAATGAAGCTGAGTTAACTTTTTAACATTTATAAAATCCTTTAATATCTCAAACGTTAACAGGTAGACCAGTGATTTTTTTTTATAGTATAGAAAACACTCTCCGGCGCTGGGAAAAATTATATCTAATCAGCAAGCTGCGTGTCTTGTGGAGGGATTCCCCAACCCTCAAAATTATGCACAAAATATATAAATCACTTGCACGCGCTGAGTTACTTCATTTATTTATTAAAATTTAAAACCTAAAAGTTTAATCAGTACCCACACATACTTCCTTTACACATCCATACTGTAGAGAGGTCTCTCCACTCACTCCAACTAACCTACCCTGCTACTCAATCTAAAATTGATTAGATGTATTTTTCTTTAAAAAAGGATGGGGACTATGCCTAGCTATTTATCCGTTTCAGTTTCCTTAGAATGACACGTGTAGATGTCTCTTTTCAATGTACCACTAAAAGGAACGTTACTGCAGTCTTTGACAATCTTCAAAGTTTGCTTTTTCTATATTAAAAAGTCTTTTTCAAAACAGCAATATAATAAAAAACTCAGTTTCCTTGTAAGTAGGTATACCATTCCTTTAGAGAGTCCTTGTTACTTTTTTCCATTTGTTTCTGGCTTCAAAACCGCTCAATACCTCCGGGTTCTCCCCGTCTGCCTCTCTACAGTATGGATGTGTAAAGGAAGTATGTGTGGGTACTGATTAAACTTTTATGTTTTAAATTTTAATACATAAATGAAGTAACTCAGCGTGTGCAAGTGATTTATATATTCAGTGATTTTTTTTATTTTTGCAGCACAAATGGGCACAACCCCAGCGCTAACCAACCATACTATTTTCATGTCCATGCGCTGTTGTAGGAGGCTGGGTGATGTCATTGTCTGGAAAAAAAATAATTGCTATTAACTTCGAAACAAAAGCAGCACAAATCTTTATTTTTACATTCTTCTGCAATTCTATATCAGTCTGACACATTCCTAAAAATCCCTCTATAATCTGTGACCTTTTTCAGATCCTTGATCCTTTTTGTATTATTATTGCAGCACCTAGTTCCAGCGTCACAAAACGCTCAGAAATGCATCAAAATGTATCATTTGACTGCGGTGTGCAAGATGATGTCATCAAGCAAGATTTTCCAGGCTCCCCCTGTTCTTCCAACCTCCAGGAGGCTGATGACAGAGCCCAGCAGAGGACTCACACTGGTGAAATGCCATATATGTGTTCTGAGTGTGGGAAATGTTTTATTGGGAAAATGAGTCTTGCTGCTCATAAGAGATCACACTCAGGAAACGGGTCATTTTCTTGTACTGAGTGTGGGGAATGCTTTGTTCGTAAATCACAACTGTCCAGACATATGGTCTCTCACACTGATGTGAAGCCATTTTTATGCACCGAGTGTGGGAAATGGTTTATCTGGAAAGGAAATCTTGTCGCACATCAGAAATCTCACACTGGCTATTCATGTACTGAGTGTGGGAAATATTTTGCGCGCAGATCACAGCTTGTTATTCATGCAAGATCTCACCCACGCAAAAAATCATTATCATGTCATGTGTGTGGAAAGTTCTTTATACACAAATCACAGCTTATCAGGCATGAGAGAGCTCACAACAGTGAGAAGGAATTTTCATGTTCAGTGTGTGGAAAAGGTTATGCATGGAAATCAAGTCTTGTTACGCATGTGAGATCTCACACTGGTGATAAGCCATATTCATGCTCCGAGTGTGGGAAATGTTTTATATTTAAATCATACCTTGCTGCGCACGAGAGAGCTCACCGGCTCAAAAAGCGATACAGATAGTCGCCTACTTATGACTCTAATTACAAATGCCTCATACATTAAGTTGCATTCATAAGTTTACATTCCCTGGCAGAATATGATTTCTTAAAGCGGATCTGAGATGAAAAACCTAACTATAACAAGTAACTTGTCTATATATCTTATCTAAAGTTTAGATAGTTTACACAGCATATCTATCTGCAAACAGCTTCAGCAGTTTATGAATATTTGTTCCTGTGATACAATGAGGGCAGCCATGTTCTGTTTGTCACATTGTCACAGGCTGAGGGCTGGAGATGCTATCAGCTTGCCTGTGTGTAAATTCAGTCCCCTCTCCTCCTCCTTCCTCCCCCTGTGCCTCTGAAATCAATGGCTAGTAACCTCCTCCTCCTGCCCAGACTGAGCTCCCATAAGCCCTTGCTACAGTGCCAAGGCACAAAGGGAGCTGTGGGTGAGGCTTGTTTAGTTTATAGGGAATTAGAGTATTAAAACAAAACAAAAAAAGTATTTGGCTTGAGGAATGCCCTATAAACTATATGGAAGGAACACAATTCTGCAATGAGTAAAAGTTTATCTCTGATCCACTTTAACCATTTTTCAGAGACTATGAATGAGAATACAAAAACTTTTTTTTTTCTTTTACTCATGGTTAATGGTTGGCTGAAGCCATTTTATTGTCAAACAACTAACTCCTTTTTAAATCATAACTATACAAACTACCCAAATAACCTGGTCAAAAGTTTACACACTCCAGTTCTTAATATCGTGTATTGCCCAGTTTTAACATCAATGACAGCTTGAAGTCTTTTGTGGTAGTTGTGGATGAGACTCATAGGCTATCATTCATAAAGCATTTCCGCATGCGGAAATGCTGAAAACGGCTCACTTTACCGACCTCTTAGCAAAGTCTCCATTCACAAAGGCTCTTTCCGCATGCGAAGCTGACATTTCCGAGCAGAGCGATAAATCACCGCCTTGTGCGGTGATTATCATAAAAAAATGTAACAATCTGTCAATTCATAAAGATTACCGCAAACGTTATGAGGACGGGGAATACCGCCCCCTCTGATGTGGCGATAACAGGGCTGTGGAGTCGGAGTCGTGGAGTCGGGCAATTTTGGGTGCCTGGAGTCGGAGTCGGGAAAAAATGCTCCGACTCCTAATGAATTTGTTACTGTAATTAAAATAGAAAATATGATAAAATGTTCTATTTCTCAGATAATAGTCATTAAAAATAATGTATATATACAGTGTATATACAGTAATAGCTGTGCTTAGTCCACAAAAATGAAATAAACCAATCAAAATTAGTTACTTGTGCTGCTTCAATAAAGCAGTCCCCGTATTTTTAAGGTCAGATATACACATCTGATTGTGACTGTATATATGATGTGTACACAGGAATCTCTTATATATACTAAATAACATCTATGCTGTAAGAATAAAGCCTGATGTGTAGCCGTGTCACTAATAGAGATAGTCAATGAGATGGAAATAATTCTGCACTGATGCTGATTTATGCAAATGTATGCACTCCCTTTGCTGATGAAATCAAATAATTTGATATGTTGTTAAAATTTGGTTTGGTGACTACAAATTAAAGGGTACCAGAGACAGATGAAAAGTAAAGTTTTATACATACCTGGGGCTTCCTCCAGCCCCCTTCAGGCTAATCAGTCCCTCGCTGTCCTCCACCACCCGGATCTTCTGCTATGAGTCCTGGTAATTCAGCCAGTCAGCGCTGTCCGGCCGCATGCCGCTCCCACAACCAGGAACATTCTGCACCTGCGCAATAGTGCTGCACAGGTGTAGTATGCTCCTGGCGGCAGAGTGTGTGCATGCGCACTACGCCCGACTGGCTCAAGTACCTGGACTCATAGCAGAAGATCCAGGTGGTGGAGGACGACAACGAGGGACTGATTATCCTGAAGGCGGCTGGAGGAAGCTGTTACACAGTAGTACTATACTCTACATATGCACTCCCCACAGAGCTGCAGGGAATCCGCTGAGAATGCTGTGCACATTGAACACAGAGGTGTTGTCTGTCACCCATAAACCTTGTTCAGATTGTGCATGAAGAATGTGTAATAGAGGAAGAATCTCCTCATTCCCCTGCAGAGTACCTGCACATCATTCTTACATGTACCCACACTTACATTGCCTAGGGCCTGATAGATGTTTTTTGTTCCGGTTTGTACCTTTTACAAGTACTCTTACCAAGGACTAGTTTTAGTCTAAAGGGAATAAATATAGTAGTCTACATATCCTTCTCACTTCAGTTGTCTTGTAAAATTCCTAAGCGTTGGCAGTTAGGAGACAAATTTCATGTTACATACTGTTAACCACCTTAGCGGTATGGACGAGCTCAGCTCGTCCATTACCGCCAGAGGGTGCCGCTCAGGCCCTGCTGGGCCGATTTTAATGAAATAAAGAGCAGCACACGCAGCCGGCACTTTGCCAGCCGCGTGTGCTGCCCGATCGCCGCCGCTCTGCGGCGATCCGCCGCGAGCAGCGGCGAAAGAGGGTCTCCCCAGCCGCCTGAGCCCTGCGCAGCCGGAACAAATAGTTCCGGCCAGCGCTAAGGGCTGGATCGGAGGCGGCTGACGTCAGGATGTCGGCTGACGTCCATGACGTCACTCCGCTCGTCGCCATGGCGACAGGAGAAGCCAAACACGGAAGGCTGTTCATTGCGGCCTTCTGTGTTACTTTTGGCCGCCGGAGGCGATCAGAAGAACGCCTCCGGAGCGCCATCTAGTGGGCTTTCATGCAGCCAACTTTCAGTTGGCTGCATGAAATAGTTTTTTTTTATTTAAAAAAAACCCTCATGCAGCCGCCCTGGCGATCTTAATAGAACGCCAGGGTGGTTAATCAACAAAATTGTAATATGCAAATTAGAGGAGTCGGAGTCGGTGGAATCCTAAACTGAGGAGTCGGAGTCGGTGGATTTTTGGACCGACTCCACAGCCCTGGGCGATAACAGTGTTAAGCTAATGGAGACACAGACCTCCCAGGCAGCTACAGTAGAGCGGAACACAGAGAAATGTATCAACTCGGCAGCTTCTCCTGTTTCCGCAAGCCTACCGCCTGCATACCGCCAGCCTAGTTCGGGAAATCTCCGCATTCCTATCGCAACTGTATCCTTTTCTATGAATGCCCACACTTGTCTAAAATACCGGCAGCTGTGTTTTTCCGCTCTGAGTCTCATTACCGACAACACCTTTATGAATGATACCCAAATCTCCTCAGTTGGTAAAGCTGTCCATTCTTCCTGGCAAAAAGACTCCAGTTCCCATACATTCTTGGGCTGTCTTGCATGAACTAAATGTCTGATGTCAGCGTGGCTAAATTATATTAAGGTCAGTAGACTGAGATGGCCACTCCGGAACCGTCATATTGCTTTGCTGTAACCAATGACAGGTCAGCTCGGCCTTGTCTTTTGGAGCATTGCCATGCTGGAATGTCCAAGTACATCCCATGCTCAGCTTCCTGGCTGATGAGTGCAAATTTTCCTCATCTGCATTTATATTGCCATTAATCCGGACTACATTTCCTGTGCCTTTGTACATCAGACTTCCTCAAAACATCAGTGATCCACCACCATGTTTCACAGTAGCAATGGTGTACCTTTCATTATAGGCCTTGTTGACTCCTCTCCAAATTTAGTGTTTATGATTGTGGCCTAAAATTTCAGTTTTAGTCTCATTTCTCCAACTGACTTTTTGTGCCAAAAGCTTTGAGCTTTGTATATGAGCTGGTTAGCATATTGAAAATGGGATACTGTGTGGCATTTCTTCTGGCAACTCGACCATGCAGCCTCATTGTGCATCTTGAAACTGCCACACCACATTTTTTTTTTTTTTCAGAGAGTCTTGTATTTCACCTGAAGCTATTTGTGGATTTTCCTTGCATCCCTGTGGCTGAAATTTCAGTTGGTCTACATGTCAATGGTTTGGTTTAAACAGAACCTATCATTTTCCACTTCTTAATTTGAGTTTAAACACTGCTGATTGGCATTCTCAACTCCTTAGATATTTTCTTATATCCTTTTGCTGGTTTGTAGAATTCAACTACCTTTTCCCGCAGATCCTATGACATTTCTTTTGTTGTTCTCATGACTTAAGGTGCCCATACACTCGTCAGATTGGCAGCAGATAGATAAATGCATCTGATGATCTATCTGATGCGTTTTTAGAACATTTTTTACCAGGATAGAATTCCAATAGATTTCAGTTTGAAATCTATTGAAATTCGATCTGATGGCATTTTTTTGCCATCAGATTTCCATTAAGGCCAATGCAAACTGATAAGCAATCTCATCAGATCGACCTAAATTTTCCATCCTGCCAGTTCGATGGAAATCGATCGAAATTGGCCATCGATCGGTCGATTGGCCAACCGATTTGCAAATGATCATTCGATTGATCGGGATCGATCGGTCGGCCAGAAAATCGGCTGAGTGTATGGGCCCCTTTAGAATCAAAAAAAAACATTAGTGCAGTTCTAGATGACAGATGGAAAGGTCTGTTAGGAGTGCCAAAACTCATTAACCTGTTATACACACCCGCTAATTACAAGGAAACAGATTACAGGGGAAGATGGGTCACCTTTAATGGCCATTGAGGCTTGGGACCCACTACAAAGCCCAAAACGATATTGTGGTAGCTAGCGATTAGCGGTATTGATTTGCAAGTGATTTTGGGAGTGATTTCCCTGCTCATGTACAATATATTAGAATGTAAATGCTCCCAAAATGCTACATGTCCTGTGATTGTGATTTGCCTAATTGCAATCACTCCAGTGGAATCAGTCCCATCCATTTACATTGGCAGAGCATTAAGGAACATTGCTAGTAATTGAAAGCGATCACTAAACGCTCAAAAACCAAAACAAAGCATGCTGTAGTGGGTTCCAGCCCACCTGTTTGTGTCAAGTTGTGTGCATGTTATCGGGCCAAATCACCAGGTTATGTAAACATTCAATCGGAGTCATTTGGGTAGTTTGTGTATTCATGATTTAAAAAGAGTAAACACAGTTGTTTGGCGATAAATGGCTTCGGCCAACCACAAGCTGTGAGTGAAAGAACAGGTTTTTTTGTTATTCGTATTCTCTGAAACATTGTTAAAGGACTTCCGAGGCCAAATGTAGAAAAAAAATGAAAAAAGTTATATACCTGCATCAGTTTGGAAGGCACGGAGGACGCCGTCCTCACCCTCCGTGCCGTTCCGCGGGTCCCCGCTGCTCAGCAGCCCCCCGAAAGACTCCCGACCTCATGGCCTGGGTCGGGCTCTCCTGCCTGTACAAAGATGGCTGCTGGAGCTGGCCGCGGCTGCGCAGCTCTAGGGCCAACCCCCCGATCCCCGCTACAGGAAACAGTCTGTTACGTGGATTGGGGGGTTGGCCCTAGAGCTGCGCAGCCGCACTCGTGGCTGTGCGGACTGTGCAGCCGCAGCCAGTTCTGGCGGCCATCTTTGTACAGGCAGGAGAGCCCGACCCAGGCCGTAAGGTCGGGAGCCGTTCGGGGGGCTACTGAGCGGCAGGGGCGCGGACGGCATCATCTGTGCCTTCCAAACTGATGCAGGTATATAACTTTTTTTTTTATTTTTTTTATTTTTACATTTGGCCTCGGAAGTCCTTTAAGAAATCCTAAATTCTGCCAGGGTATGTAGATTTATGAGCAGAACTTTAAAATCTCGACCTCTTGTAAAAAATCTACTGCGCTGTTTTTTGTTATTTAGTGTAAGTTTTGAATCAGGATGATCCCATTTATTGGCTAACTTAAAAGAAAAAAAAAGAGTAAGCTTCTGGCTAATAAGCCTTCTTCAGACTCCCTGTAGACTGACAAGATGTTAGAACACACAGCTTATGTACATTGACTATCAGAAGGGAGTACCAAGACTTTTTTGCATATAAAAATGTCATTCAGATGCCTTAATTACAACAGGACATTGAAAGTGTCTTACAAGGATATTTGGTAATTTATGACAAGTAGATAAAACACCTTGTTTACTTAAAGAGGATCTGAGATAAACTTTTACTCATTGCATAATTGTATTCCTTTCATATAGTTTATAGGGCATTCCTCAAGCCAAATACATTTTTTTTGTTTTAATACTGTAATTCCCTATAAACTAGACAAGCCACGCCCACAGGTTTTCAGAGTGCCTTGGCATTTTTAGACAGTAGCAAGGATTTATGGGAGCTCAGTCTGGGCAGGAGGAGGGGGAGGTGTTACTAGCCAGAGATTTCAGAGGCAGAGGGGAGGAAGGAGGAGGGCAAATTAGGTTTTCACAGGCTGAGGGTTGGAGATGCAGATCAGCTTGCCTGTGTGTAATGTTTACAAACAGAACATGGCCGCTCATTGTATCACAGGAAGAAATAATCATATACTGTTGCAGCTGTTTGCACTTAGATTTGCTGTATCAACTATACATAATCTAAACTTTAGATAAGATATATAGACACATCACTTGTTATAGTTAGTCTTTCATCTCAGATCCGCTTTAAACATCACATACTTTAAACTCCAAGTCTGCCTGAGTCTAAATGTTAAAGCGGACCTGAACTCAAAACTTCCTCTCTGCTCTAAAAGATAAGCACCAGCATACTAACCTTTAAAGAAAAACATTTTGTTACAGCTGATGCAATTCCTGCAATAAATCTGCAGTGTGTGTATTTCCTGCTTTCATGGAAGCAGACATATTGTTAACATCTTCTGTCATGTCAGGCAACTGACACAGCTGTGGGATTAAATTACATCTTGTGCTTAGTCACAGATGAGGGGGAATTAGACAGTCTAAACTCTCCAAATACATACAGAGTACATGTCTTTGTTTTCCTTCTGATTTGTGCAAGAGTTCAGGTCCACTTTAACTTAGAAGCAGTTTTTTTTTAAAAAATTTTTTATTGATTTTTCAAATGGTTACAAACATTGCAACACTAATGTTTTACAAAGTATAATAGAAAAATAGTTATAGCTTTGATAGGAAAATAAATGCTCTAATAAGTGTTTACAAGTAGGTCTGTACTTTAGACACTACCTATCATAAATATTAAATAGGAATGTTTGCTAGTTAGGGGTCGTGGGTCAGTCACTACATAAACTTTAGATGGACACTTCTGATTTTAGACTGTATGGGCTCGATTCACAAAGCGGTGCTAACCCAGTTAGCGACTTTAGGCGTGATAACCATTGCACCACGCTGGTGAAAAGCCAGTTTAGGCGTGATACGTTTAGGTGTGATTAGATTGCGCGCAAAGTCCCGCACGCAAAGCGGCGCCATTAAACTCTATGTGAAGTGCACCAGACTTTGCTAGCGCAAAACGTTTGATCAGCTGTGCACTGCGGTGCTAACCCAGTTGGTGCTTAAAATTATCACACCTAAACTTATCACATCTAAACTAATCATGCCTAAACTGAGTTTAGGTGTGATAAAGGGCTTTTCACCAGCGTGCTAACTGTTAGCACCACTTTGTGAATCAGGCCCTATATGTTAGGAGTGATTCCTTTCAGTGAGAAGCAATGTAATTTTTAAAGTGGTCTGAAACAGCATTTCTTCTTTGCTCTTCAAGATTCCTTACAGTTTTAAAGCCATTATCATTATTGTCCTCCATGTGTCCGCCTTTTGTCCTCCATGTGTCCGCTTTTAGTCCTCCATGTGTCCGCCTTTTGTCCTCCATGTGTCCGCCTTTTGTCCTCCATGTGTCCGCCTTTTGTCCTCCATGTGTCCGCCTTTTGTCCTCCATGTGTCCGCCTTTTGTCCTCCATGTGTCCGCCTTTTGTCCTCCATGTGTCCGCCTTTTGTCCTCCATGTGTCCGCCTTTTGTCCTCCATGTGTCCGCCTTGTGTTCTCCATGTGTCCTCCGCTATTCCCTTTGTGTCCCCCTGTGTCCTCTGCATGGGCACAGCAGAGGGAGTCCCCAACATTGTGGCGGGTTGGAGGTTTGTATTGGCAGGTGTTCACAAGTCAGAACTCTCCCTCCCTCCCCCCCCCCCCCCAGAATAAGCATAAACCTTCCCCCTAAATATTTACTGAGCCTCCATTGACATCTTGTAGTCTTCCTGCAGTGACTAGCAGGGTCCTCTCTGCCCTCCAGTGTCAGGTGATGCGACGGAAAACCGCTAGGAGCCCACTAGTTGCTGCAGGAAGGCTACAAGATGTCACTGGTGGCTCAATAAGTATTTGAATGCCTCCAAACTTGCCTCAAACCCCCCAAAACAGTCCCCGTTATCCGTCAGGCATGCCGGTTAGTTGAGACTTACAGTTGTCTAAGTTCTGGATAACGGGGACTTTGCTGTATATCCGATCACTGAAATTGATTTGTTTCCAAATATTGTGTGCCCAATTAATTTATATGCAATCATCACCAAGGCAAGTAACATCCCAAGATCTCCGTATGCACTAAAGTTGTTTTATGGATTTTTTGCAAAAGTGAACACCAGGAGCAGTGTCTGCCAGGGGAGGATATCCATTCTGCAGTCCTCCATATTAAAGGCCAGGTTCACGTTAACAGTAAAAAAAAGTCTGTTCGTGGATCCTTACGGAACTAATCCTGACAGATGTGAATGGATGCAATGTTAACCGTTAGAACGGATCCGTTCCGCATGATCTGACTGCAAATTTGGTTCTGCTGCAATTTTTCCAGACCGCTGAGCCCCGTGGAAAGGAAATGCAAGCTGATGCACTGCATTTGGGGCAAAGAGAAAATGGAATGTTTCTTCACACTAGTGAAGAAATGGATGGTCCTATCCAGCAAAATCCACTTTGATGGGGGTTTGGGAGGATGTTGGGAAACGCAACGGAAGCAGCTGATTGGCAAAAGGAGTGAAAATGGATCCATTCGACCGGCAATCAGATCTATTTTCATAAATCTTTTTGCCTTTAATTGCCAGTGTGAACTGGGCCTTAGAGTCACCAAAAGTCTCCATGCAAGTACTATAGTTTTTTTGGACTATAAGACGCTCCTGACCATAAGACACACCTAAGTTTAGAGGACAAAAACCAGGGGGAAAATAAATTAATCTATACTAAACCTGGTGCATCCATGGTGAAGGGGCATTGCGTGGATTATGCCCCCTTTTAACTTCATGCCCCCTTGTACCTCGTGTGTCTCCGTGTCCTTCTCTATGCCCCTTTGTGTCCCCCTGTGTCCTCCTCTGCATGGGCACAGTACAGGGAGTCCCTGACATTGCGGTGGGATGGAGCTTCGTATTGGCAGGTGTTCACAAGTCAGGAACTCCCTGTATTTGGACTATAAGACGCAGTGACCTTTTTTCCCCCGTTTTTAGGGGAGGAAAAGTGAGTCTTATAGTCCAAAAAATAAAGTATATGCCATTCTTTAGTTATGGAAGTGAGACCACTCCAATAGCAAGTATGGCCCTTATGCCAGAGGCAGGTGCTATTCCATTTCAGTGGCATAAACAGAGTTCATATCTGACCACCAGTATGCCTAGACGTTGCACAGACAACACGTGGTCATGAGCAAAAACAGTTCATGAGCGTCTGCCAGCGTGCCCACTGCTATTGGCATACTCTGACATCCTGCTCCCATGGCAAAGGCTACCCATGCGTTCTCTGTTGGCATGTGATTTTAATTTGGAAGGTTGCAATAAAAAGGAAATTTACATAACATTAGTAGTGTATGCGATACTAGACAGCACCAACTTACATTATCTAGAAACACACCCACTAACAAGGCTTTTTTACTTATATACAGTGGGTTGCAAAAGTATTCGACCCCCTTAAAGTTTTCCACAATTTGTCACACTACTGCCACAAACATGAATCAATGTTGTTGGAATTCCACGTGAAAGACCAATACAAAGTGGTGTACATGTGAGAAGTGGAACGAAAATCATACATGATTCCAAACATTTTCTACAAATAGCTGCAAAGTGGGGTGTGCGTAATTATTCGGCCCCCTGAGTCAATACTTTGTAGAACCACCTTTTGCTGCAATTACAGCTGCCATTCTTTTAGGGTATGTCTCTACCAGCTTTGCACATCTAGAGACTGAAATCCTTGCCCATTGTTTGCAAAACAGCTCAAGCTCAGTCAGATTAGATGGACAGCGTTTGTGAATAGCAGTTTTCAGATCTTACCACAGATTCTCAATTGGATTTAGATCTGGACTTTGACTGGGCCATTCTAACACATGGATATGTTTTGTTTTAAACCATTCCATTGTTGCCCTGGATTTATGTTTAGGGTCGTTGTCCTGCTGAAAGGTGAACCTCCGCCCCAGTCTCAAGTCTTTTGCAGACTCCAAGAGGTTTTCTTCCAAGATTGCCCTGTATTTGGCTCCATCTTCCCATCAACTCTGACCAGCTTCCCTGTCCCTGCTGAAGAGAAGCACCCCCAGAGCATGATGCTGCCACCACCATATTTGACAGTGGGGATGGTGTGTTTAGAGTGATGTGCAGTGTTAGTTTTCCACCACACATAGCGTTTTGCATTTTGGCCAAAACGTTCCATTTTGGTCTCATCTGACCAAAACACCTTCTTCCACATGGTTGCTGTGTCCCCTACATGGCTTGTGGCAAACTGCAAACGGGACTTCTTATGCTTTTCTGTTAACAATGGCTTTCTTCTTGCCACTCTTCCATAAAGGCCAACTTTGTGCAGTGCACGACTAATAGTTGTCCTATGGACAGATTCCCCCACCTGAGCTGTAGATCTCTGTAGCTCGTCCTAAACCACCATGGGCCTCTTGACTGCATTTCTGATCAGCACTCTCCTTGTTCGGCCTGTGAGTTTAGGTGGACGGCCTTGTCTTGGTAGGTTTACAGTTGTGCCATACTCCTTCTATTTCTGAATGATCGCTTGAACAGTGCTCCGTGGGATGTTCAAGGCTTTGGAAACCTTTTTGTAGCCTAAGCCTGCTTTAAATTTCTCAAAAACTTTATCCCTGACCTGTCTGGTGTGCTCTTTGGACTTCATGGTGTTGTTGCTCCCAATATTCTCTTAGACAACCTCTAAGGCCGTCACAGAGCAGCTGTATTTGTACTGAAATTAGATTACACACAGGTGTACTCTATTTAGTCATTAGCACTTATCAGGCAATGTCTATGGGCAACTGACTGCACTCAGACCAAAAGGGGCCAAATAAGTACGCACACCCCACTTTGCAGTTATCTATTTGTAAAAAATGTTTGGAATCATGTATGATTTTCATTCCACGTCGCACATGTACACCACTTTGTATTAATATTTCATGTGGAATTCCAATAAAATTGATTGTTTGTGGCAGTTATGTGACAAAAAGTGGAACATTTCAAGGGGGCTGAATACATTTGCAACCCACTGTAGATGCACAGAGGAGACACTGGTTGCTTGGCAGTTGGAAACAGCCATTATTTCCCACAATGCAACAACAATCACAGAAAGGAAACTGTGATGACCTTGGTTATGATCTCACACTATGGGAGGGGTTTTACCACAATGCACAATATCAGCCATACAGACTCCCCCCCCCCCCCCCCCTATGATTTATTTGAGTAAAGGTAAAGATTTCTCATAGGAAACCGGGTATCAGCTACTATTGGGAGGCAATTGAACTCTTGGTTAGGGCTCAGGACTTAGGACTCTTGGTTAAGCGCTTTTTTTCTGAGCTTTTTTTGCCCTCCAGAGCTTTCTAAGAGCTTTTTTAAAAATCTCCCATTGACTTCCATTAGAGTTGCTATACAATTGCGCAATTTTACTGTGACCTCAATTTTACCGCAATTTTAATGGAAGTCAATGGGAGTGTTTTTTTAAAAGCTCTCAGAAATCTCTGGAGGCCAAAAAGCTCAGAAAAGTTCAGTTTTAAAGCATTTCTTCTTTGCTCAAAAAAATTTACAGCATAAAATCTACATAGCAGGTGGTTTTGGTGTGCAGCGCCAAAACTAGGCACTTATAGTGCGCGGGGCGCATAAGGGTAATTCCTCTTTTTACTTTTTCCTTCAAGCTGTTATGACTTGTAAGGTGTGTGTGTGTGGGGGGGGGGGAGCAGTCAGTAGGCTCACCCTGCGCCCAGCTCACCAGTGGCATATTACTACTACAACAACAAAAAGTTGTAGCAGAACAGCATTCAAACAGTTAAACACAGCACTTTGTTCTTAAGGGGAAAGCTCCTTGCTTCAGTGGGCAGCTTCTGGTCCAAAGAGGTGATAACAATATCTTTTGTTAACATTTATTTGTCTGATCCATTTGGCAAAATGCTGAAACTGAGTTCTCTCTGCTTCTATTATGTGTGCAGCTGAGAAGTGATCACTAGATAGATTTTAATATATAAATAAAGCAGCTATGCAATAAATTGCAATGGCAGCTTTTAGAGCAGATAATCTAACTGTATGGATAATTAAAAGTAGGAAACATTTATTGAATGTTATGTTGGAGTTTTAGCCCACTTTAAATGGTTACTTAACTAGGAACTATCAAATAAACTCTTTATGTAAACCCCACATACTTATAGAGCTTTTAGCCAGTAACAATAGAAGGCTTTTTAGAGGTCTCTGATGACAGCCTGTGTGAAAAAATACTTTGTTTATAAGCTTTTGTAACAGTTTTGTGTTGGCATCAGGGCTAGAGCTGTACTATGTAGATAGGTTCCACTTTTCTGTCACTATTCACAGAGGAATGATTTACTGTTTGTTTCTGCCCTGCTTACAAATGCACTGCTTTTTCACAGAGCCAAGAGAACAGCTGGGGGATTATTTAAGATACAGAGAAGGATCTGAAGAGAAGGACCTGTACTTCCAAATCTATGTGGAATTTAGAATTTTAGTTAACTTTGATAGTTGTCCTTTTTTTAAAGGGGCACTATGGCTAATGTCTTCTATTTTAATCACTTTAACATAAATATTTGTTTGTGCAGCAATATTATTGACATTTAATGTGGCTGAGTGCTTTTTATTTTTACACTGGTAATATCCATATATTGCTAATGAGTCACGTCGGGAGATTTCCTTACTGACGCCAGAGCAGCACAATCTATTATGTTGTAGGAAGCATCTGACGTTTGTCTGTTTAGCCATCCCC
Source organism: Hyperolius riggenbachi (assembly GCF_040937935.1). Classification (NCBI taxonomy): domain Eukaryota; kingdom Metazoa; phylum Chordata; class Amphibia; order Anura; family Hyperoliidae; genus Hyperolius; species Hyperolius riggenbachi. Next base: position 232,744,568 of record NC_090655.1, read on the forward strand.
GTCCCCCCCTCTGGTCCACTCAGTGAGGATTATTCCAACTGTGACTGCACACTTTGTGCAGTAACTGATACCTGTGCAGCCGCCGTACAGCGCAGACCAGCGCCGCACGGCTCTATACTTTCACGCTGCCCGATGAGGACCCCTTAGTTGAAGCTGGCACAGCTACGGACACCTATTGTTGTCCGTTGCTGTGGTAACCAGCAATCGTTTTTTCAAGTGCGCACTCTGCAGACAATAGGTGTCCGTAGCTGTGCCAGCTACAACTAAGGGGTCCTCATCTGGCAGTGTGAAAGTATAGAGCCATGCGGCGCTGGTCTGCGCTGTACGGCGGCTGCACAGGTATCAGTTACTGCACAAAGTGTGCAGTCACAGTTGGAATAATCCTCACTGAGCGGACCAGAGGGGGGGACGGGGACGGCTAAACAGACAAACGTCAGATGCCTCCTACAACATAATAGATTGTGCTGATCTGGCGTCAGTAAGGACATCTCCCGACGTGACTCATTAGCAATATATGGATATTACCAGTGTAAAAATAAAAAAGCACTCAGCCACATTAAATGTCAATAATATTGCTGCACAAACAAATATTTATGTTAAAGTGATTAAAATAGAAGACATTGGCCATAGTGCCCCTTTTAAGCCTGAAAAAAAATCAGTTTAACTTACATGTGGCTTCTTGCAGCCCTCCTGTGCCCGCACCATCCTTTAGCGACCCTCCAGTAAGAAGCGGCGACCCCCTGTAAGCTGACCGGTTGTAGCCAGTTGGAGGCTACTGCGTATGCATGGCTTAAAGCGGCGCACACCCTGATCCCGTAGCCGGGAACGTTCTGCGCATGCGTAGTAGCGGTTTTCCCATACTGCTTATTTGCAGAATGTTGCCATGCTTTCAGGGGGGCGGCAAGGGCACAGGATGGCTGCACTATGGCTGCAAGAAACCCCAGGAAAGGTAGGCTGCCTTTTTTTTTTTTTTTTTTTTTTTTTTTTTAAGCTTTATATCCCCTTTTAAGGGAATCATACTATATTTGGGATAGAAAGTGTCATACCTGAGGTTGGGGATTTGCGGGTTCGGGTACCTGTATTGATTTTAATCCTTTTGTGGGTAGTGAAAGCAAGCATAAGACAATTCTGTATCTTTTGCTTCCCAAAATCGGTGATAAATGACACAGTGTAGCTGCATCCACAGCCATCTAGCCCACACAGGGATGCGTTTGCTGCATATAGCAAGACTAGTTCAAGGCAGACTTTTACTGTCAGGCAGATAAAGGACAACGGGGCAGATTTATCAACACAAGTGCGTGCAAAATGGTGGAAAAACTATTGCAAAAGTGAAACAATAAATAGAGCACCACTTAAAAACCTTGTTGTACTCTTATGCAATTCTGATTTTACTATTCCATTTCCATGGTTATTTTGCTGCTGAGCTGGTGTAATGTAAGTAAGAGCTGTTTCTGTCTGCACATGCCTGGCTTAAAGGGAATCCGAGGTGGGCAACTTTGTAAAAAACAAAAACAAACATGCTATCTGATCCGGGGGACTGGCCAGAAAAGGTAGCCTCAATCCCTGCCCCTCTCCATTCATTACTTTCCGTGACCCTTGGGGGGCAAATACTGCAAGCGCTGTTCTTTCTCTCTCATCACAGAGCAGAGTGCAGGGAGGTGGGGAACGAAGTGGGTGAGGCAGTGCTGCTCTATCAGAGCTGGGGAAGGGGCGCTAGGAACGCCTCCAGTAGGCGTTCTTCAGTTGCAAAGAGGAGTTAATTTTGGCATATGAAATGCTTTTTCTCAAGCCTACACGTTTTTACACAGAAAGATCTGCCAAGCACTAGAGATGTGGTGGACATCAAATTTTGGGTTTGCAAATAGCGAACTTCCGCAAATGTTTGCGAATATGGTAAATCGCTATAGACTTCAATGGGCAGTCGAATTTTAAAACCTACAAGTTTCAAGGGGACTATCACCTGGACAGGGGCATGCCAGAGAGGGATCTATGCCAAAAGACCCACCAAAAATTATGGAGTCGACGCAAAGTCGGGTTTTAATCTCCAAAGGGCAGGAATCCCATTATGCACAGCTCTGGGTGTCAGTGGGCTGTGGAGTGTCGTACACAGAGAAATGCAATAGTACTATCAGAATACAGTGAAATAATAATGCACTGTAGTGGTTCTGTGTGTGCAACTTAAAGGGACGCTGAGCAGTGCCCTAAATTAAAAAAAATTCCTCCAGCCCACCGTAGGACGCAAGGTCCCCCGGCATCATCCTGGCACCTGTCCGTGTCCCTCCAGCGGCTCCCGTTAATGGTGACACCTGGGGTGGGTGTTGGGCCGGCTCTTCCTGCTTTACGACGCCCCTTGTCATCATGCCGGCTGCTATGCGTCATCACTCCGGCCGGCGTGCCAGTCTTGCTCATGTGCAGTTTTTTAAATCTAAAACGTGCATGCGCAGGACTATCACGCCATCCGCCTTGATGACGCATGGCGCGGGTGTCGCCGGAGGGACACGGACAGGTGCCAGGGTGACGCCGGGGGACCTCACGGCCTACGGTGGGCTGGAGGAAGCCCCAGGTAAGTGATATTTTTTATTTTAGGAGACTGCTCAGGGTACCATTAAAGAGGCAAGAACAGTGGCAGTATTGTGCACACAAGTCTTGGTGTCAGTGGAGTGTCACACACAAAAAAGCACAGTAGGCCGATGAGGTAGCCCTCAAAAGGTCTGTTTGGGGTGCTTTAACAGCAAGTGAGGAACAAGAACACAGGCCTAGCTAATGCTTTCCCTACCTATCTGCAGCAAGTCTGACCCTGCTCTCACTAACAGTCAGCAGCCATTAGAGAATGAATCCAATATGGCCACCGCAACTGCTTTTTGAGAGGGTGGTGGGGGGTCCAGAAAGGAGTGCTAGCTGATTGGTTGACGTGTCTGCTGATTGTGAGGCAAGTGGCCAAAGTTTAGCTCAATGATGATGTAAGGGGGGCGGGTCGAACACGTCAAATGTTCGCTGTTCTCCTCAAATGCAAACAGCGGACGTTCACCAAATACTGTTCGCCTGTGAACAGTTGGGGCCATCTCAACCAAGCACCTTCATTCAGCAGTAACTCATCACTAACAAAGATTCTAACAGAAGTAGTTCCTTTTAGGACTTTCACTCACTCTGACACACTCTCACTTTTTCTGAGTGTTTCATCTCATAGATGCAGCAGTGGAAGTGTCACCCTTGCCAATGCATGCTGGTAAATAGTTGCATGCCGGTAGCACATTATCTCACACTAATATACTACATCTCACAGTGTGCATTGGTGACACTTCTACTGCTGCAGCTATGAGCTGCACTTTCAGGAGACGAAGCTGCACATTTGGATGGAGAACTAGGGAGCAATCCCCCCACCCCAGCACCCCAGTTCTTATTCCACATTAATTGTGCTTTGCAGAGCCTAAAGCAGAAAGGAACAGGGATGTTGGTGCTCTGTTCTGCTATTTGTTTGAGCAGGATGGTTACTTCTCTTTTTATTGATTTGAATAAAAATCTTTAGAACACCTCTTTGGCTTGTGTATACAAATACGATCCATTTACTTTACAGCTCTTCAACTAGACTTTGAATGTGTATTTTAGAAGGAGATGGTAAAAATGGGTTGCTGGTCAGGAGGCTGTCGGGTTGGTTGCAGAAATCAGTCACCAGAAAGTGAGTTGTAAGTCTGAAAAATGATATCCATGCAGGGCTCTACTCTGAGATTATAGGCCTGCCTGGATTTCCCTCTATACAAGCTGGCTGTTCTTGGCTCTTCAGGGATTAGGATCTGTACAGGTCCTCTGATGTTTGTGGCTCATTAGCCAAAAGCTTAGACCCCGTTCACTCTTGACAAAAAAAAAATGCTCCGATTCAGCCGGAGGAAAGCGCATATATAAACTGATCCTATGTTAAACTTAGCATCAACATGCTGCAAATGGTTATGAAACAGAATGGAGCAGGAGCAAAAGGCTAAATCCCTGAGGGCCCATTCACACTTGCAAAACGCTGGCGATTGTTGCCGGTGTTTTGCAGGAGTGAGTGATTTTTTTCGCAATTTCACGCAGAAAAATCACTGAACATTGCGGTGATTTTTTTTTTCCCCGCGATCGCGTTTAGTGCTTCTATAGCACTGGAACCCGATCACCGGGAAATCGCCTGAAAATGGTGCAGGTGACGCATTTGCGTTTTACGTTTTAGGGTGATTTACGGCAATTAGCGCAAATCGCCCATGTAAGAACGGGCCCATAGAATTTATTACACTAGCGCTTTTAAAAAGCGCTAGTGTTTGAGCGTTTTGCCAATATCGCGGCAAAATGCTCTAGTGTGAATGGGCCTTAACAGCACATTTTTCCTGTAGCCCACATACCCTGAGCATGCTCACAGAACCTGTGCAACAGACAGTGTCCATTCCCATTAGGCTGTATTCCCCTTCCATTCCGGACCAACTCGCCTCTCTTTTTTCACAGGTTATTAGGTCCTTCTCACTCCTGGACTCCGTGACAAGTGCCGGTATTGGAGTCCCGGCAGTGCAAAAGACCAATGGGCATCCTCCATAGCACCAGTGAGGATTTTCATTGGCTCACAAGTGGTGTACCAATGCGAATCCCTCCCCCCTTTGCCAGGTAGAATACCATTGCTCTCATTTCTGCGGGGACTTGTCCCAGAGCCCAGCAGCGGTGTCAGCGTGCATGGCGAACTCGATTGGTGACCAAAGATGAGTAGATGTGGTGTTTAGCGATAATGGTGGCTTTGGAAAGCAGCATACACAATGGTGAGTAGTGTGAATGCGCTCACCGGACACTGCGACGGGGCACAGCATTCCCGCTAAGGATGCGCTATAAAGCACCGATGTGCATCGGTCCCAAGTGTAAACTTAGACTTACTTTTTCTGTTAAGTTAACCAATAAATGGTATCATCCTGATTCAAAACATTTTTCTTTCATCGATGGTTAACATGGTATCATACTCTATATTATACTGCAACATGTAATGACAATAAACTGTTGTAGGTTGATTAAAGCTCATTGGAAATACTACCACTAATAAAAAAAAGTTAATACTATATGTCCAAATCCAGAGTTGTCTTAAAGTAAATCCTGTGTCCCTAATACATGATTCAACTTACCAACAGCCTCCCAAAACAGAACAAAAAATGTAGTAAATGTTTAGTACAGAAATGAATCCTTGTCAGACACAAGAGATCTCACACTGGTGAGAAGCCAAATTTGTGTTCTTGGTGTCAGAAAAGTTTTAAGTGCTGAAAATCTGAGATGGTCATTTGACATGGTTTGTTTAGTCAACTGCAAGCTTCCATCTTGTAACACGTCACATAAACTTTGGTCTGAAGTTGGCTGGCCAGTAAGGATGGAGTTTGCTGTGGTGAGAATATTCGCTTACCTTGCCTTGTAAGAAGGGCAATATTTGGACATTTTTATATTCTTCATGTGGAGCTCCAACACCTTACCAATACCAGCCAACAGGGCCCATGATATTGGGGGAGGTACTCTGGAAGAAAGGGCAGAAATGCATCCCTCTCCTGCAACCCCCCCCCCCCCCCCCTTCAGTTCGGAGAAGAAGCTAATTTCTGCCTCCAGGCTTGAGAGGCAGTAGATCCTGGAGAGGCTTTTGAGGGAATCTGTAAGCCTGCTCTGATAATGAGATCTTTAGATGCCTCTCCCCTCCCAGGTAAAGGAGGTCATTTTGACCCCCTGCTGATTTAAAACCTAGTTTTAACGCAGGGGTAGGGAACCTTGGCTCTCCAGCTGTGATAAAACAACAAATCCCAGCATGCATTTGCCTTTACTAATCATGGCTGTGGCTGTCAGAATCCTGCAATGCATTGTGGGACTTGTAGTTCCTTAACAGCTGGAGAGCCAAGGTTCCCTACCCCTGTTTTAACGGGTAACACAAAATAACAAAAGCCAATGCTTCAAGTTTTATTAAAATAACAATACTTAAAGTGGAATGAAACCCAACATTTCTTCTTTGCTCTAATAGATTATTTACAGCATATTATAAACAACCAGCATTTTTTTTCTAGAACAGCATTCAAAGGGTTACACACAGGACTTAGAAGTTCCCTGCCAGCAAAGCTGGATGCATCCGAATGTGAAGATATTGTTATCTTGCATTTAATTGTATCAAGTGAGGAATGTAGATAAACACTTCTCTGACACTGCAGGCTCAGCTGAACGAAGACAGACAGTCATAAAGTATTTCTGCTTAAGTTAGAAGATGAATAAAGCAGTTATAAATAAAATGCAAAGTCAGCTCTCAGAGAAAAAAAAGTGTACTTTGGGAACTTGTAATTTCTAAATGAATAATAATACTGCACAAAAGCAAATATGATAACCGTATGGCATATAAAAAGTAGGAAAACCTGTTTTTATCGAATATTATGTCAGGGTTTTGTACCACTTTAATTACTTATTAGAAGAAAGTTAATCAATGGCTTTAAAAACATTTCTCATTTCATCCTGCACAGCTTTTTTTAGGTATAGTAAAAATACATATTAAATTAATCTCGTGGGATGATACCTTCTAGTTTATGCTAGGGAAGTTATCATACTAATATGGACTCAAGCAATTCCTCCATCTAGTTCTGACTCGGTAAAATATTTTTAAGAGGAATTCTTAAAGTACACATGTAACAAAAAAAAAAAAAAAAAACTTGCCTAGGGAGGGGGAAGCCATAGGGTCCTAATGAGGCCTCCTCTGTAGCCTCTGGGATCCAGGGCTGGCGTCCCCCCAACAAGCACTGTGCAGGTGTGGTAATATTTACCTTCAGGGCTCAGCACCGGTGCAGTAGCTGCTTTCCGATGGGCACCAGTGGAAATGGCCAAACCTGATAAGGTCCGCTTCACTGTGCAGACGCGAGCCTCCTGCGCAGTAGAGAGGACCAAATCGGGCTCGGCTATTTCCGCCTGAGCCTGAATAGAAACCGACTACTGCGCCGGCACTGGATAGCGCTAGGTAAGTATTTACCTCCTAGGAAGCCTCATTAGGATCCAGAGGCTTCTCCATCCTGAGGTAAGTACCCCCCATGGGCTGGTTCTTTTTTTTTTTTTTTTTTTGGGGGGGGGGGGGGTTATTAAAGGTTTACTTTAAGAAAGTTTATGAAATGCATAAAGCACCTAAAAAAAAATCATAGAATACTGTATGGGCAAAATGGATGTCACTACATTAGATTTCCTTTGGTGAATGTACACAAAAAAAAAAAAAAATAAGGATAGGGTATCATTATGGGGGGCTAAAAATAGATGTTCATCTTGAGAGAAAATTGTTTGGGAGGGGGGTCATTCCAGCTTGGCTTTTCTATATATTGTTATTTGTCAACCACTTTCCTTTTGTTTTAATGTAATTGTACGGATCTAGTTGACCTATATTCTTGTATAGATTTAACTTTTCAATAAAAACATACTAAAAAGGAGAAAAGCAAACAAACAGTTCTGAGGAATCTTATTGGACAGTAAGGATAAGCAAGAATGTCCTTGTGAATAGTGAGAGTGTCCTGCAGAGGTGTGAGAGGAAGATATGCAAGAGTTAACTCACCTGGCCATCACCTGCATTCAGATGTGTTCTATGGTGTGGAAGTTCCAGTTCTGAATCCGGAAGTGTAAGCCGACGGAATGCACCATGGACCGCATTGGAATGTAGGTGAGTGAAATCTCTCTCGCCTCCCGCACCCTGCAGGACGGTGTAACGATTGTGGAACTTTCTCCGTGATCAGCGCACAACGCGTGCGCTGACACGGCGGAAATCCTCCACAAGCGTGTAATTGCAGGCACCCAGCAAAAGGTGCTACGCACCTGTAGAGGGAAATTCCTGTCGGCAGATGGCGCTGGGGAGTGCAGAGGAACCAATCCTCTGTACCTCCACAAATGCCAGACAGGAATTGTACGAAGCGCAGAACGCAATCGCAAGAGAGGCGATTGTGAATGAGAACGAGCAAAGGGACAGGTTGTATGTGTGTGCGCCAATCCAGTCGCCGCCCCGCGACCGCGCACACACAACAGCAGATATGAAATAGGAACGCGATCGCGAGAGGTGCGATCGCCAGATGTGACACAAGGCAGATCAGAACAGAATACGAGGGTAGCAAAGGCACAGCAAATAATACAATGAGAAGATGCGGAAAATAACAAACGCTAGCTAACCACGAACACCGCACTCATTCGCAACAGTGCACACGGTTATGCGCAGTCTCCACGTGATAAGCACAATAGAGACAAGCACGCCTAACTAACCATCGACAGGCAAACATGAAACAGAAGACGCGAAAGCTTGCTTAACGGTTACCTCACCGAGCCTCCAGCAAGCGGTCGTAGCAGACGAGACAGACACACGAAAACAGGGACACGCGAGAGATAGGATCCACAGCACTAGTGAAAAGTGGCTAGCGCGATCCAGGTACAGAGTAGCAGAACAGAAGGATCCACAGCACTAGCGAAAAGTGGCCAGCGCGATCCCAGGAGACAGAACAGAAGGATCCCCAGCGCTAGCGAAAAGTAGCTAGCGCGATCCCAGGAGACAGAACAGAAGAGATAGCTGGTAGCAACCGCTGCACCAGCTATACTCCAAGAACAGAGATCAGAACCATTTCCTGTCGACCACCGCTGGGACAGGACAACAGCAACAGAACAAACAAACAGATAAACAATCCTAACTGCACTTAGGGAATCTGCCTAGCACAGTTTCCAGGAATTACTCTAAGCTGATCTTCAAACCAAGAGCATGGCTGACACTCTCTAGGAGTGTGTACTACAAACCCTGAAGGAATGACCAGCCAAGGACTGTGGGTAATCCCAACCTTTATACTGCCAGTCATCACAGGAGGCAGGTAGTGGATTTGCATAACGAATGTGTGCAAATTCCTCAGCAGCAAGCTGCAGAACTGACAAAATGTCTCTCTTAAAGAGACCTGCAGAATGCAGACGTGAACAGTGATCAAAACGCTGCCTGTCTGCACAGGCAGCTGAGCAGATTCTCACAGACGGTCTCACTTTTTGAAAGAGCTTTCTCACTTATCCCTAGTGGTCAGTATAGTGACCATTTGGAAACCCTGGCAGGTAGTTCAAAGATGCTCTTGACGGGGTTCCTTCTGCAGCCTCAATGGGGAAAAGATAAGAGATATGATATAAAGCATCTTTAAAGGGGAACTGAAGAGAGAGGTATATGGAGGCTGCCATGTTTATTTCCTTTTAAGCAATACCAGTTGCCTGGCTGCCCTGCTGATCCTCTGCCTCTAATACTATTAGCCATAGCCCCTGAACAGCATGCAGCAGATCTGGTGTTTCAGACTTTAAAGTCAGATCTGACAAGACTAGCTGCATGCTTGTTTCTGGTGTTATTCAGATACTACTGCAGAGAAATAGACCAGCAGGGCTGCCAGGCAACTGGTATTGATTAAAAGGAAATAGATATGGCAGCCTCCGTATACCTCTTACTTCAGTTCCCCTTTAAATCTGCTGCAACTATTCTCATTGGTCTTTTAATCTGACCAATAGGAATCCTTCTGTGGGACGATTTGTACAGATCCGGTCAATCCACCAATGCAGAGCCGTGGTGGGAGTTATATAGATGCTTTTGCCAGGGCTGCATTTACCACACACACTCCTTCTGCCAGCATGGAGGTGAGAATTGATTTCACAGAGACCTATTCATTGAGAACACAATGTCTTGGATCCTTAATAAAAACATACAGCTGGCCATCTGCAGGGCAGGATTTACCATAAGGCACTGTAGGCATGTGCCTACAGGCGCCTGATGATGGAAAGGCGGATTATTCCCCTCTCCAAGTGCCTCTCTCCTGTCTTATCTATGCAGAGTGTAAAGTTACTCACCCAGGTCTCAGCAATCCACTGACCAGATCTTCCTTCAGTCGGGAGCACCTCTAGCTACTTAAAGGGGAACTGAAGTAAGAGGTATATGGAGGCTGCCATATTTATTTCCTTTTAATCAATACCAGCTGCCTGGCAGCCCTGCTGGTCTATTTCTCTGCAGTAGTATCTGAATAACACCAGAAACAAGCATGCAGCTAGTCTTGTCAGATCTGACTTTAAAATCTGAAACACCTGATATGCTGCATGCTTGTTCAGGGGCTATGGCTAATCGTATTAGAGGCAGAGGATCAGCAGGCTGCCAGGCAACTGGTATTGCTTGAAAGGAAATAAATATGGCAGCCTCCATATCCCTCTCACTTCAGTTCCCCTTTAATACTGAGGAATGAGGATAGCTCTGGCTACCTAATACCAAGGGACACCTGTAGCTACCTATTATGGACAAAGGAGATAAGGGAGAAGTGACGGCTGTGCCAGTCAGCACACTTGCGGTGCAGTTCAGTGAGTGTTTTTAGATTTATGGTGGGCAAAGTCTAGGGTGCCAGGACACCTGTGCCTATAGGCTCCTATGGTAAATCTGGGCCTGGCCATCTGTAAATGATGCATTGATCCTAAATTGGGCTGGAGGAAATGACTATTGCGGAATGACTCTACACATCCTATTCCACTAATGGAAGTTGCAGTTCCCCTACTCACCACAAGATGCAGAGCTCACCACCAGGGGTGCTCGGATACCCCTTTTTAAAATCCGAATTGATACGGATCCGGATACCCAGATCAATCTATCTATCTTTCTCTCTCCCTCTCTCTCACCACTCACAGGTGGAAGACATGGATAGAATGTAATAAAGCCAGCCCAGGAATTGATTGAACTGTACAGAGTAAAGTGTGAAACTGCAGGAAGAGAAAAGTAAATATGTGTTACACATTGCATTATAGAGGCTGCCCAATACAGGAGGTGCATCTGTCTATAGTGGGGAGGGGGCTACCTAATACATGGGGCACATCATGCTATACTGGGGAGGGGGCTACCTAATACATGGGGCACATCGGAGCTGGGGCAAGGGACAGATAGGCTACCAGGGACTGGAGGAAGCACCAGGTAAGTGGATTAGTATTTTTTTTTCCTTGCGTGTTTGTTCTTTAAAGGTAAACATTCATGGTTAAGAATACTAAAGGACTTTGTTGTTGTGTTTTATTTCTTTTTAACTCTTTGTGGAAATGGGTAAGGGGTACTTAGTACCCCTATACTCATTTCACCTCGGGGAGAGGACGGGCATCTGAGGGACTCTGAGATGCCACCATGAACCTATCTCCCCCCCCCCCCCAGGACGTTGTTAGCCCCCACCTCCTCCTGGGCATCGGAGGTGAGGAGGAGCTCCTTGTCTGTGGATTGGACAAGGGCTCTGGGGGAGAGAGGGAGGTTTGGCCACTCCTCTTTTTCCAGAGGCCCCCCCCATACCATGGACCATGTGGGCAGGCATAGCTCAGGGTGCAAAGCCTCATGTGGCCAAGGCTCCGCATTCTGGCTATCCCAACTTGTATGGGAGACAAGGGTTCAAAGAGGCTCGGGAGGGTGAACCCCACATAATTTTTTTTTATTCTTTCACACTCTGAACAAAACTTTTTTAAAGAGGACATTAACAAACCAAGCACTATACCAGTATTTCTCAACCCCTTCACCATGGAGGAACTGTTCAAATAAATTTTGGATCTCAAAGAACTGCATTAATGGAGGTGCTTATAATCTAGAGCACATGTGTTGAACTCCAGACCTGGAGGGCCAGATCCATGCCAGTGTTTAGGATGGACTGAGAAAGGAATGTGTTCTACCTAATGGCCACACCTTTCCTGATTCAGACCCATCCATTCATTTGAGCTTTATCAAAAATGTGTGAGGATCTCGGCCCTCGTAAGACTGGTTTGACATCCCTGATCTAGAGGGTAGTGGATTTGAGACATTGGGAAGGAGACATGGGTTAGCAGATGAGGCAGTGAACCTCCAAAGCTACCTACAGAAAATTATAGGCTTATCTGAACAGGTGTGTTTTGAGAAAACATTTGAAGGTTTCAGTGCTTGGAGCATGACAGGCAGGCTGTGGGAGAGCAGTCCAAAGGAGAGGTGATGCTCGTGAGAAGTCCTTGGTGGAGAGAAGGTGACCAAGCTAGCAGGCAAGACAGTCTCCTGAGAGGAGTGTAGGTTCCGGGTGGATATAGTATCTGGAGAATAATGAGGACATTTAAGGAGGTGACAATGTATGTAGAGCTTTGTATTATAGAGTGAGGAGTTTAAACTAGATCCTTTGGGTGAAAAGATTGGCCAAGAGGGGCTGCGTCAGACAAACGGGCGGAAAGGGGGTGAGGCAGGCAGCAGAGTTCAGTAAGGACAGTTTAAAATGATCCAATAGTATCTCTGGATAATATGGCCTTGATTCATCAAAGGCCAATAAATGTATTGCACAATGACGGCACAAGTTCCATGCACTCTTTACGTGCGGTCCTCTCTGCGTAGCATGCTCTCTTAACTTACGCGAGCTGATCTTAAAGAGACTCCGTAACAAAAATTGCATCCTGTTTTTTATCATCCTACAAGTTCCAAAAGCTATTCTAATGTGTTCTGGCTTACTGCAGCACGTTCTACTATCACCATCTCTGTAATAAATCAACTTATCTCTCTCTTGTCAGACTTGTCAGCCTGTGTCTGGAAGGCTGCCAAGTTCTTCACTGTTGTGGTTCTGTGATACATCTCCCCCCTCCAGGCCCCTCTCTGCACACTGCTGTGTGTTATTTAGATTAGTGCAGCTTCTCTCTGCTCTATTATCTTTTACAAGCTGGATAAATCCTCCTCTGAGCTGGCTGGGCTTTCACATACTGAGGAATTACATACAGGCAGAGCTGTCTGCACTCTGCAGTAAGAAACAGCCTGACACTTCAGTTGAAGATAGCTGCAGGGGGAAAGAAACACACAAATGATCTCTTGAGATTCAAAAGGAAGGGTGTATACAGCCTGCTTGTGTATGAATGTATTTTCTATGTGTGGACATACTGTACATCAACCTACTTCCTGTTTTGGTGGCCATTTTGTTTGTTTATAAACAAACTTTTTAAAACTGTTTTTAACCACTTTTAATGCGGCGAGGAGCGGCGAAATTGTGACAGAGGATAATAGGAGATGTCCCCTAACGCACTGGTATGTTTACTTTTGTGCGATTTTAACAATACAGATTCTCTTTAAGCGTCGTGTGTTAGCATGTAGCATGACTGCGTTAGTCCACTAGCGTGACCACTAGTGCCCTCGTTAGTGGACTATCATGGTAGAATATGAGGGAATTTTATTAATTGTAGAACCTGCTCTACAAACATAGCAGTAGATTAACTAGTCTAGACTAACTGTGGTGGTGAAGACATATATGATGGGCAGTTACTGGTATGAATTATTCGATGTTCTCTCTACAAACGAAACAGTGCAAGAAATTACAGCATTTCAAAATATGAATAAAATGTAATAACACAGATGTGTGCAGATGATTCCTGATGAAAGCTGCAGTTAGGATATTCACCACAAGATGGCAATCTCTACCAAGAGCATAGAGAGGCGGGCAGTGATGGAAGGAAGGGAGGGGTGAGATTGCAGGAAGTGGAGGGGAGACGATGTTGGAAAGAAGCTGCAGAATAGATAATCGTGTGGTTAGTACGGTAATATTGTCATATATTAAGCAGAGCAAAGGTCGAGTGTATATATTTGTTACATAGGAGATCACAGTACACCTGTCTCTATCATGATCGTCCTATTTGAAGTGGTTTTAGATACAAACTTATATAGATACTATTGTGGGTTGGTTAGCAGTTTATATCTGCCATAGATTATGGTCGGCAAAGCGCCTTCATAGTCCTAATTCAGTTCAGCCACATTCACTGAGCCAAGACAGGATCCGAGCTTCAGTGAATGGATGAGAGTTGTGTAAGCTGTGTTCCCATTTCTGCCACTGTCATCATTCTGTGTTTCTCTGCTTCTTTGGGGATCAGTCTAACCTACATCCCATAGACTTTTACTATCCCTAACCCTCCTGGTATACGTTTGATACTGAATGTAGGCTGATTCGATGTGTAGGTTATTTTGTCGGAACACCTGCATCATAGGGGGATAAGAATAATTTATGGTATCAACAGAGAGGTATACATGCTCAGATCACATTTACCCTACACTGTTATCCACCACATTACAAGGCATTGTGCCTGTCCATCCATAATGATCCCGATTTTCAAATCTGGCTGTAGAGAGTAAAGTTCTGTACAGTGGGAGAAAGCCGCAGCTCCACTGAGTCTCACACAGCCTGCTGTTTGCCCGCCAGCATCTGTGTATGTAGCTGGCACATTGAGTGCTCTGGTCACAACGGCAGACAGCGACACCTGGGCCTATATGCAATTAACCTTTTATCTTGAGTTTTTGGTGCTAGTCTAGTCTAGGGGATCCAGCAGGAAACCTCATAGTAAAATTTTGCTAACGTGATTGGGTGGATAGCACCTTCCTGAACAGGTTGTAGTAAACTACGCCCGCACTATTCGGCCAATCACAATTGGGCATGGTTCACAAAGCTTTTTCACCTGTTTTCCTCTGTTTTCTCCTTATCTATGTTACATTTTTAAGCTCCCAAAGAGCAAACATATAATATAATTAACTAGGTAAGTAAAGTAATATTGAAATGAAGTTAATCTGCAGTGTTCTCCCCAGAATTTCTAACCAGCCGGGTGGCATGAAAAAGTAGCCGGGTGGGGAAGTAAGGTCACGTTGGGTGGAGTTGGAGGGTGATGCTGGGTGCCACTACTAGGTAGGGAGGGGCAGGGTGGATTGTGTTGGGTGCTACTTGGTAGGGACGAGTGTAGGTGGATCATGCTGGGTGCTTTTGAATGAGGAAGTGGGTAAGGAGGAAACACACTGGGAACTACTGATGAGGAGTTACACTGGATGATCTCACATGCACACAAGCATGATGTACACATGCTTGTTGCTTGTCTATGTGCTAAACAGCGTGTACTACAGAGGGGGAAAAAAAAAGGACTGGGAAAGAAAAAACAAGGAGGAATGTGTGAGAGACAAAGGGAAATGTGTGAGAGGGAGAGACAGACTAAAGGTAGAAGAAAACATATGTATATCAGTGTGGAAAAGGAAGGAGGGGGGGGGGGGGCAATAAAAACAAAAACACTGTGTGGGTCAGAGAGGAGAGGATTGCAAGCAGTACCATCTAAATATGAATGTAATACAAGAATGCAGCACTCTCACAGCTCCTGTAACTTGCACAGCACACTGCAGGAGGTCTGCAGACAGGTTTACATCAATGTAACATCTCGGAGCAGAGCAGTTGGGGGAAGGACAGCAATAGGAGCTGTAAAAATGTCTGTCTCCTCTCCTCCCAGCAACAAAGTGCATCTGAAAGGGGGGCATGCCTAGAGGTGACGCTACACCAGGCACAGCAGCAGAGGCAGCTAATAGCTCTCAGTCACCACCTTACCAGGGATAAACAGATAACCATCTGCCCTGCAATGCTGTCTCCCCGGCATGAGCGAGCGCTGCCCCACACTCTTCCCTGTGCTCTGACATCTGACCTGCGAGGCTGGAGGTGAGGCTGGAACACATGCTGGGAAGTTTGCTGTGATGTGAAGACTGGCTGGAGGAAGGAAGAGAGCCCGTCCTCTGCATAATAGTCAGGCAGATCGGGATGGGATTCACTAGCTCCAGCTCCTTTGAAGTTCCCGCGTTGCCTGTGTAACTTCAGTTACCGGGCTCTCCCCGCCCCTCTACATCACGGCTATGCAGGAGCTGAGGGGAGGGCGGAGATAGTGTAAGTGACAGCGTCTGGCTCCAATAACACAGCCGCTGCTCACTGCATTGAATGTGGAGGAAGAAAATCTGATGCACGCTGTAACCACAGGTGGGCGGGAAGCTGAGACCAGCCGGGCGCTCCGCCCGGGTAATAGACTCTGGGGAGAACACTGATCTGGAGCAACTTACTTTGAGTGATTTATTTTGTTTGTAAATGTGCTTTGAAAGGTTATTTTTATTAACCACCCTGGCGTTCTGATTAAATCGCCAGGGTGGCTGCGGGAGGGTTTTTTTTAAATTAAAAAAAAAACTATTTCATGCAGCCAACTGAAAGTTGGCTGCATGAAAGCCCACTAGAGGGCGCTCCGGAGGCGTTCTTCCGATCGCCTCCGGCGGCCAGAAGTAACACGGAAGGCCGCAATAAGCGGCCTTCCGTGTTTCGCTTACCTCGTCGCCATGGCGACGAGCGGAGTGACGTCATGGACGTCAGCCGACGTCCTGACGTCAGCGGCCTCCGATCCAGCCCTTAGCGCTGGCCGGAACTGTTTGTTCCGGCTACGCTGGGCTCGGGCGGCTGGGGGGACCCTCTTTCGCCGCTGCACGCGGCGATCAGGCAGCACACGCGGCTGGCAAAGTGCCGGCTGCGTGTGCTGCTTTTTATTTGGTGAAAATCGGCCCAGCAGGGCCTGAGCGGCAGCCTCTGGCGGTGTTGGACGAGCTGAGCTCGTCCAGACCGCTCAGCTGGTTAATTAGGTGATAAATAAGCCATTTGTGAGAAGTTTTGTGAATAGAGCTCAATGCTTTGTGCTGTAGAGGGTGTTGTGATTAGAGAGCATGTTCCCTATGAGGTTTCCTGCTGGGTTCCCAAAACTAGACTAGCGCAGAGCTTTTCTCCTTGGAGATAATTTTGGTACTATTCCGTTAGCCGGGCACAACCACCAGGTGGCGTTAATTACTATTCCCCCTCCAGGCCGCCATGGATAGTAGGGAAAGATGTAACTCTGGAGTTTTATCGCCACCTGGTGGATGCGCCCGGCTAACGGAAAAGAAAGAATTTTTAATCTTCTATTTAGACTAACTTTTCAGCACTTTGCAATTGAAAAAGTACTATGAAAACTATTTAAAATATTTTCTTGTGTTTTGGTGGTTTAAAAAGCATTTTATTGACAAGTTTAAAAATATCACCTAGGAAAAAAACTCAGGAGAAAAAGTTAATTGCATATGGGCCCAGGTCTGAGAGGATTGAGGACTGAAAAAGTGCAATGGCCCCGGACTCCGGATCGTAACTGCCAGAGACTGCATTGAGATACAGCAGAGGCTTGTGAACTGAACGGTGTAGTGGAGACAGTTTGCTAAGGAGGGTGAGAGCCTCTGTGAGGCAAACCTGCACAAACAATTCTGCTAAACTTTGATTGGCTTGTTGTGCTGAATCTCTAAACTCACATGCATTTGGAAACTGCACAATCTTTCCATGCACATTTCTCTGCTGCAATAGCATGTTGCTTGCTTAAAACCATTGTCTGTAAATGGGACTTGCTTTGCTTCAATGGATATTGGAAAAAGTTCGAGAGTCTGAAGCCTCCAAAAATACCTGATTTTATTTCACAGTCCTCTTCAGCCAGCATTGATGCCATAGATGAAACGCTGCATCCCCGCGGCTGAAAGCTCAGTTAATACTGCAGAAATCCCCTGGGCAAATTTTGGGGCTCCTTCTTGTATAGCAGAGCTTTGTGCAGTAGCTCTGCCTCTACTCGTGTCAATCTGTGCGGATCTCCCCCTCTTCCCGCCCCTTTCAGTCTTCTTTCACAGAGAGGGGCGGGGAGAGGCGGTGATCAGCGCAGATTGACGTGCCTGGAGGCAGTTACAGCGCAAAGCTCCGCCTACCCTGGGCAGCAAAATCCACAACCTGGAAAGTCCTGGATTTTTGCCCCAGGATTTCGGGGGTATTCATTGAGCTTTCAGCCGCAGGGATGCGGCGGTTCATCTATTGAATTAATGCTAAAGGAGACTGAAATGTAAAAACAGGTTTTTTTTTTGGAGGCTTCAGAGTGTCTTTAAAGGGACCCCGAGTACCTTTCATGGGTATGCCTTTAAGCCAGAAGACTTCCAACAAAGTTGTGCTATGACCCCTCTGGAGGAGCCTCTTGCAATGGCCATGCGTGTCACTTCCTCTTCCGGCTTCTTTCATTCAGTGATGCATTTCTCTAACAGAGAAGACGAGTGACCCGGAAGTTATAACATAGTCAAGATGGGAGCTGCAATTTTTAAATTGAAATTAAATGAAAACTATTTGGTGTAGAAAGGCGATTCAGGTGTTAAATGAAAGAGGAGAGCACAAGCTGCAGAAAGGTATGCATCTTTAAGTACTTTGTAGTACTGGTTGGAGTCTCTTTAAATACCCATGAGAGGTGCTTGGAGTCCCTTTTAGTGAACTCTGCAACTGGCTAGTGATACTGAGTCCGGAAGTTAGTGTACACTTCTACTCGGAAGGACTTGAGTAAGGCAGGGGCACACTTGTCTTAGTTTTCTGCACTGATTTTCTTTAGGGCTGTGGAGTCAGCAAAAATCATCCAACTCTGACTCCTCAGTTTATGAAACCACCGACTTTGGCTCCAGGTATCCAAAATGACTCCAACTTCTTAGTTTAATATCTACCAGGGCTGCGGATTTGGTACAAAAATCATCCGATTCCTTAGTTTATGAAACCACTCACTCCAGGTGCCAAAAATTGCTCAGACTCCCGACTTCTCGACTTCGACTCCACTGCCCTGGTGTTCTGCACACCATAGGCCTGATTCATCAAGCTGTGCTGCTAAAGCAGTGAAGCTCAATGTGCTGTAGTGCGCGCTATGCACACCATAACAATGTAAATGAACACAGTAGTGGCCGCGAGTGAAGTATCGTGGTAGCGATTCTTCACAGGAGCAGGACCGTCCGCAGTTAATGTTGCGCGCATTGCTAAGGAAGCAATGTGCGTAATTAAGGAAGGCACGCTCCTTACATGGCAGCGGGTGCTACATAAGGTGTGCATAGCATGCACTACAGCACATTAAGCTGCACTGCTTTAGCAGGGAAGCTTGATGAATTAGGCCCCATGTGTGTTTGTATGCAGAAGAACACGTGCATTTGTTTCACAGCAGCTAATGTAATTCGTAGAGACAAATTACCAAATGTATAGAATTATCCTGCAGGATGTCAGCTTTTCGTCTGTGTGCGAAAAACGCATTCAGTTTGAACTAGTCCATTGATTAACATGAGTTCTTAGTTTAAATCAGTTTTTCTGTGCAGAAAACATGCATGAAAACAGTCAAGTGTCCCCTGCCTAAAACTGAGTCTGGGATCCCATGCATGTGTGGAGTGCATGGTTGTTGCACAAATTGTTTTGTCAAAGCGGTTATGTTTGTAAGGTCATTACATAGTGTAGCCAGCCTGATTTTATATATATTTGTAATTTATTTGTTATGGAAATAAGATGATTTGAATCACCTTCCAATAATGAGTTGAGAACTGTCATCAATTAATCACTTTTTGTACTGACAGTGTTGGAATTTCGTCAGCTCCCCGAGAATTTGTGTATTCATTGTCATTAACACCCTGTGTTCTGCAGCAAGTTTTGGATCGCGGTTCTGTAGAGATCACATCTCAGAGGATGGAGAATGATCAGAGTCATATGACTAGGGTGTTAAACATCACCCTGGAGATCTTCTGCCTTTTGACTGGACAGGTGAGGAGGATTCTGGAAGGTTACATGTCATCACTTTTTTTCTCTATTAATTAAACACACACCTTAACCTGGCGGTAAGCCCGAGCTGAGCTCGGGCTATGCCGCCGGAAGGCACCGCTCAGGCCCTGCTGGGCCGATTTGCATAATTTTTTTTTGCTGCACGCAGCTAGCACTTTGCTAGCTGCGTGCAGTGCCCGATCGCCGCCGATCCGCCGCTATCCGTCGCGCCGCAGCCCCCCCCCCCCCAGACCCCGTGCGCTGCCTGGCCACTTAGTGCCAGGCAGCTCTATGGGGTGGATCGGAATCCCCTTTGACGTCGATGACGTCACCCCGCCCCGTCGCCATGAACGGGATCTCCTGATCGCCGGCTGGGGGGATGCCGCTGAGCAGCGGCTATCATGTAGCGAGACTTTGTCCTGGAAAACAAAAAAAAAATAAAAAAAAAAAGATTTGCTGCCCCCTGGCGGATTTTTAGCAAACCGCCAGGAGGGTTAAAGGACAACTATCAATATATATATATTTTTTTTAATACTCTGTTTTAGGGTTCACATTACCACTAGTGCTAGGTGCACTTTATGTATTCCCACAATTCTCTCTGTCTGTTTTAAAATCATCCTTTACTCCAAACACAGCTCGCAAATACTTTGCTGTGTTCTCATAACATGCAGGAGAGTCTGAGAAGGAAAGCTGATCAGAGGAGGTTAAAGGTAGCTAGATGTGCTGTAATATAACTAGCAGTCAGGGAGATATGTATACACCACTCCTGACTGACTGCTTGTGATGCTATACTTCTAGCTCTGCAGCATGTAATACAGCTCTGGCTGCTCAGTGCTGTTCATGCTGGGAGGAGGGGAAACCTTGATAAAGATATACTGATAATGCCTTTCTGAACAGTCAGATAAATAAAGACAAAAGACTTGCATTGCTGTAAACTTAACCCCTTATCACCACCTGAATAAAGGTAGCTACTGTAGACATCTAGCGATGTATGGGCAGATTCAACCAAGAGACAAATCCCTCTTTAATCAAATCTGATATGAAGGAGATCTGTTGGCTGCCCATACACCATAGGCCGATTCCCAATCAATACCATACTGAAATCGATCTGGAATTGGCCTTGTGTGCCGCATCTGTCCTTCTCGCTGCCCCTAATGAAAAATGGCCTCTGTTCTGCATACACGCGCGCCCCACTTGGTTTCCTAGCAACATCACACGTGCGCCTTACTAGAAAACCACGCGGGGCACACGCGTATGGACAGGAGAATAAGCCCGGAGCAGCGGAGGGACAAGCGCAGGCCACGGACAGATAATGTATACTTTGCACGCGGCACCAGGGGGGACATTTTTCATTAGTGGGGACAGCGTTGTGGGTTTCATTACGTTCGTCGATCATTGCGAAATAGCATGCCATTCCCACCGCGCACCCGATCGAGCAAGTCAAAATCTTGCAGCATGTGCAATCGACAATGCGACCAGTTTTCGTCCCGGGCATGCACTTGGCGACCCCGATTGTCATCCAACTTGATTATAATTGAATCGATGGTCGATCGGTCGCCAAGTCGCCTGATATATGACCACCTTTAGAGTCTTTCAGCTAGGTGAATACCAGACAATACACTAAGGAGTTGATAGCAATTACCCTGTGCAGGAACATGGTCCAGCCCTGCAGAGCTGACACCTTTTGTATCTGGAGGCATCAGGATGATTTTACAGCTGAGGCAGAGCTGTGTGAGGAAATAAATTGGTCCTAGTAATTGTGATAATGTGTGCCCTAACATACAGCACTTAAAAAAAGCTGAAGGCATCACATCTTGATGCCTCGAGTAACAGGGAGCCAAGTACTCTACAGACACCTCCGTTTGCTATGACAGAGGAATGCTTGTTGCTATTGTAAGGGTAGAAGAGACTGCACACAGCAGAGCTTCTTGTGGCAGGATGGGGTGAGGAGGGGGATAATGGACTTGGCCGCCAATTGTCTCTTAAATGGCAGATCATTAAGTGACCTCTGGAGACACTTATACTCACAAGACAGCTGTGAAGTATTTATATAAAGCTGTTCTGAAGAGGTCAAGAATATTCTAGGAGGCCACACTTTATTTTGGTGCTAGTCTAATTTAAAGGACTTACAAGGCGAATATTAGAAAAAATGTTAGTTACCTTATTGCAATATCAGACCTCAGGGCAGACGATCAGTGCCTCCCCTGTCAGTTTCAGGTGCTCTGTTATCTAAATCCAGCATTCATTACAGGCCCCGACCCTCTGCAGGGTCGCCTGAACTGATGAGATAAGAATTGCCGCTTTAAACAGCAATGTGAGTTACACTCGTGGCCGCCACATAGCGGCTCCCTCCCCCGCTGTGAGCCGCTGCTAGGAGGGAGCCGCTGCTATAGTAGGAAGCCCTGCCGGTATCATCCATTCACACGCCGCGGCCTCCCTTCCCCCACCCGCCGAGCAGCCAGCACATCTACTCTACCCCCTTTTTCTCTAAGAGCCGGCTCTTTGATGCGAACGACAAGAGCCGGTTCTCGGTTTAGAAAGAGCCGATGCCTCAGCCGCCCAACACAGCTCTGATTTGCTGTGTAATAAAGGGCGCTGAGGCATGCTGGGAGATGTAGTCCTCCTTTTGCAGCTTGTAGGAGTGTATGGGGAGGAGCAGAGCAGTAGCAGGAGGGATTGCCCAGTCAGAGAAGCAGTCTGGAGTTGTCATGGAGACAGGGGCGGGGCTTTTACGCCGATTCTGAGTGGTGTCCGGAGATATTTAATGAAGAGCCGATTCAGAGCCGTAAGAGCCGGCTCTTTAATGGGAGCCGATTCAGAAGAGCCAATTCTCCGAGAAGAGCCGGAATTACCATCACTAGCTGACATGCGGTCACTGAAGAGCCGCTGGCTCATATTGAGCAGAGAGTCACTGAGGAGCCGCTGGTGAGCCGGCTCACGTACGAGCGGAGTGCGGATAACAAAGAACCGCTCGTGAATCAGAATCAGAATACAAATTCTGATTCTGATTCACCAGCAATTCTTTGTTATGCGCTCGTACGTGAGCCGGCTCACCAGCGGCTCCTCAGTGACTCTCTGCTCAATATGAGCCAGCGGCTCTTCAGTGACCGCATGTCAGCATGCCCAGAATTCCTCCGAAAAAGGGGGTAGAGTAGATGTGCTGGCTGCTCGGCGGGTGGGGGAAGGGAGGCCGCGGCGTGTGAATGGATGATACCAGCAGGGCTGCCTACTATAGCAGCGGCTCCCTCCTAGCAGCGGCTCACAGCGGGGGAGGGAGCCGCTATGTGGCGGCCACGAGTGTAACTCACATTGCTGTTTAAAGTGGCAATTCTTATCTCATCAGTTCAGGCGACCCTGAAGAGGGTCGGGGCCTGTAATGAATCCTGGATTTAGATAACAGAGCGCCTGAAACTGACAGGGGAGTCACTGATTGTCTGCCCTGAGGTCTGATATTGCAATAAGGTAACTAACATTTTTTCTAATATTCACCTCGTAAGTCCTTTAAGGGACCAAACAGGAAACCTAATAGGGATCAGTTCTCCAATCACAGCACCCTCTTACAGCACAAAGCATTGTGATTGGACAAATAGTGTGGGCGTAGTTTACTACAACCTATTGGAAACCTAACAGTTTAAGAGGGTGCTGTACCACCCAATCACATGCTGGGTTTCCCTATGAGGTTTCCTGCTGGGTCCCCTAAAGTAGACTAGCACCTTTATTTCTATTAATAAAATACACAGTGGAGTAGTAATGCAGATTTGGGGAGGTCAGTCAATAAATACCAACTCATCACCTGTAATAAACTAAAACCCTGACCAGAGATGGCTGGGAGATTATATGGCATCAGCAGTGATCTCCCCAGGTGACAAGAAAAAGTAGCCGGGTGATAGGCCTGAACTATTTTAGGAAAAGATTGAATTGCACGATTTCTGTCAGAAATTACAATTTTCAATACACAACGATGGATCAGCACACTGATGGTTAGCCAGTGTATAGGTGCTACAGGACAGATTAGCCAGTGTATAGGTGCTACAGGACAGGTTAGCCAGTGTATAGGTGCCACAGGACAGGTTAGCCAGTGTATAAGTCCAGCGATAATAGCAGCGCCAACAGAGTCTCCTTACATGGATCCTTGCACCTTAAACACAAACAGACGAGGGGATTCCTCCTAGCGAGTAACGTTAAGCCACCTCACCCCTGTGCTCAAAAAAGGGGTAGTTGAAGTGCAGAGGCCACCACCAAGTAGGAGAGGGGGATAACACACTCCCCCCGTTTTCCCCTGCTCACCAGATGCAAGTCTTGTTCAAAGCCTATCACATCCCATGCCGCAGCATCTATAAAATACAGTGAGAACACCTCTCATAGCGTAAAACTGTTTTTAATAAAGCGCCAAAGGCCCCAATAAAATTGTACGTACATAAAATCCACTTGTAAAATCACATATAGTTACACATCCACAGTTGTAGCTCCGGGCGCCTCCTGCACATCCCCGGCTTGTTCCTGTTTGCAGCGTGCGTGCGTCCTCCTAAGCTCCGCCCTACGCGTTTCGTCACGCCTTGTGACTCATCAGGGGCACCTGATATCCCCCTGTGTTATCCCCCTCTCCTACTTGGTGGTGGCCTTTGCACTTCAACTACCCATTTTTTGAGCACAGGGGTGAGGTGGCTTAACTTTACTCGCTAGGAGGAATCCCCTCTTGTCTGTTTGTGTTTAAGGTACAAGGATCCATGTAAGGAGACTCTGTTGGCGCTGCTATTATCGCTGGACTTGTATTTGGGATTTGACTCTCATCTATAGTGTGCTGCCTGGAGTTCATGGGACATTAAGGACATTGTGCGCAGTAACATCTGATAAGTAGCCAGTGTATAGGTGCCGCAGGACAGGTTAGCCAGTGTATAGGTGCCGCAGGACAGGTTAGCCAGTGTATAGGTGCCACAGGACAGGTTAGCCAGTGTATAGGTGCCACAGGACAGGTTAGCCAGTGTATAGGTGCCACAGGGCAGGTTAGCCAGTGTATAGGTGCCACAGGACAGGTTAGCCAGTGTATAGGTGCCACAGGACAGGTTAGCCAGTGTATAGGTGCCACAGGACCCGAACACTTGCCGCCACTTCCCTGCGGCTCACCTCGCAGCAGTGCAATGTGGTGGGCTCAAATGTAATTGGAACTTACTGGAGGAGAGGGCTGCAAGCGGAGGAGGGGGACGGGAGTGGAGTAGACCAGGTACCTGCGACGAAAACCGCAGCAAAAACGCTGTTTTGAGGATCCCAAGATTGTCATTCCCCTGATCACGATTTTTGATTTTAAACCCAAAATCGTTCAGCCCTACTGTGTGGCATGAAAAGGTAGCCAGGTGGGGCGAGATGAGACAATGCAGGGCCGGTGCTTCTGTGCGCAACTCTGCTTACAGCATAGGAGGAGGTGAGCTGATGACAGCCGGGTGCTCACCAAAACTAGCCGGGTGGAGCACCCACCTAAAAGAGCCTGTGGGGAACACTGCATCACACACTATCTATTAATAAAATACACACCTGACCGGATTGTTGAGGATAATTTTAAGAGGTCACATGATACCATCTTTACATTAACACAATACACAAGTGAGTGGAGAGATGGGAAAGATTTTGGAAGATCACATGACAGCATTTTTATAAAAACAAACAAAAACACACACACCTGACTGGAGAGGTGGGAGGTCATGTGACATCAGTCTTCTCTCTAGTAATTAATCACAGACCTGACTGGAGAGGTCAGGGTGATTCAGGTAGTATTGTGTAACATTATTTTTGGTCTTCCCACACAGCATTTCTCTCCACTGAAGTTTGGTGATTATGTGACCATCACAGTGCCCCCACCTCACTCCCTGATATCTGGGAGTCAAAAGAAGCAGAACATTCTGGAACTCACCAGGAAGATGACAGAGCTGCTGACAGGAGAGGTGAGCAGTGCAGGGAATTGTGGGACATTATCTAGTAACTCCATGGACTATGTCTAAGTGGTGGCTGTATCATTGTGTGTATCAGGTCTCCATAAGATGTGAAGATATCACTGTCTATTTCTCCATGGAGGAGTGGCAGTATCTAGAAGGACACAAGGACTTCTACAAAGATACTATGATAGAGAATCAGCCGCCCCTCACTTCACCAGGTAAGAGGAGACTTTCATGTCTTGTAAAGGAGAGAGCAGTACGGAGGGTCCACCTAGATCCCTCATCTTATGATAATCAGACAATGGGCTCAATGTGAGAGAGTGCTGGTTAAAAAGAAGGGGCAGCCACTATGCAAGGCTTACATTGCAGCGCGCATTGCTATATAAGGAGCGTGCCTTCCTTAGCTAAGCGTGTTGCTATGTAAGCAACGCGTGTAACTTTAAATGCGGGTGGTCATGTGAAGTACATGTTAATTAACATAGTAGTGGCTGCTGGTGAAGTATTGTCACGATATTTCAAAGGACCACCCACTTTTAAAGTTACGTGTTTTGCTATGTAAGCAACGGTAACGAAGGAACGCTCGTTACATACCAATTTAACCACTTGCCGACCGCACGCTTATACCGTGCGTCGGCAAAGTGGCAGCTGCAGGACCAGCGACGCAGTACTGCGTCGCCAGCTGCAGGCTGATTAATCAGGAAGCAGCAGCCGCTCGCGCGAGCGGCTGCTTCCTGTCAATTCACGGCGGGGGGCTCCGTGAATAGCCTGCGGGCCGCCGATGGCGGCTCGCAGGCTAAATGTAAACACAAGCGGAAATAATCCGCTTTGTTTACATTGTACGGCGCTGCTGCGCAGCAGCGCCGTAAGGCAGATCGGCGGCCGGGGATCGCCGCCATGTGACAGGGGACGTCCTGTCACTGGCTGCACAGGACGGATAGCGTCCTGTGCAGCCCAGATCACCGCGGGGGGAGAGGTAGGAGAGGGAGGGGGGTGAATGTCGCCGCGGAGGGGGGCTTTGAGGTGCCCCCCCCGCAACTAGCCTGCACGCAGGAGCGATCAGACCCCCCCTGCACATCATCCCCATAGGGGGGAAAAAAGGGGGGCGATCTGATCGCTCTGCGTGCACCCTGATCTGTGCTGGTGGCTGCAGAGCCCACCCAGCACAGATCACAACAAACAGCGCTGGTCCTTAAGGGGGGGTAAAGGGTGGGTCCTCAAGTGGTTAAGGCGTGCATAGCGGCCACCCTTTCTTTTTAACGGGTGCTCCCTCACATTAAGCTGCACTGCTAAAGCAGCACAGCTTAAAGAACACTCGAGGTGACATGATGACATAGACATGTGCTCCTTTTTTACTTTCTCTGCCTGAAAGGGTTAAAAATAAGGTATGAAAGTGACAGTTTCTGTCCAGGTCAGGACCGGGTCAGACCATAGCGTAACCATCACTGATAAATACTTACAGCCATAAAACACTTTCCTGGCAGAAAATGGCTTCTGAGAGCAAAAAAAAAAGATACAAAGGGCAATAGTTCATAGATTTTAGCTGTGGCATATTCCAATGAATGTGGCATTAAGAGGCCATGAAACAGTAAAAACGTAAAAATTAGATTTAAATATAAAATACAACTGTGATAACTAAAAGTCATTTTTAGGAGACGGATGATAGATACAGTTGTTTATCTCATCATTTTTTTTTTTCACCTCAGATGTCCTTTATTGAATCAAGCCTAATATATTCAGTCATTCTGTGTGCTTTCCTACAGATAGATCCAGCAACAGAAACCCACCAGAGGGATGTGCAGATCCTCTTTATTCCCAGGATTGTCCGCAGGAAGATCCCACCATCCACCATCATATTAAGGTAGCTACGACTGAGTGTCACCAGAAACTCCACAATGTGTGACATTGGGACTCACTAAGTTGCGTTAGGCCTTTTTCAGACAAGGCTGAACTGTGTGCTTTTCGGGCAGTTCAGTGTCCCGTCTGCCACCCACAAGCACCATTCGGGTGCAATTTAAATGCAATCGTTTGACACGCGTTGGTTTTGCTACCCGGCAGAGAAACGCAACTTGTTGTGTCTGAGCATGACGGTGGCCATGCTCAGATGTGACTTTATGCGGTGGGGGGTATGCCTGTCTAACGCCAGGACCAATTGCTAGGCTTGAACGATTTATCGTTTTCAGACCGAAATCACGATCAAGGAAATGATGATTCCATGATCATGAACGCAGCGATTTCTCACAATATGCCTCCCGCTGTGCAACAGCAGTGTACCAGATAAGCCAGACCGTCCATCTTCTACTTGCCGCTCCATGTAAGTAGTGGCAGCTTAGTGGCTTCCATCATCTCCCTTCTGCCTAGTACCGCCTCCACCCTCCTACATCATCACAGGGCTCTCATTTTCTCCCTCCCGTCTTGCCTAGCACAAGACTCTCACTCTCTTTTGCTCCACCTAGCACATATTCAGCTGGGCGGGCGGCAGACTCTACCCACAGGCTTTCGCTCTCTTTCCCTCCGCCTAGCCTAGCGTGTCATCAGCTGGGCGGGCGGCAGGCCCGTCAGTCAAGAGTGTGGCCAGGCAGTGACAGACAGTGCCATTCAGGCTAAGATTTATCACGGCTTCACCCCCCCTTCAGATCACACTGACACCCTGTGTGTGCCTCATCCTTTCTGTGTGTGTGTGTGTGTGTGTGTGTGTGTGTGTGTGTGTGTGTGTGTGTGTGTGTGTGTGCACAAGATGTGTACTGGGCAGTGTGGGCACTGTGCATTTGAGCTGAGGTGACTGTGAGCTGGACTGTGTGATATTCTAAAGAACATAAGCCAAATTTTGGTTCCACTCTAGCCAGGCTTGATAATTGTCCAAAGCCTGCCCTGTGGAGTGCCAACTCTCACAGAGCTCAGGAAGGACTAAATTGCTGATGCTGTTCACACAAATACAGAAAGTCGTGAATTGAAATCGCAATTCCTGACAGAAATCGAGCCATTCAATCTTTTCCTAAACGTTCAGGTTTACCAATTGCTATCAAGCACCCAGCTGGTGCCCAAGAGCAGCTGACAAGCGGTCAGTTCAGTCTTCAGCTGCTCATATGAAAGAACAGAATAATGTATGTAAAGTCTTAGCGCACAAAGAGTAGAGCGCAATACATGCAATGCATTGCTCTCTACTCATCGTCAGTAAGACTTTAGCTAATGCACATGATATGTTATTGTGTAGCCTCTTTATTGTTATTTATTGTTCTATGTTCTTCATTAATGTGTTTAGGTAGAAGAACTGATAGATGGTCTAGACATGAGCAATGATCTGCAGTCTGTGGAGGAGGGTGAACTGATGGGAATGATTATCAAGGAAGAGGTTATTAAACAGGAATACACAGGTAAGATTTAAACATAATAAAGTGTGTACATAAGCACTAAGAATGCCGCCTACAGGGAGCAATACTCAATCCCTTGGGTGAAGTTTGGGGCTGAGTGCTGCACAGAAGCAGCCTGTTATTTATTTATTATTTAAGTATTTATATAGCGTTGACATCTTACGCAGCGATGTACAAAGTATACTGTCTTGTCACTAACTGTCCCTCAGGGGGGCTCACTATCTAGTCCATAGTCCTATGTCTGTCTATGGCGCTGTTACTGCACAACTTTACCATAGCTGCCTTCACCGCTGATCTGAGAACTGAATGATGCCTAGCATTAGCCGCAGCCCACAGGGAGGATTAGACTTTCTGGAGGAGGTTGGCCAGGAGTAAAGAAGGTAAATCAGCAATGGTGGGGGTGTTTAACAGTGTACATTACCGCAACTTTCCCAGCACCGGCTGTTGCTTTTCTTTGTCTCCCTGCAGCTAGGTCTTATTTTCGGGGGTTGTCTTACGTTTCAAGGGTGCTTGAAATATAAGCTAGGGCTTACGTTCGGGGAGGTCTTATTTTAGGGGAAAGACGGTACCTTATAGGAATAATGCAATGCCCATTGTTCTTTGCTCTGCCTCTCTCATTATATGCTTGTCTATTCCCCACTGCGTCCGCCATGTTTACAGGCACACCCTCATTATGTTCTACATCTTTCCTTGTCACCTTCTTAGCTCTCCCAGAATAAATGTAGCATGACACCATTTTCACTGCAAGCTCCCACACCGAGCAGGGATCAGAACTCGATCCCTGGTTCATAGCCGATGCCGTACAGAGAAGTCCCTAGTGTTCAAGATAGCAACACGTCTCTTGCAGTGGATGGGAGTGGTGCACAAAGGAGCAGTTTACCATCGGCAGGGCGAGAGGGGAGAACAATGTATTCATTTCTGGCTCCAGCATCGGGGATTGCTAAAGATTCGAAGTGCTGAATATTTTTGAAGCGGGCAAAAAAACAGAATCTAAAAGCTCCTTTACTGAACACTACTACACCAAATACAATTTTGTGTTGATGTAAGTGTTAGGAATCTAGCTGCATAATGCATACATTCCTTTTGCTTTCCAATTCCCTGATCACTCTTTCTTATCTTTCAAACCCTCTTCTCACATTCCCTGTATAAATACTGTTTATACCTCATTACAGGCACACTGTGCAGCCACATTACACACATCACACCCCTATTACTTCTCGCATTCCTTGTACACATAGTGTGTTTATAATCCATTATGGGCTTACTGTGTAGTTGCATTACACCCCTGTTACTTTCTTTAATCCCTGTGTACGTAATGTGTTTATAACGTATTACAGACATACTGTGCAGCCACATTACACACATCACACTAGGCCTGAAAGATAAATCGAATTGAAATCGAAATCGTGATCACCAAGATCACAATTTCAGAATCGTCAAGCGGCAATTATCGCGATCACGTCATTTTCACGTGGGGGAAGTTTGAAGAAGTGTGCTTGGCAAAACTCCGGGTTCCTGTATGTCACATGACATACAGGAAGTATTCCGTGCATTAGAAGCTATATCCAGAACTGATGCAGCTTGGGGGACAGAGAGACACAGAGAGAAAGACCGGGCACAGAGACACAAAGGGGGCAAGAGAGAGACCCAGAGGAAGCATAAAGAGGCAAAGGGGGCACAAAGAGACAGAGGAGGGAACAACTAGGCAAAGAGGGGAAACAAAGCTTGATTGGAAGGAAACCGTGCATCGAATCGAAATCACAATTTCAGATAGAAATCGCTCAATTCAATTTTTTCCTAAAATCGTTCAGGCTTACATCACACCCCTGTTTACATAGTGTGTATATAACCCAACATGTTTGTATCCAGCGCAGGAGATTTGGGCGCAGCCGGCATCACCATAGACTGTAATAGGAATTATGGCTATTGTGGTGCACAGTGAGTAACTTCAGCGCCGTCAGTAAACGGAGCTGAAGTTACTTTTAAAACACTGTAATTTGTCCGCCAGCAATAGCTGGAACCCGAATTACATTATTCCCCACCATCCACATGGACCTGGAGGGGGAGTAGTATTTAACGCCGCCGGGACTTGTGCAGGAGCAGGGTAAGCCATATATCGGCTGTATCCTGCGCTCCAAGTCTCCCGCCGGCAATTTCACCTGTACTCATATATAACTCATTACAGGCACACTGTGCAGTCACATTACACACATCACACCCATATTACGTCTCCCATTCCCTGTAAACATAGTGTTTATATAACTCAATACAGGCACACTGCAGTCACATTACGCACATCACACCCCTATTACTTCTCACATCCCTGTGTACATAGTATGTTTACCCTTAATTATGTACAGTATATAAAGCTAATGACTTGCAGTGGACCACTTCCTGGTCACTGGGGAACAGTGGGAGATGTCAGAGGGCAGATGAGGAGTTTCAAGTCCTCCAAATCTACCAATCCTGGGTGTGGCTGAACGAGAAAGCCTTTCCATGGAAGTCCTCTCCACCCCCTCCCCACACAGCAACCAATCATCACCAGCCTCCAAAACACCACAGCCAAACATGATCTCACATCCAGACCTTTTCTCCAGTCACCTGCTATGTGTGAGAAAAGGATATTGGTGCAGCAAATTGAGTAATGTATGGTCACCTTTTGTGTTACTGGCCTGTAATAAGCTGATAATGGTCACTGTACATTACTGTTATTTGATTGGTCACAGCAGAGGTAAGTTAGTGTCACTGGCCTGTAACAAACTGATAAGGGTCACTGCATATTACTGTACACAGATTGGTCACATTAGGGGTGGCTTAGTGTTACTGGCCTGCAATAAGCTGATAATGGTTACTGCACATTACTGTTCAAATATTGGTCACAGCAGAGGTAAGTTAGTGTCACTGGCCTGTAATAAGCTGATAATGGTCACTGCACATTACTGTATACAGATTGGTCACAGTAGGAGTGACTTGGTGTTACTAGCTTGCAATAAGCTGATAATGGTTACTGCACATTACTGTTCAAAGATTGGTCACAGCAGAGGTAAGTTAGTGTCACTGGCCTGAAATAAGCTGATAATGGTCACTGTGCACATTACTGTATACAGATTGGTCACAGCAGAGGTAAGCTGATAATTGTCACTGTGCACAGACTGGCTTGAGTAGGTGTGACTGGTATTTACAGTCTGTGTTAATTCCCCCCCTTCCCATCAGTAAAACAGACTTATCCCCTCCTTGTGGTATCTTTTTAGCGCTGGCAACCACAGTCTGGGTAGAGTGTCACCTCTCTGATGCATTTCTGCCTCTGTTTGTTCTTTATTATTATTATTATTATTATTATTATTATTATTATTATTATTATTAATAATAATAAATATATATATATGTGTGTGTGTGTGTGTGTGTGTGTGTGTGTGTGTGTGTGTGTGTGTGTGTGTAATTTTTTTTTTTTTGTTAAAGGGCAACTGAAGTGAGAGAGGTGTGGAGGCTGCCATATTTATTTACTTGTAAGCAATACCAATTGCCTGGTTATCCTGCTGATCATCTGCCTCTAATACTTTTAGCCATAGCCCCTGAACAAGCATGCAGCAGATCAGGTGTTTCTGACATTATTGTCAGATCTGACAAGATTAGCTGCATGCTTGTTTCTGGTGTGATTCAGATACTATTATAGCCACATATAACAGCCAGGCAACTGGTATTGTTTAAAAGTATATAAATATGGCAGCCACCATATCACTCTCACTTCAGTTCCCCTTTAAACCTCCAATACATACGTACCCCCCCCCCCCCCCCCCCTCTGACATCCTGTCTAATAGATCTGCAGTGACCAGCATTGGGGTTCAGTATTAAGTGGTTGGGAGGACAGGTCTGCAAATACTGTACATAAAAGTAATTTAGATATGGACACATCCTTTTGCAATTCTATGTCGGGCTGACAAACTCCCACAAATTCTCTTATAATCAGTGATTTATTTATGTTTTTATTTTATTAATTTTTTTTTTTTTTTACTATTTGCAGAAGTGAGTCCCGGGGTCACAAATCACTCGGAGATCGATTATGCTTTATCCCCCCACTGCGGTTTGCAAGATGACTTCGTCAAACAAGAATCTCCAGGGTGGAACCTTATTACCCCAGATATCCCTCCAGGCCCCCCCTGTCCTTCCAACCTCCAGGAGGCTGATGCCAGAGCCAAGCAGAGGACTCACACTGGTGAAAAGGCGTATACTTGTTCTGAGTGTGGGAAATGTTTTAGTGGAAAATTGAATCTTGCTGCTCATAAGAGATCTCACTTAGACAAGGGGTCATTTTCTTGTACTGAGTGTGGGGAACGCTTTGTACATAAATCCCACCTGTCCAGACATGAGCTATCTCACACTAATGAGAAACCTTTTTCATGTTCTGAGTGTGGGAAATGGTTTATCTGGAAAGGAAATCTTGTTGCACATCAGAAATCTCACACTGGCTATTCATGTTCTGAGTGTGGGAAATATTTTGCATGCAAATCTCAGCTTACTGTACATGCAAGATCTCACCCACACAAAACATTATCATGTCATGTGTGTGGAAAATGCTTTGTACATAAATCACAGCTTCTCAGGCATGAGAGAGCTCACGGCAGTGAGAAGCCTTTTTCATGTTCGGTGTGTGGAAAACTTTATGCTTGGAAATCAAGTCTTGTTGCCCATGAGAGATCTCACACTGGTGATAAGCCACATTCATGTTCTGAGTGTGGGAAATGTTTTTTATTTAAATCATACCTTGTTGCACACGAGAGAGCTCACCGGCTCAAAAAGCAATACAGATAGTCCTCTACTTATGACTCCCATTATAAATGCCTCATACATACAAACAAAGTGGACCTCATGTACAAAATCTACTGCACTGTTTTTGTTGTCATTACATGCAAGAAGTTTTAAAGGAGGATGCTTCCATTTATCGGCTAACAAAAGAAAAAAGAGTAAGCATTCGGCTAATAAGCTACCTCCCCGTTTTCTATGTTATGTGTTTTTAACTTCGTTTTTATTGATGCCTTTTTTCCCCCATTTACCGTATATACTCGAATACAAGTCGACCTCGTTTATAAGTCGACCCCAATATTTGACCCTCTTAATCTGGCATTTTTTAATAACGCAAATAAAAGTCTACCCAGCAAAGTCGTGGTCAAGTCCAAACCTTCTGTCAGTATAGTAAGTGATAAATAAGGTTAACAATAGGCATGTATAAGGCAAGATACATGGAGCAACCCTGCATGATCTCCATGCATGTTCTCCACACTGTGTTGCTTTTAATGTGTTAATACACACCATTAACAGCAGCAGTAGTGTTGGAAACATGCTTGAAGATCATCAGAAGGAGGTGTGGAGACTTTTTTTGCAAATAGAAATAAATGTCATTCAGATGCCTTAATTATAACAGGACATTGAAAGTATCTTGCAAGTATCTTTGCTAATTTATGACAAATAGATAAGTCGCTTTATTTACTTAAAGGGAACCTGAAGTGAAAAAAAAAGTTTCACTTATCTGGGAGTGTCCTGTGCAGTATGAGAAAACCTATTGCGCCTACGCAGGACGCCTCTGGCGTCGGGAGTGCAAACAAGGACACACATGGCCAGGGCCGCGCAGGTGCAGTGGCCAGCGGCAGGCTCAGCTGCCGTAATCGAAAATAAGCCACTGCGGGGGACTGGAGGATTGTTCCAGGATGGCAGGGGCACAGGGCGGCTGTAGGGGGCTGGTAGAAGCCCAAGGTAACTTTTTTTTTTTCATTTAAGGTTCCCTTTAAATGTCATATACCTCTGACTCAGGCTGACATGGAGAAGATGGTAAATTCTGAGTTTAAACGTTAACTTAGATGCAAATTAGATATAGTATTTGTTATGGGCTGAGAATAAATGTGGAATTTTAGGTACCATCAACATCCTACCAGCACAAAAAAAAAAAATAAGTTATGTTTATGCCTATATGTACAGTTTTGAACCAATATACACATTTTGTCTCTCCTGAGGTTCAGGAAATATCTTCTAATAGTCTTTAAAATTGGATGAAGCTCTTTTACAATATTCCTTAAAGTGTACCTGAGATGAAGGATATAAAAGTTTTATAAATACCTGGGGCTTCCTCCAGCCCTTTCTGCACCGATCGCTGCCACGCCATTTTCCTCTGCCCCCTTATTTGGCCGGTAGAAGCCCCGATAGCTCATGTAGCGCTCTGCTCCAGAGCAGTACTACTGGCCCCGACTTGCCAAGCTAACAGGGCATCTACCTGCCAAACGAGGGGGCAGAGGAAGACCGTGTGGAAGTGATCGATGCAGAGGGGACTGAAAAACCCTTATAAGGCATGGTCCAATAGATTTAGTCCCAAAAGGGAAAAAAATTCCTTCCCGACTCCAAATGGCAATCAGATAAAATCCCTTTATCAGCACCACTAGGCATTACCTAGTAATTATAAAAACGGATGTCTTTTAATGCAAGGAAAACCTATAAGCCCCCTTTCAATGCAGATATAGAATTTGCCATAACTATTTCCTGTGGCGATGCTTTCCACTGAGGGCAAATTATTTACCATCTTATTGGTTGCCCTCCTGTAGCTTTCTGTGGGGTTCCCCTGTAATATGGTATAGTGTCTGGTGTTGGACAACTATCTTTGAACCTCTTGGATGTAGTCTCTGGTGTTTATTATGACTGTCACCCATTATCTGCTGGTTTAATGATAATGTTTTTATTGTCCTTCAGGGATCTGATGGCTTGCCGCTCTTGTGATGTTATGTTCCAAACCACTGTTTTTATTTTATTTTTAGATCTAAATCCAAATCCAAAAAAGGCAGGATCAAATACATTTAGCATTGCCAAAGCAAAACATTAGCATTAACCTGGTGGGTTTTGGATAATGGCATGGTATAGAGGGTTAGGGTATACAGTCCATAAGGGTATGGAGGATATAAGGAACAGTATTGGGGCTGGGATTTACAGTACATAGGGTAGAGGGTTTTAGGGGGCAGTATATGTGGGGTATACAGTCCTTGGGGTATCATGTTGTTCTCAGTTGGTGGCAGGTAGTGATATATTGGGCAGCTATTTGCACGGTTGTTTCCTCTTCGCCCAGTAGGTTGCAGTTTTCTTTCTTCATTTGTGGAGATGAAATCCGGGATGTGGGCGGAGAGTCTCTGGAAGTGACCCTCTCAGAGTTTTTGTGTCTAACTTTGCAAATGTACTTGTACAGTGTAGGGTTGGTTCCTGCGCTTAGAGTTGATCTGGATTTCTGTGGATCTTGTGTGTGGGTTTATGTTAGGTTGTATTGCAGGCCTACAACTGAGTATACTTGTTGGAGGCGGCCAGAATATAATTATCTTAAATCATAAGGCATAGGAAAAATTTGGTCTTACCTCCATAAACGGACAAACCATATGAGTAAAAGTCTTTAATGATGCACAAAAAAAGACAACGCGTTTAATGGGTACTGGCCTTCTTCCTCCGGTCAATAACAACGTGCCTAAGTCTGTAGCAGTCACAGCTGTGGGTGCCTCTTTTTATTATACAGGGTGGGGCCATTTATATGGATACACCATTTTATGTGAATGGTGAAGTTAAACAAAACCACCGCTACTGGTCTGACACTAAAGCACATTGGATAGATCCCTCCAAGACTGTTGGAACAAACAAATTGATGGTATGATGTGGTATATGGGGTGTATCCATAGATGAGGTGTATCCATATAAATGGCCCACCCTGTATTGCCGGCCTGCTTATCGTGGAAGTATCCTTTGAGATGGAGCCTTCTTAAGAATACCTTCATATTACCACAGCGTGCAATCTTGTCTATGCCACATTTCTTTTCAGCCTATAACAAACATTCTTTACTTTTACTCTCACAAAGTTAACTCAAAATGTATGTTCTTTCCAAGTCAGCCCGAGTCTAAGGTTTGTGTTTATTAACCTTTAAAAATAGGTGAAGCGCTCATTAACAGCCCCTCATGACAGTACAAATACCCTGTAAGAGAAAAATATCTATCACAGCAATCTCTCTGCTAACATATAATATGCACACCATTAATCAGAGAGCAATCCACCTGTGGGAGAAAATACATATAGCACTATAATATTCTTTCAAAGTCCACCTAGAATAAGGAAGAAGACAGTTCCTATACGGTGTATATTGTACACACTAAAATCCAGAACCCCCCTAGAAGTCCACAATAGTTCCACTTGAATCTTGATCTCACTTTCCGCTCCACATAAACTGATTTCCAGATAAAATACGCTTACCAACAGTTGTGGCTGATTATATCACAGATCAGCAGACAGAGCATATATGGGTTGCAATCCCTCGCGGCGGATCACCTTCTCCCTGAATAATACTCAGAGAAACAGGGACAACATAGCGTAATCCAGCTTTCACACCACACCATAACACCCTGAGTGCTCCCTGCGTGACTCCCAAACGTGCGACACCACAGTGGTATATAGCTGAAATACACGCTCACCGAATGGACAGGCTGATCCTGTGTTGACCAGCTGCAAGCGCTTTCTTGTGTACACAATCTTCAGAGCGTTCCCAGCCTTTAAAACTCAGGAAATAAAATATATATAGCCCAGATCTCTTTAATTAAAGCACACTGGGTGGCTCACTGCAGCTCCATTCCACACGCATGATGCCAGATATCGATAGCAGCAGCAGCGGCTTCCAGAGGAAAGTTTTGGTGCAGCTGTGTGGCCTGAATCGGATCTATTTTCTCCTCTTGTCCCCTGTGATTACAAGATGCAAGCGACAAGTACCAAATGGCTCACTATTTGCCAGGAAGGGAGCCGGATCCTCCTGTGTTTATTAACCATTTAAGCTTTCTGGACGTAGTAGCTACATCCAGAAGGCCATGTGCGCTCCCGGATCGTTAGCCCATGAATCAATGAATCGGGCCATGGTGCCCGATCACCGATTCCTCTCCCCCGCAGAGAAAGCGACTGCTTCTCTCGGAAGCCTCGCTTTTTCTGCGTCCTACATCCCTTTACGTCCCTCTAAGCGTACATGTTACGCTTAGAGTGACGTCATGTAAACAAACCTAAGGTTGCCATCTTGTGGCCAAAAAGTAAAACTACATCTGCATAAAAAAACAAATAAAAAAATAAACATATTTATATTAAAAAAATTACTATTTACATCCCACCCTCCCAAAAATACCCAAATAAAATGTTTAACCACTTTACCCCCACGCGTACGCATTTCTCCGTCCCTTTTTCCATCCTTTCACCACCAGGGACGGAGAAATGCGTACTTTCCGCGCTCCCGCCACTGCCCGCGCTCCCGCTCGCTCTCGCGCACTCCCGCTTGTAAACACGCTGACGGCCGCTCGCCCGGAGATCAATGAACGGGAAAATCCATTCCCATTTGTTGATCTAAGCCCCACAATGATCCGCTGCTTCTCCGATAAGCAGCGCGATCATTATGAAAAAAAAATGCTTGCAGGTCGCATTAAACAAAGTTATTGTTGCCATCTTGTGGCCAAATAGTAAAACTACACCCTAAAGCATTTTTTACATACAAATAAATTAGTTTTACACAAAAAATTAACTCCTTACCTCCCACACTCCCCAATTTTTTTTTTTTTGTAATTTAAAAAAAAAAAAAATGACAATTAAAAAAAATACATAGTTACCTTAGGGACTGAACTTTATAAATATTTATGTCAAGAGGGTATAACACTGTTACTTTATAAACTATGGGCTTGTAATTAGGGATGGACGCAAAACTGAAAAAAATGCACCTTTATTTCCAAATAAAATATTGTCGCCATACATTGTGATAGGGACATAATTTAAACGGTGTAATAACCGGGACAAATGGGCAAATACAATATGTGGGTTTTAATTATGGAGGCATGTATTATTTTAAAACTATAATGGCCGAAAACTGAGAAATAATGAATTTTTTCAGTTTTTTCTTATTCTTCCTGTTAAAATGCATTTACAGCAAGGTAGCTCTTAGCAAAATGTACCCCCCAAAGAAAGCCTAATTGGTGGCGGAAAATAACAAGATATAGATCTGTTCTTTGTGATAAGTAGTGATAAAGTTATAGGCTAATGAATGGAAGGTGAACATTGCTCGGATGCATAAAGTGAAAACGACTGAAGGCTGAAGTGATTAAAGGAGTTATCAGGCAAAAATAGCCCAAATGGGCTTTACTCACCTTGGGCTTTCTCCAGCCCCTTGCAGCCGACTGTCCCAAGCCGACCGATTTCCGGTGTCCGTATTCAGGCCGACTGGGGGGTCAGCCGTACTGCGGCTGCGTAAAGCGCCACTGTCAATCACGGCCACGTGGGCCGCGGCGAACTGCGCATGTTAGGTAATCCTGCACAGTTCGCCGCGGCCCATGTGACTGTGATTGACAGAGGCGCTTCTCGCAGCCGCAATAAGGCCGACTCTGCAGTCGGCCTGAATACGGACACCGGGACAGCGGTGAGAAGTGGAGCGGTCGGCGTGGGACAGTCGGCAGTAAACAAAACAGTAAACAAAGTGTCAACTTGCCATAAATTAACAAACAAACCAATAATTTATTATAAGAAGCATTGGAGGTTTAGTGCCCCATCCGCTAATTCTTGCATCTCTTTCCCTAATGTCTCCACCCCACTACCCTCCAGATTGTAAACTCACAAGGGCAGGGACCTCCTCCTAATGTTTATTCTGCATGCACCAGTATTGGTGACGTCTCAAACTACACATCAACTAAGAGAAGCTTAACATAAGTTCATAGCTCATTCGCATTCAAAATGGTCCAAGGACTTGGGAATCTTGATAGATGAGACCCTTTGGAATAATATACTGAAACATATTTGGAGTATAGAGATACCTGCATGTCAGTTACTACAATTCAAATTAGTTATTAGAATAAAGAGGGGCAGGTCATCTACAGAAAACAACTGTTGGAGGAGTAATTACGTTTTTGCCAAGTTTCTTGCATATTTGGTGGAATTGTAATTCAAACTAGTCTTTTTGGGTAGATATACAAGATTTTATTCAAGCTCATTACTTGATTAACTAGCAGTCCCATATATTGACAGTTCTCGTTGGGGTCAATATTGATGCAGATACAGTTGATAAATTAAGGGCTAGATTAATTAATTTCCCTTTCCTGAATACCTCTCATTATAGCAGTGTGGAGATCTAAGATTACTTTCTTCTTGAGATTAAAAGCCAACAATATAGAAGAAGAAATAACTTTTATCTCCCAAAATGTGTACGTGTTCTTCGGCCGCCGGTGAGTTGGGCAAGGACAAGCCGAATGACGGCTCTCCCTGCTGCCTCTAAACTTCCCGGCGGCTCTAAATACTATTCCCCCTCCAAGTTGTCGCAACTTGGAGAGAGGTGTAATTCAGGGTCTGGTGATTTCCGGATCCCCGAATTACTCTTGTGCACATCATAGCATTGTAGCTATGAGGGCGCCCAGCTTCAGCGCTGAGTGCCGGAGTTACCTGCTTCGCCCAAAATTCCATAAATCCTACAAATATTACAAAGGATTTGTAAAGCTTGTGGATTACTAATATAGCAGTTAATTCACAAATTGCTGCTGACATTGCCCACTGCACGTCAATGTTACTGGCCTGTACTGAAAATAGTAATACTAGTTGCACAGATAGCGTGTCAAGCATTACTGTAGCAACGTGTGTACACGCGGTACAAAAGTAACACATGTACATAAGTGTTCACAGCCTTTGCCATGAAGTTTAAAATTCAGCTCAGGTGCATCCCTTTTTCCCGATCATCCTTTGAGATGTTTCTGCAGCTTAATTGGAGTCCACCTGTAGTAAATTCAGTTGATTGAACATTATTTGGAAAGGCACACATCTGTCTATATTAAGTTGCCACAGTTGACAGAGCATAAACCAAGCATGAAATCAAAGGAATTTTCTGTAGACCTCTAAGACAGGATTGTCTCAAGGCACAAATCTAGAGAATATCACAGAAAACATTCCGCTGATTTGAAGGTCCCTTTGAGCACAGAGGTCTCCATCATCGGTAAGTGGAAGAAGTTCAAAAGTACCGGGCTCTTCCTAGAATTGGCCGGTCATCTAAACTGAGCGATCGGGGGAGAAGGGCCTTAGTAGGTGTACCCGATGGTCACTCTGTAAGAGCTCCAGAGGTCCTCTGTGGGGAGAGGAGAACTTTCCAGAAGGACAACCAGCAATCCGCCAATCAGGCCTGTACGGTATAGCGGCCAGATAGAAGCCACTCCTTAGTAAA
This sequence comes from Hyperolius riggenbachi, assembly GCF_040937935.1. Classification (NCBI taxonomy): domain Eukaryota; kingdom Metazoa; phylum Chordata; class Amphibia; order Anura; family Hyperoliidae; genus Hyperolius; species Hyperolius riggenbachi. The sequence continues at coordinate 232,785,478 of NC_090655.1, forward strand.
AGGCACATGGCAGCCCACACGGAGTTTGCTAAAAGGCACCTGAAGGACTCTCAGACAATGAGAAACACAATGCTCTGGTCTGATGCCAGCCAAACTCTTTGGTGTGAATGCCAGGCGTCACATTTGAAGGTAACCAGGCACCGCTCATCACCAGGCTAATACCATCCCTACAGTGAAGCATGGGGGTGGTAACATGAATTCTGTGAGGATATTTTTCAACAGCAGGAAAAGGGAGACTAGCCAGGATAAAGGGAAAGAGGACTGCAGCAATGTGTAGAGACATCCTTGATGAAATCCTGCTTCAGAAGCGCTCTTGAAGACTGTTCATCTTTCAGCAGGATAACGGCCCTAAGCACAGTGGCTTCAGGACAACTGTGAAGGTCCTTGAGTGGCCCAGCCAGTCTCCAGACTTGAATCCAATTGAACATCTCTGGAGAGATCTTAAAATATCTGTGCACCAATGCTTCCCATCCAACGTGATGGAGCTTGAGAGGTGCTGCAAAGAGGAATGGGTGAAACTGACCAAGGACAGGTGTGTCAAGCTTGTGACCTTAGTCTGTATTTGTGTTGCTGGATGTTCTGATTTAACAGAGTTTTGACCGTCTCTGTGATCTATGCCCCCACTATTTGTTTTGTACTCTGTACAGTGATACAGAAGATGTTAGCACTATATGAATTAGAATAAATACTGTAATACTAATCTTTGAAAGATGCTTTTGTTTTCCTGTTGTAATTAAGGCATCTGAATGACATTTATTTCTGTTTGCAAAAAAAGGTCTCCGTACTCCCGTCTGATGTTCTGAATTATATAAGCTGTGTATCCCAACATCAGTTTACAGGAATAGAGTCTGAAGAAGGCTTATTAGCCAAAAACGTACTCTATTTTTTTTTCCCTTTTAAGTTGGCCAATAAATAGTATTATCCTGATTCAAAACTTCTTGCTTTTAGTGAAGGCTAACATGGTACCATACTAGATTGTCCTTTCTCGTGTGCATTAGTCTATAAACTCCTGATTAAAGCACATTGGAAATAATAAAATGAATAAATAGTTTATACTGTGTGTCCAAATCCAGAGTTGTCTGAAAGTTTATTTATCGCTGTACTCCAGTAAGTATAATACATGATTCAACTTACAAACACCCTCCCGAAACAGAACAAAAAGTGTGGGAAATATTTTGTTCAGAAATGAATCCTTGTCGGACACAAGAGGTCTCATGCTGGAGAGAAGCCATATTTGTGCTCTGGGTGTCAGAAAAGTTTTTAGTGCTGAAAATCCGAGATAGCAATTAGACATGGCATCTTTGTTTTTGCCAGTAGCAAGCTTCCAGCGTGTAACACTTCACATGACCTCTGGTCTGAAGTCAGCTGGCCAATAAGGATGGATATGTGGTGGTTCAGGTGACGGGATATCTCTTCTCAAAAGAGTGGAGATCCCTAGGCTTACAAAGAACGGGAGACCAGGAGCCCGATGGTGCAGTATCGTCAGGTACAGTATAATACAGAATGTTGTGGGTAGTGTATACTCACAAGGATGGGTTGCAATCCTGCAAGCACCGTATGTGCAAGCGGAAATAAAAGTGTTCTCGCTCGGTGTCCCTGATCCTTCTGCAACTGGGTGTTTGCTCTCATCCTCTCTTTCTTTCTACTGGTGGACTAAATCAAACAGTAGTGAGGCATTTACACCTCAACTGGAGGTTTGGAGTAAAAACGGGAATGGAAATGTTGGGGAAGCGCCCAATATAGAATAGGGTGAGTGGACTTATGTTCTGTATAAATATAAAAAGAGAGGTGTCTTACCTCTAACGAAGACTCAGGTGGGGAAAAGGAGTCTTTATTGTAAAAATGGTTTTGTTGTAGACAACACATTTAACGGGTTTCGGCCAGCTTCCTCAGGTCAGTACAAAAAAAAAAAAAAACTAAAGTCAATATAAATATCTTAACTATTAGCAGTGTGGTGTGAGGCACCCTTTGTAACTTATTATATATTGGGCGCCTCCCCAACATCCCCAATAAGGATGGATGTCACCCTGGTGCAAATATTAGCTTACCTGAGAATGGCCTCATGTACGTACCATGCCCCCCCCCCCCTTTCCCCGTGGAGCTCCACGACAGCAATACCAGCCAACAAAGACCATGATATTGGGGGACGTTCTCTCTAAGGAAGGGCAGAAATGCACCCCTCTCTTGCAAGCACTACCCCCCCCCCCCTTTTTCCCCATTCAGTCCAAGGACAAGAAGCTAATTTCCACCTCCAGGCTTAAGATGCAGTAGATCCTTGAGGGGCTTATACTGGAATACGGAAGCTCTTTTTGATAATCAGGTCTGCCTCCTATTTTTGACCCCCTACCTATTTGGAACAACATGTTAACATGTTAAACAAAAAACAAATACTCACCTATGGAGAGGGAAGGCTCAGGGGCTTATAGAGCCTTCCCACTCCTCTCATGGTCCCCGCGTTCCAGTGCTGGCTCCCCCGGTAGCAGTATTCGACTGATCAGTCTAATACTGCTCTCTGCCACCACGGCAGGCTTCTGAAGTCTTTGGGAGCCTGAGTGCTCTCGAAGACAGGCGGCCCCGTACTGTGTATGTGCGAGCATGCGCTCCTCCAAAGCCTCCCACAGCAGGGTATTCAAAAGGGGTGACATTGCTGCTGGAATGCAGGGACTGTAAGTGGCTCCGGAAAGGCTCTATAGGACCCAGAGCCTTCCCTCTCCATAGTTGAGTATATCCCCCCCCCCCCCAGCTTAACATTAGCTTAAAGGAGAACTGAAGTAAGAGGTATACAGAGGCTGCTGTATTTATTTCCTTTTAATCAATACCAGTTGCCTGGCAGCCCTGCTGGTCAATTTCTCTGCAGTAGTATCTGAATAGCACCAGAAACAAGCATGCAGCTAGTCTGGTCAGATCTGACATTAATGTCAGAAGCGCCTGATCTGCTGCATGATTGTTCAGGGGCTATGGCTAATAGTATTAGAGGCAGAGGATCAGCAGGAGGGCCTGGCAACTGGCATTGCTTAGTTGGAAATAAATATGGCAGCCTCCATATCCCTCTCACTTCAGTTGTCCTTTAAGCCAGACGAATTCAAACAAAGTCGTGCTATGACCCCTCTGGAGGAGCCTCTTGCAATGGCCATGCGTGTCACTTCCTCTTCCTGCTTCATTCAGTGATGCACTTCTCTAACAAAGAAGACAGGGGTGACCCGGAAGTTATAGCATAGCCAAGATAGCAGCCGTGATTTTTAAATTGGAATCGAACAAAGTCGATTTGGTGTAGAACGGCGATTCAGGCATCAGGCTACAGAAAGGTATGCATCTTTAAGTATTTTGCAGTACTGGTCAGAGTCTTAAAAGCATACCCATGAGAGGTGCTCGGAATCCCTTTAACATAGTTACTCTATGGTAATTGACATAACAGTCGCTAGTGAAGTATTACAGTAGTGATACTTCACAAGACCGCTCGCATTTAAAGTTACACACATTGGTATGTAAGCAAGGTGCATAACTAGGGAAGGCACGCGCCTTACATAGCAGCGAGTGCTACAATGTAAGGTGTGTATAGTGGCTGCTCCTTCACATTAAGGCGCAGCTTAATAAATCAAGTCCACAGTCACTCAAATGGCATAACACGTGTCAGGGGCATAACTAGAAATCACTAAGCCCCCTGCACAACTTTGGATGGGGCCTCTCTACAGGCTTGCCCCCTCTTGCTTTCTGCACAGGTAAAATGAGAACCAATGTTATTCGATTGGCTTGTGCACACTTGAATGTGTTTTCCCCATGCAGATAAAAACTGACAGCAGTGAAGAACTGCAGGCATTGTCTCTATCAATTACATTAGCTTCTGTGATAAAACGTGCATGTTTTCATACATACGGACAGACACATGGTGTGCAGAAAACTGAATAGGGACTGCTGTCTATAAATCTTTGCCTGCAAAACTTTGTAGGATTACTTATAAGTGGCTGAGCAGATGCAGTCATTAGAACAATTGTGCAGAAAGCTTTTTTTTCTCTCTCCTCGCCTATAGTTGTCAGTCTCTCAGGACAGGGAAAAGAAACTTCCCACATGGGGCCCCCTGAGCGTACGAGAGAGAACGGCGCCGGAGACTTGGGCGCAGGACACAGCCAGTATATGGCTGATACTGCTGCCGCACAAGTCCGGGCTGTGTTAATTACTATTCCCCCTCCAGGCCGACATGGATAGTGGGGGAATGAAATAATTTGGCTTCCAGCAATTGCTGGAAGCCGAATTATTGTTTTAAAAGCAACTTCAGATCCGTCTTCTGACGGCGCTGAAGTTACTCCCTGTGCCTGTGATAGCCGTAGTTCCTATTACGGCCTATGGTGGCGCCGGCTGCGCCCAAGTCTCCTGCACTGCTGCGCCCAAGTGTCCAGCGCTGGATTTACCGTGTTCGCCCCCTGAGGCTTCTGGGCCCACCTGCATCCCTTGCAGGGTCTATTGTTATGCCCCGACACGTGTACCGCAGCATCATTCCTGTTAACCGTGTACCACGGGGTACGCTAACTGCTGATGGTAGCAATGGTATAGCTGTGCGCTACGTGTGCAGGGCAGTATTACCGGCAGGGGTGCTCAGATACCCCTTTTTAAAAATCCGAATTGATTCAGATCCGGATACCTAGATATCTGGATCAGAATCGGATATCCGAATCCGAACTTTTGGGTATCCGAGTAGAATCGGATATCCGAACCCAATATGCGGTTGGATTCGGATATCCGTATAGAAAACCGAAAGTGGTCTTTAAAATGCTTCCAAAACGTTTTGGAAGCTCTCTCTCTCCCTCTCTCCCTTCTGCTCGGATACCAGAACAAAAACTCCGACCAAGATTTCAGATTTCAAATAGAAATCCGAATTAACTCGGATAGTGCCATTCGGATTTGCACAGCTATCTGGAATCCAATCCAAAGTTCGGATAGTGGTAAAAAGTTCGGATTATCTGGGTAGTTCGGATACCCGAATATTGGATGAGCACCACTGATTACCGGTGGTTGGTGCTCCAACCCACAGTGGATAAAGGGAGCTCAGACAATGATGTTAAACAATACCAAATGTTCAGCAGTAATGAAATCAGCACTTCTTCAATTTTACAATTTTATTAATACTGCAATACACCCAACTATTCAGGACATGTTGTCTTATCAAGGAGCAAAATAACTGAAACAACATAAAACAAAATCAGTATGCCTATAACTCCTAGAGACAAAAACACAATTTACATCCAGACCAAGGTCAAATCAAAAGTGATAATCAAATGAGTAAAACATATAAAAAAAATGTTCTGATGCACAGAACAGACCACAACAGACAAGTGTATGTATGTCAAGGGATCCTACGTTTAAATGATACATCAGCTCCAACGTGATTTTAAAAAAGGATGCTGTCTGTGTGTATAGGAAGTTGTGCAAAGTCTTACTGCACCTCCCGTGCCCCAACGTCACCCTCCATTCTCCCTCAATTCGGCCCGTTCGGTGCCTCCTGGATGGTGCGGTCAGTGACCTCCGACCCTGTTGTGCTATGATACGTACTGACTTTCCTTGTGTCTATTGTGCCAATGTAAACTGGAGCCTGGTCCATGTGGGGCTCATGTGATGCTTCTAACAATAGCAAGATGGCTGCTGCTGGGCTAGGAGTAGGTTCGGCTGAGGTTCCAATAGACTGCAAAAGGTTAACTGTGGGAGGAGTTGGCTAGTATATAGCCAGCTATCACAAAAGAGAAGGGGCTTTTTTCTGTTTCTATACTATGCTGCACATGAGCAGTATGTCAGCTAGGGCACCTTACAATCACATGCGTGCGCTTACGTCATATGTAGTGATGGGCTGAACCTTAAATTTAAGATTCGCAAAATCACGCAAAAGTTTGAGAATCTTCAATGGCCAGGCGAATTCTAAAACCTACAGGGACTGTTTCTGGCCACAAAAGTGATGGAACAGTTGTTTCAAGGGGCCTAACACCTGAATGGGGGCATGGCGGAGGGGGTATTCATGGCAAAAGTCCCACCAAAAATTACGTAGTTGATGCAGAGTCGTGTTTTAATCTCTGAAGGGCAGAAATCACAGTACATTCCTTAATTTGTAGAATTAAGTGGTTTCAATATCAGGCGTCTGTACACAGCGATAAGGTAGTGTAAGAGTTAGGCCCACTTCACACTGACAGACAAAATGCTTCATTTAATGCACCGCAAAGAGCTTTAGTGATAACGTCAGGTGAGAAAATCATTGTTTTACTAGTTGACACCTCCAGGACTTTGTTAGTCCTCTCAGTGGCAATCTTTGTGTAGTTGCCGCCGTGCTTGTGTGCACATTCGCGGGAGTGCAGGCAATCGTGGTTTTCCAGCCCCTATGCTTGGGCTGAGGTTCAGTGACCAAAAAAAAAAAACACTGATTCTGCACTCAGGCCTTATACAGGTGGCAGTAGTGGATACTAGATTCCAATAGTGGTGGTGTAGGACTATTGGGTTAGTGCACCAGCAGACCTGTCTCCAACAGCTAACTAGGGATGGTCAGAATGCAAATTTCCAATTCCATGGTAAATCCGCATTCCGTCATGTACCGATTACCGATTCCGCTTTCTGGTACCAATTTCCGCATTCCAATGCGGAATTTCCGCCGGAAATCGCTGAAATTCCGCCCGACTTTAACATCGATTTTCTCAAAAACTATAAGGTCTTTTTGAAAACTTGTTTTTGCATCTTGTTCAGAAGATTCTGTTTAATAAACCCTGCAAATTTGGTGTTTGTAGGACTTACGGGGGCTTTGCTATTAACCGCTACAGTCGGCGGATTTTTACTGTAATGTAAAATGCAGAAAATAGGCAGATGCAGATTTTCTGCATTTTACATTAAAGTAAAAATCCGCCGACCAAATTTTCAGGGTTTATTAAACCGAATCTTGTGAACAAGATGCAAAAAAATGTTTTCAAAAAGACCTTATAGTAGAAAATCAATGTTAAAGTCGGGTGGAATTTCCGTGATTTCCGGCGGAAATCCGCCTAGGGCACTTGCATTACCGATTTCCGCATTCCGATGCGGAAATGCAATTTGCGATCGGAATTTCGGAAATCGCATTTCCGCGGAATCCAAATGAGCATCCCTACAGCTAACGTGTGCACTGGACACACAGAACTGCAATATAACAATAGCAAGAAAAAGAAAAACAGCCCTTTGAAGGGTGAACTACTGTAGCATTAAGCACTAACTACACCTGTCTGCAACAGCTAAAGTGCACTGTGTGGGCACACTGAACAGTAATATCACAAAGAATAAAACACAGCCATTAGAAGGGTTCCAGGGGAAGTAGGTGGTGAATTGGTACTGTACAGACCTGGCCAAAAGTTTTGAGACTCTCAAAAATATTTGTTTTCACAAAGTTTGCTGCTAAACTTCTTTCTAGATCTTTGTTTCAGTTGTTTGTGATGTACTGAAATATAATTATAAGCACTTCATATGTTTCAAAGGCTTTTATTGACAATTACATGAGATTTATGCAAAGAGTCAGTATTTGCAGTGTTGGCCCTTCTTTTTCAGGACCTCTGCAATTCGACTGGGCATGCTCTCAATCACCTTCTGGGACAAATCCTGACTGATATGCAACCCATTTTTTCATAATCACTTCTTTGAGTTTCTCAGAATTAGTTTGTTTTTGTTTGTCCACCCGCCTCCTGAGGAATGACCACGGGTTCCCAATGGGATTAAGATCTAGGAAGTTTCCATGCCATGACCCAAAATTTAAACGTTTTGGTCCCCGAGCCACTTAGTTATCACTTTTGCAGCCACTAAGGCCCCGTTCACACTTGTGGTTTTGTAAAAACCGGAACGGATGTCCAGACCGCACCGGATCCGGACCGGACCTGATCCGTACGGTTCCTATCTGGATCTGGTACGGATCTGGTACGGATCCGGTCCGTTTGCATCCATTTTCCGTGCGGTATGAACACGGTTGCGGTCCGGATCCGGTTTCTTAAAGAGATAACAACCTGTATAAATACCTGGGGTCTGGGAGGTCAGCAGAAGCTCTGGGGTCATTGTTGGAGACAGGTGGACGTTGCTGTGGTCCGCATCCCCCTTGTCCCACAGGGCTGGTATCTGCTGCACCTCTAGGATGAGGTCTTCTGCTGTGTAGGGCCTCACCTCCTCGTTATCAGACATATCATCAGACATGTTGCTGCCAAAGAGCTCCAGCATGAAATCGCTGCTGCTCCACTCTGTGAACGCTGGGCCCATGTGGTCCCCATCCGAAATGGCCACTATACCATAGAAAAAGCATAGGAAGTGGGGTAGAACGTCCGGTTTTTATAGCCAGTGTGTTGTGCGCTCTCCGTTTCTCATTGGTTTGTATTGGCCGGATGCAACAGTCAGGCTCCGCTCCGGATACGTCTTCCGGAGGAGCCGGACTAAAAAATAGCGCATGTTGGATCTTATGCCGGAGTCCGGATCCGGTCCGGCTCCGGTCCGGACGAAACGGACGCATGTGAACGGACGCATAGACTTTCATTGCTATGCCGTGCGTCCGTTCCGCATGCGGTCCGGCACGGCGATTTCGGACAGGCGACCGCTAATGTGAACCGGGCCTTAGTTATCACTTTTGCCTTATGACACGGACGGTGCTCTATCGTGCTGGAAAATGCATTTTTCTTCACCAAACTGTTGTTGGATTGTTGGAAGACGTTGCTGTTAAAGGGTGTTTTGCTACCATTCTTTATTCATGGCTGTGCTTTTGGCAAAATTGTGAGTGAGCCCACTCCCTTGGATGAGAAGCAACCCCACACATGAATGGGAAGAAAACACCAAGAGCCCAATATAGTGTAGTATGTACTGGTAATGTAAGATTTATAGAGTCATTCAAAATGTAATACTAACCAGGGTTACCATTAGGCAACCACTGTCAAGGCAGGTGGGGAGATTGTCCTGACCCCACTCAGGATTAAGAAGTCGCTCTCTGTAGTAGAAGAAGGAAGTGGGTTCAACCCTCCACCTAGGGTGGACTCAATGTAGCAATAAGATAACAGAGGCGCCAAAAGGATAAAAGGGACTAAATGAGCTTAAAAAACAATTTGGCAATAGAGGAGGCAGTGGTGGACTTACCCCCTCCAAGCAGAACACACAACTGTAGATTTTCAGTCAAAAAACGTTTATTGGGTACTCCAAAATAAAGTGAAATGCGTTTTGCAGGTTCAACCTGCTTCCTCAGGCAATACAGATAGGAGTAAAAAAGCTGTGAATCATAGAGACCATGGAGTCAATGTAACTAGAATGCTTGCATAGGAATCAATATTGTCTGGGGGGGGGTCAATCTTACCTGTCTGACATCTTCTTCGTGCGTCCCTCGGCGCCTCCCACGATGTGCTCTACGCTAGTCACGTGATTACAAACACTTCCTCCTTCAACCCGGAAGGAGGAAGTGTTTGTAACCATGTGACCACCGCTTGGAGCGCATCGTGGGAGGCGCCGAGGGACAGGCGAAGAAGACGTCAGAAAGGTAAGATTGAACCCCCCGCACAAGTTTACTGGGAGATATCTGGATAGAACTATCCGGATGTCTCCCGGTTCTGCATTTGAGCAGCCCTGATGGGAAGTCTCCTGTTCCTTTTAAGTCCATTACAGGTGTTGCTGCACTATTGAATAAGTGACCATTTCACTACCTGTTCCTCTCCACCCAAATACCAGGGATGCTCATCCGGATTTCGGATATCCGGGTAACACGGATATCCAAACTTTTTTCAGCTATCCAATTCGGATTTGGATTCTGGATTTTTTTTAACCTCGCTTTATCGCTTCATTTTCCTACAACAAAGCATTCCCTGTGTGGCAGCAGAGTGGTGCAGTGGAAGTGTGCTGGGCCCATAACCCAGAGGGTGATGGATCAAAACCATCCTCTGCTAGTTATGATTTCATTTTTGCACCTCGCTTTATCGCATGGGCAAAATGATTTCCATAGCCCTGTAAGAGAAAGTGTAATAAGGGCCCTTCCGTAACATAGATAATACGGTAGCTAAGACTACTCCTGGGCCTTTCTTGTAGTTGAAGAGATGAGTGAGCTGTGACACCACACTTAAAAAAAAAAAAAAAAAAAAAAAAAAAGCAAACCGCGAAGCTTCCCCATATTGGAGCATTGGATTTGGTAAAGTCTTACGCCAATGTGTTGTAAGACACAAGTAAGCTTTAGGTTAGCAGGAATGGTTGCATGGCCACCTAACTTTTCATCCTTCCCACCCTTGCCCTGGAATCTTCCGGACTTCAAATTGCTGTCCTTTGCTGTGTATGTTACACCAGCATCATCCATGGGGGCACATGATCTTTCTGAAGTCATTTTTCTCTTGGGTATATCACAATAGTACATGCTAGGCCGGCTTCATGCTAGGCTTCATGCTGGGCAGGCTTTGGTGGTATAATGGTGAGCACAGCTGCCTTCCAAGCAGGTGACCTGGGTTCGATTCCCGGCCAATGTATGTGAGCTGGCTTTTGACATCCTACAAATTCTAACCCGGGAGAGGGAGGTGGTGGTGGTATTATTGTTTTTTAGCTTCTAAAATGGTGAAATGGTCTTTTAAAGACCATTTCCAGTTTGTTATCTGGATATCTGACCCGGATCGGATAGAGAGGTATCTGGATCCGAATTAGTTCCAGATAGTGAAAAGTGGTATCCGAGCACCCCTGCCAAATACACTATGCTTGCTGTTTTTTGGTTTTTTTTTGAAAAAATATCCTGGATAAATATCCCTGCAAGCCTTGTCTCCTTCTCACCAACTACTGATAGCCCTTTTTTTTTTTTTTTTTTACACATTAATGCTATTGTTACTTGTAATAATTTCACATGGGCTAATAATAACAGCTAATCACTGCTGTGCAAATCGCCATTATACATCACTCTCTTTTTTTGGGATTATATTGTGTAATCATGTATGTGTGTGTTTAATACACAGTATATATGTATACCTCTATACGTCACCACTGAATATATGACAGATAGATGTATATCTCTATATGTCACCATTGTTCTGTGATATTTTTATGAACTAGCTATAACAATATCGATTCCTATGCAAGCATTCTAGTTACATTGATTCCATGGTCTCTGTGCTTCACAACTTTTTTACTCCTATCTGCATTGCCTGAGGAAGCAGGTTGAACCTGCGAAATGCGTTTCACGTTATTTTTGAGTACCCTATAAATGTTTTTTGACTGAAAATCTACAGTTGTGTGTTCTGCTTGGAGGGGATAAGTCCACCACTGCCTCCTCTATTACCAAATTGGTTTTTAAGCTCATTTAGTCCCTTTTATCCTTTTGGCGCCTCTGTTATCTTATTGCCCACATGAATGGTCTCAGGATGCTTTACTGTTGGCATGACATAGGACTGATGGTAGCACTGACCTTTTCTTCTCCTGGCAAGCCTTTTTCCAGCCAGATGCCCCAAACAATCGGAAAGGGGCTTCATCGGAGACTATGACTTTGTCCCAGTTCTCAGCAGTCCATTCACCTTACTTTCTGCAGAAGATCAATCTGTCCCTGATGTTTTTTTGGGAGAGAAGTGGCTTCTTTGCTGCCCTACCAGGTGGGAAGGATAGATGATTGGCTGGCATGTGTCTGCTGACTCTAAGGTAAGGGGTACATTTTTGGCTTCATTATAACATATAGGGGCAGGTCGAACACGCAATGTTTGCAAATAGACACAAATGCAAACAGACGTTGTTCGCCGCAAACTATTCGCCAGCCGAACAGTTTGGGCCATCTCTAGTTTCTGACTGAAGTCTGACTAGATTAGCTGCATGCATGTTTCAGGTGTGTGGTTCAGACACTACTGAAGCCAGACAGATGCGCAAGGCTGCCAGGCAACTAGTAAATGTAAATAAATATGGCACCCATATGCTTGGCACTTCAGGTGCCCTTTAAGAGAGTACTATTTACCAGAGGCTGAAGTTTTCAACATGCCTACTACCATGGTTGCTGAGCTTGCAACCTGGATTTTTGAGTACGGTACAGTAGAGTTCAATAGAGTCCCTTTATAGTAAACGTCAAGGGACTGGACAAAGTGGTTTACTATATAAGAAGTTCAGTAAGCCAGCACCTATTAAGTAAGGAAACCTTGGGCAACACTGCTACTTCCGACTGAGTATGCTCTTGATGTTTAAGCTACATCAAAATGTACAGTGTTCAATATGCAGAGATTTCCATGTAGTAATAATAATGCTTGCCCAGGATGCATAGATCTCACCATTTAATGCAGATACAGTACTGATGGTGTGCTTCTCTGTCCACATTTCTGTGCAGCCTGGATGATCCAGTAGGGTTGCTGCCATGCACAAGCAAGACACATATGACAGACAATTCCCTCAGTAATCAGGAAGCGGCTTACACCGGAAGTGTTGGTCTCACCAGTTGGTGCATTTGAGGTAATCCACACAGGCTCAAAGTAGTGTTCAGATAGCGAGCATTCTACAAGTGGCTGCCAGCTCACCCTATGGGATCAATCCGAAAGCCGAATTCCATTAATCTGATTAAATAAGTTAGCAATAGGTTAGCAGGAATTTGGCCATTAATGGACACAACAGATCGTTTTGGATCAATCACCGTGGCAATTAGAACTGATTGATCAGCCGTGGAATTGTACCATTAATGAGCACGTCAAAATAAACGTATACACCTCATTTCTACTGTAGGTTTGAGAACCAGGTGCCATGTGTGGGCCACCCAACTCCATCAGCCCTCTACCTCTGATCACAATGTCCCAAGTCTAAGATCACCCCCTCCAATTGTGTGCGAGGCTGATGTTCTGTACCACCATTAGTGCTGAGCCGAAATTTTCGAAATTTCGCGTTACTATAATTACGCATGCGAAATTTGCTATTACGATGCAAAATTATGGTAGCGTAATTGCCATTAAAATCGTAAATGAAAATACCATAAGCGTAATTTTCAATGCGTAATTTCGCGTTTCGTTCATAACGTAATTTCGCGTTAAACCATAAAGTAATTTTACGTTAAACCATAACGTAATTTTGCATTTCTTCGTAATTTTGCGAATTTCGTAATTACTTGTTAGCAGGGTTGCTCGCGAATTTTCGCCAAAGGCATTTTCGTCTGCATGGCGAATTTTGATGCGAAATATCAGTACATGGCGAATTTTATATGCGAAATAGTATTCCGTAACGCGAAAACGACGCGAAAATTAATGCTTACAGTAATATAAACTATCGCGAAATTACGTTATGTAACTACGCTTACAAACGGTTGCATGCAAGGCAAACGTAATTTCGCGATACCCACTGTAATGAGAAAATTACGCATACGCGGAATTTCGCGAAATCTTTCTTCATTACGATTATGTACTTACGGCCATAATCGAAATTACACTAATTACGCAAAATCGTAATTAAGTTATTACGCTCATCTCACCATCCTTCATGAAACCTTGTTCACAGCAGCTCAGTCCAAGCCTCACCTCTATCTACACCAAGTCCCTACAGGAGAGCAAAGTCTTCACTTTAAGAGGTTCAGTGTCATCCCTGTCCCTAAAAAGCAGGGAGTCTCCAACCCTGATAACTTTAGGACTATGGCCCTTACATCTGTCACCTTGAAGACCATTGAAAGAGGTTCTATCCCGCTTTAAAGTGAACCTAAAGTCAGGATGAAAAAATGAGTTTAATTCACCTGGTGCTTCCCTCTGCCCCCTGAAGCTGATCGGTGCCCACGCTGACTCCATCAGATGTCCCTGGGCTGGACCGGCCGGCGGCGACTTCCGGTTTCGCCGTCACCGGCCGACAGGCTGGGAACGTGAGTGATTCTTCGCGTTCCCAGCCAGAATAGCGCCCCCTATGCTGCTATTGCAGCCTCCTTATTCTGCAATAGCAGCATAGGGGACGATATTCTGTCTGGGAACGCAAAGAATCACTCGCGTTCCCAGCCTGTCGGCTGGTGACGGCGAAACCGGAAGTCGCCGCCGGCCGGTCCAGGGACATCTGATGGAGTCAGCGTGGGCACCGATCAGCTTCAGGGGGCTGAGGGAAGCCCCAGGTGAGTTAAATTCATTTTTTCATCCTGACTTTAGGTTCACTTTAAGCTCTCTACATGCCTCTACTGGACACATTCCATTTTATGAATAGATAAAATAGGTCCACCGACAATGCCATCAATACTTGTCTGGTGCTCAACAGTGATCACCTGGACAGATCAGACTCGTATGTTGGGATCATCCTTCTGGACTTAAGCTTCACTTAATGCCATCAGCCCCTGCATACTACAGGAAAATCTTGCTGCATTCGAGGTCCATCCCACCCTACGCCTATGGATCATGGACTCCCTCACCAAAAGTTCCCAAGTCGTCAAGCTGGGTGATATATCTCCTCACAAACAAGGGTTATTAACACGGGTGCCCCACAAGGCTGTGCCTTGTCTCTGATACTATTCTTCCTCTATACGAAAAGCTGACACCACCATCATTGGATTTGCCACCAAGAATGATGGGCAGGCCTACCATCAGCAGGTTGACAGACTATGCCACTGATGTAGTGAGAACAGGCTGGTCCTTAACACAGCCAACACCATTGAGATGATCATTGACAACAGGATGCATGCCTTTAACAGCACTGAAGTTGATAGTGTACCCTGCGTCCTCTTCAGCACCACTATCTTCAATGACCTGAGCTTGAAGGCTAACACCGCCTCTACCCAGAGGAAAGCCCAGCAGAGACTATTCTTTCTTTGCCAAATTAATAAGTTTGGTATGGCCCAGTAGCTAAGTTCTGAGGAGCTTCATCACCACTATTGGAGATGATGTTCTCCCATCTTGGACTGGTAAGCTGGCTCTTCCGCCAGCAACTAGGGATGCTCATTCGGATTTTGCGGAGTTTAAATTTCCACATTTCTGATTGGAAATCAACATTTGCGATCAGAGTTTGGAAAAAGGAGATCGGAATTCTGCGGAAATCTGATTTACCGTAACTCAGTAATTTTAGTCCAATCACAGAACTCGGAAGCATTGGACCAATCAGAGAATGCAGAATTTTTCAGCAAAAATCGGATCACTGCAATAATTTTAGACAAATCACAAGACCGATTTCCCATTTTTCCAATTTTTTTTTATTTTGCATTTTCTGATGCAAAATATGACTATTAAAATATTCCATGGAAATAGAAAATGTGGAAAATCGGAAAAATGAAATTGGCTTTGGTGGAACTCAAAATATCATCAGATCAGTGGTGAGGATCGTTGGTAAAGCCCTCCCCCCACTTGACCTTCTCCAGACTTTGCTCCAGAGCATTGAGGATTGGCAGCGATCCCTGAAACACTTGTATCCAGAAAATAACAGCAGTACAAAAAAAAGAGAGGAGTTGATTGTGTAATTGCACCTTTTCTTAAGATTGCTTCAAACATGGTTGCAACTTGTGCGCAGCTTAACAATAGACCAATCAAAAAGTTGCAGCTAAGTCTGAATGCCATAATTCCAAGCTGGATACAAATTACAACTAAGGCCTCTTTTCCACAGACTGTTGATAGGAAGTGAAATGCCTCTCAAACTCTCACAACTGCTCACTGCTGCCTGGTAAGGCCCAGTGCACACCAAAAACCTCTAGAAGATCTGCAAAATGCTAAAGGTTTTTGAAGCAGATTTTCAGAGCGATTCTAGGCCAGTGCTGGGCCGAAATTACGCATTAGCGTAATTACGCATCGTAATTCACTACAAATGCACCGTCAGGGCCCTTTTCCACTAGCAATCGCTAGCGTTCACGCTGAATGCTAGCGATTGCTGAATCGCAATTACCGGCGATTCCCCGACGTTCGCGGCCGTGATTTTGCTATGCTATGCACTGCATAGCACAATCGCGGCAATTATCGCTCCGCCGCGCGTTCGCGTTCCCGGCAAAAACGAATCGCGGTAGTGGAAATGACCTACCGCGATTCCTATGTTAAAAAGCAAACCGTAGCGAATGTAAAATCGCTAGAGGTTTGCGTTTTTGCGATTTTGCGCTGGTGGAAAAGGGCCCTAAGCGTTACGTGTAAGGTTACGGTATTACACGTAATTAATTACGCGTAGACCGTAGGTTACGTTATTACGCGTAACAAATTACGCGTAAGACAGTAAACTCCCATTGAAATTACACAGTCTGCCGTAATCGCGTAATATTACGCTCCCGTATAATATAAAAAAGCCGCCGACTTTAAGGGTTAATAGCAAAGCCCCCTTAAGTGCTAAGAGACTCAAATTTGGAGAATATATTAATTAGATCAGAAGGAATAAGAGGAAAATTTTTTTTTTCAAAAAGACCTTATAGTTTTTGAGAACATTGATGTTAAAGTTTCAAAGGAAAAATATATACATTTAAAAACCCGCTGACTTTAACGGTTAATAGCAAAGCCTGCTTAAAATTTAGGAACACCAAATTCACAGGGTATATTAAGGGGATCAGTGGGAATAAGAGGAAAATTTTTTTTTTCAAAAAGACCTTATAGTTTTTGAGAAAATCGATTTTTAAGTTTCAAGGGCAAAAATGTCTTTTAAATGCGGAAAATGTCAGTTTTTTTTTGCACAGGTAACAATAGTGTTTTATTTTCATAGATTCCCCCAAGTGGGAAGAGTTTTACTTACTTCGTTCTGAGTGTGGGAAATATTGAAAAAAAACGACGTGGGGTCCCCCCTCCCAGAACTCTTTAACCCCTTGTCCCCCATGCAGACTGGGATAGCCAGAATGCGGAGCACCGGCCGCGTGGGGCTCCGCACCCTGACTATACCAGCCCGCATGGTCCATGGATTGGGGGGTCTCGGAAGGGGAGGGGCAGCCAAGCTTTCCCCTCCCCCTCCGAGCCCTTGTCCAATCCAAGGACAAGGGGCTCTTCTCCACCTCCGATGGGCGGTGGAGGTGGAGGCCGCGATTTCCTGGGGGAAGTTCATGGTGGCATCTGGGAGTCCCCTTTAAAAAGGGGTCCCCCAGATGCCCACCCCCCCTCCCAGGAGAAATGAGTATAGAGGTACTTGTACCCCTTACCCATTTCCTTTAAGAGTTAAAAGTAAATAAACACACAAAAACAAAAAGTATTTTAATTGAACAAAAAACATAACCAAGGAAAAAGTCCTTTAATATTCTTAATTAACCAAGGCATTAATACTTACCTGTCCCTTTAAAAGCCAGTTCCCACGCAATATCCTCGGAAATATACTAATCAGTTACAATGTAACAAAGTTGTTACAATGTAACAACTTTGTTACTTTGTAACTCCACCGCACCCGACGTCACTCGCCGCTCACCCGCCGGCCGCCGCATACACTAACGCTAAGTCCCCGCCGCAGGGGAGGACTGGGACCTTTTGGCCTGGGGGGACAACACAAACTAGAGGCCCGTTTCACGGCATCCCCAGCCTAAAGCCATATCTTTCTTGTGTGCAAATCCTCAAATTGTGATGACTAACAGCCCCAGCCACACACACACTATGTACCTGATGCCTAACCCCATTTCTCCGCACAATCTACCTGTCTGTGTCTGATGCCTAACCTTAAAGGAGTTATCAAGCTTTTTTTTTTATGAAAATAAGTGCTACTTACCCAGGGCTCGTCCAGCCCCAAGCTCCCAGCATGTCCCTTGCCGCAGCTCTGCAGTCAGTTGTTCGCTGTCTCCCAGCCCCCGGCGATGACGTCAGGCCGACTGCGCCTGTGCGAGCGACGCTGTCAATCACCGTCACATGGACCAGAGCGTACTGTGCAGACGCAGAACTACTGCGCCTGCGCAGTACACTCCGGTCCACGTGGCGGTGATTGACAGTGCTGCTCGCACAGGCGCAGTACAGGCCGACATCCAGGTCGGACTGGTGCCATCGCCGGGGCCTGGGAGGCAGCGGCAGCGAATGGCTGACTGCAGAGCTGCGGCGAGGGACATGCTGGGAGCGTGGGGCTGGAGGAAGCCCCGGGTAAGTAGCACTTATTTCATTAAAAATGCCTGATAACTCCTTTAAACAACCCCCCCCCCCCCCACACACACACACACACAAACCTACCTACCTGGTGATTCCTAACCCCACTCCTGCCCACCCACCATACAAACTACTTGTCTGACACCTACCCCCCCCCCCCCCTCCAACTACCTGTTTGACAGTGCCTAACTGCCTGCCTCCCCCCTCCCCTGCCGCCAATCACACCACAAGAAGTAAAAACGTTCCCCCTCAGGCCAGGGTCAGAATGGGGATGATTATCACACAAAAAAAAACTCAGAGGGCACTGGCCTGGGCAGAGAATTGAATTTGACAGCAGTAGCAGGCAGGCAGCAAAGTGTGAGTAACTCAGTGACAAGAAGGGAGAAGAAATACAGAAACAAAATTTATAAAAACCACCTTCTCCTCTGGCAACCTGGACCCGACCTCCTCTATCCTCCTGTCTCCTCAGTCCTACACCTCCTCCTCCTCCACAGGACAGCAGCAAGCAGCTATAGGTGGCATCTTCGACTCCCAGCCCCCAAAGTGTCCGACTCCTCCAGCCAGGACAGCCAGCCAGCCACTCGTAGCCGCAGCTCCAGGGCCCCAGCCCCCCCAGCACAGAAAGCTGAAGAGTGAGACAGCTCACTCCGACGACACCTCAGGCACAGCAGCACAGGGGAGGACTGTGTCCGACTCCTCCAGCCAATCCAGCCAGCCACTCGTAGCCACAGCTCCAGGCCCCCAGCCCCCCCAGCACAGAAAGCTGAAGAGTGAGACAGCTCACTCCGATGACACCGCAGGCACAGCAGCACAGGGGAGGACTGTGTCCGACTCCTCCAGCCAGGCCAGCCAGCCACTCGTAGCCGCAGCTCCAGGCCCCCAGCCCCCCCAGCACAGAAAGCTGAAGAGTGAGACAGCTCACTCCGACGACACCGCAGGCACAGCAGCACGTTGCGGGCGGCAATGGCTCCAGGCGGGGGGCGGAGTCAAGCAGGGTCAACCCACCGGGCCGGAGAGGACCTAAGCTATTTGTGTCCTTGTGCCGCTCACATCCACCGCAGGCGCAGCCACGCACAAGGGCACACCACGGCCGGCCGCCTCAGCCCCTTCTCTGATTGGATACTTCAACTTGCCGGGAAATATCGCGCGAGGTTGTGATCCCCACTGCGAACCTGTCACCTGTGGTATGTCTGCGGCCGCTGCGTATAGCAGCGGCAGGCCCTAATTACTTAAGATTTGGGCGGCCCGGGGGGCAATTGCCCCCCGTCCCCCTGGGCCAGTCCTCCCCTGCCCCGCCGGCTCCCGCCATCCACTCCGCCCACACCTGTCACCCATATACATGCTGGCACCCATGGATGCCAGCATGTATATAGGTGACATGTGGGAGAGGCGGGGAGGGCAGCGAGAGCCGGCGGGACTTAGCGTCCTGCACACCCGACAGAGCTCTGAGCTATATAGCTCAGAGCTCTCGAGCATCTTTGTATTTGGGCTCCAAGGAGCCCCATTGGTCCTTAGCAGACCAATGGGGTTCCTTCAAATCAGAAGGAACCCCATTGGTCTGCTAAGGACCAATGGGGCTCCTTGGAGCCCAAATACAAAGATGCTTTCGAGAGCTCTGAGCTATATAGCTCAGAGCTCTGTCGGGTGTGCAGGACGCTAAGTCCCGCCGGCTCTCGCTGCCCTCCCCGCCTCTCCCACATGTCACCTATATACATGCTGGCACCCATGGGTGCCAGCATGTATATGGGTGACAGGTGTGGGCGGAGTGGACGGCGGGAGCCGGCGGGGACTTAGCGTTAGTGTATGCGGCGGCCGGCGGGTGAGCGGCGAGTGACGTCGGGTGCGGTGGAGTTACAAAGTAACAAAGTTGTTACATTGTAACAACTTTGGTACATTGTAACTGATTAGTATATTTCCGAGGATATTGCGTGGGAACTGGCTTTTATAGGGACAGGTAAGTATTAATGGTTAATTAAGAATATTAAAGGACTTTTTTCGTGGTTATGTTTTTTGTTCAATTAAAATACTTTTTCTAAGTGTTTGTGTGTTTATTTACTTTTAACTCTTAAAGGAAATGGGTAAGGGGTACAAGTACCTCTATACTCATTTCTCCTGGGAGGGGGGGTGGGCATCTGGGGGACCCCTTTTTAAAGGGGACTCCCAGATGCCACCATGAACCCCCCCTCCCCCAGGAAATCGCAGCCTCCACCTCCACCGCCCATCGGAGGTGGAGAAGAGCCCCTTGTCCTTGGATTGGACAAGGGCTCGGAGGGGGAGGGGAAAGCTTGGCTGCCCCTCCCCTTCCGAGACCCCCCAATCCATGGACCATGCGGGCTGGTATAGTCAGGGTGCGGAGCCCCACGCGGCCGGTGCTCCGCATTCTGGCTATCCCAGTCTGCATGGGGGACAAGGGGTTAAAGAGTTCTGGGAGGGGGGACCCCACGTCGTTTTTTTTCAATATTTCCCACACTCAGAACGAAGTAAGTAAAACTCTTCCCACTTGGGGGAATCTATGAAAATAAAACACTATTGTTACCTGTGCAAAAAAAACCTGACATTTTCCGCATTTAAAAGACATTTTTGCCCTTGAAACTTAAAAATCGATTTTCTCAAAAACTATAAGGTCTTTTTGAAAAAAAATTTTTTCCTCTTATTCCCACTGATCCCCTTAATATACCCTGTGAATTTGGTGTTCCTAAATTTTAAGCAGGCTTTGCTATTAACCGTTAAAGTCGGCGGGTTTTTAAATGTATATATTTTTCCTTTGAAACTTTAACATCGATTTTCTCAAAAACTATAAGGTCTTTTTGAAAAAAAAAAATGTTTCCTCTTATTCCTTCTGATCTCCTTAATATATTCTCCAAATTTGAGGCTCTTAGCACTTAAGGGGGCTTTGCTATTAACCCTTAAAGTCGGCGCCTACCTAACATTGATACATGCGTCAACTTTTCCGCTTGGCAGCATGACCTTACGCATTAATTGCTAGTGGGATTTTACGCGTAAGCCAATAACGTAACAACCCGAATTACGGTATTCTTACGCGTAATTGCGTAAGGGCTATGCGTAATTACAGACGTACCGTAAATGAATGTTCATGCAGTAAGCGTAATTCCGTAATGCGTAATAGCGTAAAATTACGTGTAATGATCCGTAAGCGTAGTTTTTTTCCATTACGCCCAGCACTGTTCTAGGCATGTATAGAGACGTTTTCTAAACATGCCTAGCTTTTTTTTGGAGCAGCTTCTGTGACAAAAAATGCCTGGAAAACCGCTCTGATCTAGCATTTTTCGGAGCGGTTTGAGCTTTTCCTATACTTTGCAGATGCGTTTCTGCCTCAATGTAAAACAGCAAAAATGCTGCAGGAGCCACATTTGCTAAAAACCTTAAACCGCTGGTGTGCACCATCCCATTGAAATACATTAGCCAAGCGTTTTCAGAAGCGGCAGCGTTTTTGAAAACGCTAGCAAAACCGTTTGATGTGCACTAGGCCTAACTGCTCAATGCTACCTGGCTTACCGCTACCTGGGGAGCAGGAGCGCAGCATGGCCGCGCAGCCGCAGTTGTATTAGTAGAATAATTAGACCCCGACCGGCACCGGGGGAACAGAGGATCGTAGGAGGACAGTGCTGAACATGACAGCTGCAGGGGGCCGATAGAAGCCCCAGGTGAGTGTCCATTTTTTTTGTTTTTTAAACCCTCCAAAGAACCCCTTTAGGCTGCTTTCACAGTGGGACGTTACAGGCGCACGTTAGAGCAGCCTGTAACGCAGCCCAACTCACAGCAATGAAAAATCAATGGGCTGTTCACAGTGCCCACGTTGCATTGGAGTATAACGTAGCATGGTAAATGAAAGTGCAGCGTGCTGTGCGTTATACTCATATGTTGCTGCGTTCGGATGTTTGCACATGCTCAGTACTGTTTTGTTTTTTTAATTTGCCGCATGCGCCGTTTACGTTCAATAGTATGCGTCAAAAAGTATGCATCAAGAGACCCATAACACGGCTCTATATAACGTCCAACTTCAAAGCTAACATGCGTTGCGTTAGGGGCACATTATGCGACCTTAACGTCTTGGTGTGAAAGAGCCCTTAGGCTGCACTGCTTTACCAACATAGCTTGATGATGAATCAAGCCCAACGTGCTGTTTTTTTAATCACCAAAACAACATTACAATGTGGTGACTAAAGGTGGCCATACATCTCTCGACTTGGCGGACCACCTGATTCAATAATTTTTATTGAATCTGATCAAAATTGGTGCCGCCAAGAGCTTGCCCGTTTGACGTTGTATGTATCAATCGGACGAGCTGCAAGATGTCAGGCTGTTGCGGTCGATCAGGTGTGCGGCGGTAATGGTAAGTGATATTGGGCCGAGTGACAAACGCAACAAAATCCCTGTCGTTGCTTCCCAGTGTATAAATGTGCCCATGTGTGTGCATTTATATATAATATTACCTGTTCTGTGTCACCCACCGCACAGTGCCCATCCGTCTTCCAGTTCTTCCTATTCTATTTGCACTTCATACGCTGCCAACGTATAACACGTGGCTCATGTGTGACGTCACAAGCACCACACACTAAATGTCGGTGGCGTGTGAGGCGCAAATAGAAGGAACAGGACAATGGGTGGGCACCGTGCGGTGGGCGACACAGGACAGGTAATAAATAAATGCACACACGGGCACATTTATACACTAGGGGGGCAGAGGTGAATGCGGTGGGCCTGACCGATTCCCGAGAGATCTCATGCTGAAATTGATTGTGAATTGGTCAGAGGTGTATAGACAGCTGAGCTGACATATCTCTCTCTAATCAGATTCAATTGGAGACAACTGATAAGTTTATCTCTTAAAGTATCTGCCCATCATTGCTACATGTATGGGCACCTTTAAAGGGATATGATGAAAGGATCAAAACGCTCATAACCCCCTACCAAATCAACCAATTGGTGCAGGATCTGGGAAGCCAAGCCAATATAGGAATTTGCACAAAAGGATCCGCAAACCGTCAGTGGTAGAAGAAATGCTGGTTGTTCTTTATTCAGATAATCCACATGGCAAGGGTAAAAAATCACAAGGTTCAACTGACGCGTATCGGGCTTACAGTCTGCCCTTAGTCATAGTTAAAAATGAACCTGCAAGGGGAGGGCTTTATGTAGGTGGGGGGAGAGAGAGACTCCACCCTGTACCTCAACCAGCCCTCGCCTTAAAGGAGACATCACATATTTTTACAATATCTATAAAAAGGTGCATAATGAATATACAAAATTGTATAAATATACTTAAAGCCCTCCCCTTGCAGGTTCATTTTTAACTATGACTAAGGGCAGACTGTAAGCCCGATACGCGTCAGTTGAACCTTGTGATTTTTTACCCTTGCCATGTGGATTATCTGAATAAAGAACAACCAGCATTTCTTCTACCACTGACGGTTTGCGGATCCTTTTGTGCAAACACCTTTAAAGGGAACCTTAACTGAGAGGGTTATGAATGTTTCCATTTAAACTATACCAGTTGCTTGGCAGTCCTGCTGATCTCTTTGGCTGCAGTAGTGGCTGAATCACACACCTGAAACAAGCATGCAGCTAATCCAGTCTGACTTCAGTCTATGCATGCTAATCGCGATCGCTAATCTCACATCGTGGGCAAAACGCTGCATGTTACGCATTTGCAGTTAACGCTAACCACAAACGTGGCAGTGAGAACACTGCCATAGGCTTACATTGGCTAGCGGCTTTTTCAAACCGCTAGCGTTTTGCGCTGAGCGGAAATCACATTTCCACTCAAGTGTGAACGAGCCCTTAATTTCATTTTACTTATTTATAATCTCATTCCTGTGTATATTTGTGATTAATCCAACAGCCAAAACTCACAATATTTGAGATCCCTATAGCAACACGCTATCCAGCTAAAACCCATCAAATTAATTTAGTCACTGTTTCACAATACAATAGTTTACAGACAGAAATGTGTGTTGTCTGCTTTTATCCAATTTTTTATTTTAATGTATACTCATACAGGTGTTCACTATGATAGTATACTAAATCCTCTGATTCCTTTGTTATCGCTGACGCTGTCAATAACAGCAGTATTTGTCAGGGATGCTCGGATGTGCCTCATCCACGAATTCGGAAATCCGCGTGGTTGCAAAAAAAAATCCGCATTCGGCCCCGCCGCATGCGGATTTTCGTTCGCGTCCACGCAACCACACGGATTTTCTGCCGTGAATGGCGTAATCACGCGTGGATTCCCGCCCGGAGGCGGATTTTCTTTTAACGTTAATAACAAAGCCCCCATACATGCTACAATCCCCCAAATTGCATGGATTATCAAGGTGATAAGGGGCAACATAACTTCAACATAAAAAATTCCCCCCAAATTTTTTTTTCTAGAGAAAATGGATTTTAAAGTGAAATCAACACTTTAAATGGGGCTATTAATTGGTAATAAGTGGTTTTAAAAAGGGATATACACGTTAAGCAGTCAAAGAGGTGAAGGCGAGTTCCAATGGCACTTGGCGGCGAAGGTACCGCTGGAGGAGGATGAGTGGCTGACGCCAAAAAGGCCCCAGAGAGGTTTTTGTAATTTTTTTTTTGTTTTTTTTTGCAGCAATTAGCAATGACATCGCAGCAGAGTTGTCAGTGGAGACGGGCAGTGTGAACGCAGAGTGCAGTGGTGGTAGCGACTGAGTCAGGAGAAGGACTATGCGGGCGGTCAGTTCAGCAGCACAGAAGGACCACGGCAACATACTGGTAGTAGTAGTAGCAGCACAGCGTCATAGTGCTGGCCAAAAAATTAAATGCACCCGGTGACCCGGGCAGTGTAAACGCAGACAGAGTACATTGGTGGAAGCAAGTGAGTCAGGAGGAGGAGGACAATGCCGGCGGTCAATTCAGCAGCACAGAAGGACCATGGCAACATACTGGTGCTAGTAGTAGCAGCACAGCGTCATAGTGCTGGCCAAAAAATTAAATGCACCCGGTGACCCGGGCAGTGTGAACGCAGAGTGCAGCAGCGGGAAGCGACTGAGTCAGGAGGAGGAGGAATGCGGGCGGTCAGTTCAGCAGCAGCAGCACAGAAGGACCATGCCAACATACTGGTGGTAGTAGTAGCAGTAGCAGCACAGCGTCATAGTGCTGGCCAAAAAATTAAATGCACCCGGTGACCCGGGCAGTGATAACGCAGACAGAGTACATTGGTGGTACCGTGGTAGCGACTGAGTCAGGAGGAGGAGGAGGACAAAGCGGGCGTTCAGTTCAGCAGCAGCAGCAGCACAGAAGGACCATGGCAACATACTGGTGCTAGTAGTAGCAGCACAGCGTCATAGTGCTGGCCAAAAAATTAAATGCACCCGGTGACCCGGGCAGTGTGAACGCAGAGTGTAGTAGCGACTGAGTCAGGAGGACAAAGCGGGTGGTCAGTTCAGCAGCTCAGAAGGAGGACCATGGCAACTTACTGGTAGTAGTAACATAACACCAAAAAATTAACCAAGGTAGGCACTAGCAGTGGTGCTCACCGCCAGGTCGTGATCACGCTTACGCGTGGATTCACAACCATTTTGATGCATTCCGCCTCGGACACGAAAATCCGTGAATAGATTTTCAACCACGAAAATCTACTTCGGCTTCGCGTGAATGCGAACAGAAATCCGCATTCACGCTCGTGAAACCCGGCGCTGAAGTCGTGGTTTGCGGAAATGCGTCAAACTATGCGGAAGTGACACATTGCAGGCCAATCAGAGTGCCCCAGCCAGGCCCTAGCAACCAATCACAGGAGGGGAGCTATGCCCTCCCCTCCTGAATATAAAGCAGCGGCCATGATGGAAAAGCTCTGTCCTTGCTAGACTGTGGTGCTGAGAGGATTATCTCCAGGCCATTGTTGTTTGAGCAAGTGCATTTATTGTGTTAAAAACAAAGCGTTTTTTTTGCTAACACTGCTCTTATACTGTACACAGTTAGCTAGTCAGTGAGTGATTGCTGTAGTTAGTTGTAGTCAGTGTAGTGTAGTGGGAGTGTGGGAGTCTAGTGATTATTTAACTGTGTGTAGTGCAGGCAGGTTCAGTGCTGCAGTGTAGTCAGTGTAGTGGGAGTGGGGATTATCTGTGTGTAGTGCAGGCAGGCAGGTTAGTGCAACTGCAGTGTTCACTTGCATATTCCAGTGACAGTTATACACTTGTACTATTTGCAGGCAGCCAGTCACACCGCCGGCGCCGCCACTCTCTGCCAGCGCGGTTCATTCATTCTGTCAGTGACCTTGTGCCGTGCCCATTGCCCACTGCTCGCTCGCTGGCATATGAGCATCTCATTACACAGTGTGACATCCTTGTGTGCCCACTGCATCCTTCAGTGACCTAGTTGTATATCCAGTGCCCACTGCTGTGCCCACTGCATCCTCCGGTGACCTTGTTGTATATCCAGTGCCCACTGCTGTGCCCACTGCATCCTCCGGTGACCTTGTACTGTGCACTGCATCCTTCAGTGACCTAGTTGTATATCCAGTGCCCACTGCTGTGCCCACTGCATCCTTCAGTGACCTTGTACTGTGCCCACTGCATCCTTCAGTGACCTAGTTGTATATCCAGTGCCCACTGCTGTGCCCACTGCATCCTTCAGTGACCTTGTACTGTGCCCACTGCATCCTTCAGTGACCTTGTACTGTGCCCACTGCATCCTTCAGTGACCTAGTTTTATATCCAGTGCCCACTGCTGTGCCCACTGCATCCTTCAGTGACCTTGTGCTGTGCCCACTGCATCCTTCAGTGACCTAGTTGTATATCCAGTGCCCACTGCTGTGCCCACTGCATCCTTCAGTGACCTTGTACTGTGCCCACTGCATCCTTCAGTGACCTAGTTGTATATCCAGTGCCCACTGCTGTGCCCACTGCATCCTTCAGTGACCTTGTACTGTGCCCACTGCATCCTTCAGTGACCTTGTACTGTGCCCACTGCATCCTTCAGTGACCTAGTTGTATATCCAGTGCCCACTCCTCCTGACTCACTCGCTTCCACCAATGTACTCTGTCTGCGTTCACACTGCCCGGGTCACCGGGTGCATTTAATTTTTTGGCCAGCACTATGACGCTGTGCTGCTACTGCTACTACTAGCACCAGTATGTTGCCATGGTCCTTCTGTGCTGCTGAATTGACCGCCGGCATTGTCCTCCTCCTCCTGACTCACTCGCTTCCACCAATGTACTCTGTCTGCGTTCACACTGCCCGGGTCACCGGGTGCATTTAATTTTTTGGCCAGCACTATGACGCTGTGCTGCTACTACTACTACCAGTATGTTGCCGTGGTCCTTCTGTGCTGCTGAACTGACCGCCCGCATAGTCCTTCTCCTGACTCAGTCGCTACTCGCTACCACCACTGCACTCTGCGTTCACACTGCCCGTGTCCACTGACAACTCTGCTGCAATGTCATTGCTAATTGCTGCAAAAAAAACAAAAAATTTTTTTTTACAAAAACCTCTCTGGGGCCTTTTTGGCGTCAGCCACTCATCCTCCTCCAGCGGTACCTTCGCCGCCCAGTGCCATTGGAACTCGCCTTCACCTCTTTGACTGCTTAACGCGTATATCCCTTTTTAAAACCACTTATTACCAATTAATAGCCCCATTTAAAGTGTTGATTTCACTTTAAAATCCATTTTCTCTATAAAAAAAAATTTTGGGGGGAATTTTTGATGTTGAAGTTATGTTGCCCCTTATCACCTCGATAATCCATGCAATTTGGGGGATTGTAGCATGTATGGGGGCTTTGTTATTAACGTTAAAAGAAAATCCGCCTCCGGGCGGGAATCCAAGCGTGATTATGCCATTCACGGCAGAAAATCCGTGTGGTTGCGTGGACGTGAACGAAAATCCGCATGCGGCGGGGCCGAATGCGGATTTTTTTTTGCAACCACGCGGATTTCCGAATTCGTGGATGAGGCACATCCGAGCATCCCTGGGCACTAGGCATGTAGTAACTGTCTTTATAAAGGCAGGCATAGTTAACAACAGCACATGCAGCAGCCACTTCATGTCCCCCTGTGTCCGACAATAGGGGCCAGGAACTCACCTTCCACCCAAGCCTGGTTGATTTTCAGGAAGGTGAGTTTGTCCACAGAGGCATGGGAGAGCCGAGAGCGCTTCTCTGTGACCACGCCACCGGCCGCACTAAAGCATCTCTCTGAGAGGACACTGGAAGGAGGTCACTGAAGTATGCAGTGGGCACAGTACAAGGTCACTGAAGGATGAAGTGGGCACAGCAGTGGGCACTGGATATACAACTAGGTCACTGAAGGATGCAGTGGGCACAGCACAAGGTTACTGAAGGATGCAGTGGGCACAGCAGTGGGCACTGGATATACAACTAGGTCACTGAAGGATGCAGTGGGCACAGTACAAGGTCACTGAAGGATGCAGTGGGCACAGTACAAGGTCACTGAAGGATGCAGTGGGCACAGCAGTGGGCACTGGATATACACCTAGGTCACTGAAGGATGCAGTGGGCACAGTACAAGGTCACTGAAGGATGCAGTGGGCACAGCAGTGGGCACTGGATAAACAACTAGGTCACTGAAGGATGCAGTGGGCACAGTACAAGGTCACTGAAGGATGTAGTGGGCACAGCAGTGGGCACTGGATATACAACTAGGTCACTGAAGGATGCAGTGGGCACAGTACAAGGTCACTGAAGGATGCAGTGGGCACAGTACAAGGTCACTGAAGGATGCAGTGGGCACAGCAGTGGGCACTGGATATACACCTAGGTCACTGAAGGATGCAGTGGGCACAGTACAAGGTCACTGAAGGATGCAGTGGGCACAGCAGTGGGCACTGGATATACAACTAGGTCACTGAAGGATGCAGTGGGCACAGTACAAGGTCACTGAAGGATGTAGTGGGCACAGCAGTGGGCACTGGATATACAACTAGGTCACTGAAGGATGCAGTGGGCACAGCACAAGGTCACTGAAGGATGCAGTGGGCACAGCAGTGGGCACTGGATATACAACTAGGTCACTGAAGGATGCAGTGGGCACAGTACAAGGTCACTGAAGGATGCAGTGGGCACAGCAGTGGGCACTGGATATACAACTAGGTCACTGAAGGATGCAGTGGGCACACAAGGATGTCACACTGTGTAATGAGATGCTCATATGCCAGCAAGCGAGCAGTGGGCACTGGGCACGGCACAAGGTCACTGACAGAATGAATGAACACCGCTGGCAGAGAGTGGCGGCGCCGGCGGTGTGACTGGCTGCCTGCAAATAGTACAAGTGTATAACTGTCACTGGAATATACAAGTGAACACTGCAGCTGCACTAACCTGCCTGCCTGCACTACACACAGTTAAATAATCACTAGACTCCCACACTCCCTCTACACTACACTGACTACAACTAACTACAGCAATCACTCACTGACTAGCTAACTGTGTACAGTATAAGAGCAGTGTTAGCAAAAAAAAAACGCTTTGTTTTTAACACAATAAATACACTTGCTCAAACAACAATGGCCTGGAGATAATCCTCTCAGCACCACAGTCTAGCAAGGACAGAGCTTTTCCATCATGGCCGCCGCTTTATATTCAGGAGGGGAGGGCATAGCTCCCCTCCTGTGATTGGTTGCTAGGGCCTGGCTGGGGCACTCTGATTGGCCTGCAATGTGTCACTTCCGCATAGTTTGACGCATTTCCGCAAACCACGACTTCAGCGCCAGGTTTCATGAGCGTGAATGCGGATTTCTGTTCGCTTTCACGCGAAGCCGAAGTAGATTTTCGTGGTTGAAAATCTATTCACGGATTTTCGTGTCCGAGGCGGAATGCGCCAAAATGGTCGTGAATCCACGCGTAAGCGTGATCACGACCTGGCGGTGAGCACCACTGGTATTTGTATCTATTGTCACCTGCTGTTCCCCCCCCCCCCCCTCCACAATGCTTTGATATGCCGACTAGTCACAATTGTCTGTATAAATAAAGCTTGTATGTATTATTTAATTAGCTTGGTTATTCCGCACACAAACCTTTGCGGATATAGCCTCTGTGCTACATTTTTCAAATTCCTTATCAACCATACCTACCCAGTGCTGGTCGTAATGGAAAAATCTACGCTTACGGATCATTACGCGTAATTTTATGCTATTACGCATTACGCAATTACGGTTACGGCGTAGGAAATTATCTACGGTTCATCACTGTAATTACGCGTTAACTTACGCAGTTACGTAATGTAGGCACTTACACTACGATGTTACGCGTAGTGCCGTAATACCCATTAATGCGTACTTTTTGACGCATACGGACGATGTGTACGCAATAGCCGTCAATGTGACACCTATTGCGTACGCATCATTCGTATGCGTCAAAATGTACGCTTATATACTGAAGGGCGGGAGATGATACTATTGGTTGCTTAGGATGTTGACTGATTGGCTACTCTTAGAAAAGGGGAGTTTTTTACGTTAGTAATTACGCATAAAATTACGCGTAATCTTTGTAAAATTACGCATACCTAGCAATTACGGTAGACAGCGTAATTACGATACCTCTTTACTATTTACGCGTAAATAATTATGCGTAAGACCGTAAGTTACGCGTAAATTTGCATTGAATTACGATGCGTAATTATGCTCATGCGTAATTTCGGCCTAGCACTGTACCTACCTCCTCTAGGTAACCTAACCATTAAGTTGACCATAGTCTGCCCCAGTCTCTGACAGGACCTGTGCTCAGCAAGATACCTGTTTGCTATCCAATAATGCCAACCTAAAAACCTCATATAAACTGTGAGATGTAACCCCTGTACAGCCTATGTGTGAGAGGCCCATCCTTATGGCAGGCAGCAGAGGAGAGCTCAGCCTGTGCTAGCATCCGGGACATTTCCCAACATAATACTCCTCTCCAGGGGTCAGTAGCCCCCCAGCCCTGCATAATGTGTGGCGGGGATCCCCTCTTTCATATTGCGGGGGCAGTGACAGGCGACCCCGTATATTAGACATGTTACCCCCTGATAATGATGGAGAGACAGAGGAGATCGGGGGAGCAGCAATCGGAGCTGGTCACATTACAGCGGGATTCCCTAGCCACTGTTTCCGCTCAGAAGCCCCCCGTGACTGTAATGGAGGAAGGGAAACCCCTGCCAGCCGGGCGGCCGCACACAGGGGGCGCATCGCTACTTTCCGGGGGGAAAAAACCCACTTTTCTCCCGGCGAGGAAACACAAGCAGAGATCCGAGAAGTGACAGCTGTGTGGAGGGGCGGGGCGGCTGAGAGTCCGGATCCCACCAATAGGAAGACGGGACGCGCTACTGTCTGCAGCCAATGGCAGCGCAGCCAGGGAGAGTATATAAGCGCTCACTGGCGGTCACTTGCAGTGTTACACTTTGTAATATATCTAGAAAGATGGCAGAGATCGCCCCAGCAGCCGCCCCTCCCGCAGCGGAGCCCGCCGCCAAGAAGAAGCAGACTAAGAAGGTGGCAGCCGGAGGATGAGCCAAGAAAGGCAGCAAGAAGCCTTCTGGCCCCGCCGTGTCCGAGCTCATCCTCAAGGCCGTGTCCGCCTCCAAAGAGCGCAGCGGGGTCTCCCTGGCCTCACTGAAGAAGGCTCTGGCTGCCGGAGGCTACGATGTAGAGATGGGAAGTTCGGATCTTTTCAATGATCCGGATGATTCGAATCGGATCATTGAAAAGATCCGGATCTTTGATCCGAATCTCGGATCATTTTACTACCGAAGCATTCGGGGGTGAAATGAATAGCAGGACAGGTCTTTCCCTGCTGTGGACAGGAGAAGGGGAGGGGGGTGGACACACAGAGAAGGGGAGAAGATGGACAGAGGGCAGGGAGTGGACAGAGAAGGGAGGAGGGACGAGCAGAGAGCAGAAATGTTTGTTTGCACACAATACCCACATGCTGCAATCATATGCTTTACATGTATTTCACCTATATGCTCATCTGTGTACTTTGAATGCAAATGTCGTACAGTGAAAGAAAGCATTCCCCAAAGCATTCCCAGAAGTGAAGTGCAGCTGTTTAGAGCTGAGTGCAGGAGGATTATATTGCGCTGCAATCACAGTGCCTGCAAAGTTACTGAGCTGTGCTGAG
Source organism: Hyperolius riggenbachi (assembly GCF_040937935.1). Classification (NCBI taxonomy): domain Eukaryota; kingdom Metazoa; phylum Chordata; class Amphibia; order Anura; family Hyperoliidae; genus Hyperolius; species Hyperolius riggenbachi. The sequence goes on from NC_090655.1 coordinate 232,817,474, forward strand.
CTGAGCCAAAAGCTTCCAATGTGTTCACTGTGCACAACTACGGAACAGACAGCCTATAATGAGCAGCACATTGCAGCCAGTATTTGTGCTCCAGTGATGCTCGGATACCCCTTTTTATTATTCGAGTTTGGTCGAATTCGAATAGTAAATTATTCAAATTCAGTCGAATATTCGAGTCGAATATTTTTTACTATTCGATTCGACCTCGGACTTTGAGCTCACTATTCGAGTCGGTATTCAAGCTCATTATTCGAGCTGACTATTCGAATTGGCCTTAAATAGCTTCCAACACTTGTTTTGAGGGTGAATGAAGCAAGAAACATCTTTTTTTCCAAGTAACAACAGCAAGTGATTATGTGGGGATGTTCCTTTAAAAAAAAAAAAGGTGGAAAGAGAAGAGAAGTTGTGTCCAAAATTCTGTTCAGTAGTGTATATACTTCTTCTTCTTCTTCTTCTTCTTTATCTTCTATATCTTCTTTTTCTTCTTCTATATCTTCTTCTATATCTTCTTCATCATCTTCTTCTTCATCATCTTCTTCTTCTTCTTCTTCTTCATATTCTTCATCTTTATCTTCTTCATCATCTTCTTCTTCTTCTTCTTCTTCTTCTTCTTCTTCTTCTTCTTCTTCATCTTCATCATCTTCATCTTCTTCATCACCTTCTTCTTCTTCTTCATCATCTGCACCATCTTCTTCTTCATCATCTTCTTCTTCTTCTTCTTCTTCATCTTCTTCATCTTCATCTTCTTCATCATCTTCTTCTTCATCATCTTCTTCTTCTTCATCTTCTTCATCTTCTTCATCTTCTTCATCTTCATCTTCTTTATCTTATTTTTCATCTTCATTTTCTTCATCTTCTTCTTCTTCATCTTCTTCTTCTATATCTTCTTTTTCTATATCTTCTTTTTCTATATCCTCTTCTTCTTATTATTTTTCTATTTCGTCTTCTTCTTTTTCTATATCTTCTTCTTCTTCTCCTTCTTCTTCTTCTTTTTCTATATCTTCTTCTTCTTCTATATCGTCTTCTTCTTCTTCACTTATTTCTCTTTTATATAATTTTTTTTTAAAGAAATGCAGCTATTTTTGAGTGTAATAAATAGCTGGTGGCGCACACATGTTGGAAGCGCCATTGTATGTGCTCCCTGGCAGTGGAAACACACAGACAGCAGGAGGTAAATTCAGCAGCAGCAGCAGGAGGAGGAGGATGATTGTGTGGCAGCAGGCAGTCAATGAGGCAGGCAGCGGGACATAATAGGCTGTGTGGTACCTAGCGGTGGTACCAGGCCGTAAATACACAGCATGAGGTTCCAGACAGCGGTTGTGAAGCCCACATCATGTCCAATACACAACTGGGACAACACAGTTTTCAACCCGGACACCTCTAAAAATAATATCACAAAGTATTAATAAAAAGTATATATATATTTTTTGTTTTTTTAAAGAAATGCAGCTATTTTTGAGCGTAACAAATAGCTGGTGGCGCATGGTGGAAGCGCCATTGTATGTGCTCCCTGGCAGTGGAAACACACAGACAGCAGGAGGTAAATTCAGCAGCAGGAGGAGGAGGAGGAGTGTGTGGCAGCAGGCAGTCAATGAGGCAGGCAGCGTGACATAATAGCCCTGGTACCTAGCGGTGATACCAGGGCTGTAAATAAACACAACAGGAGGTCCCAGACAGCGGTCGTGCAGCCCACATCGTGTCCAATACACAACTGGGACAACACAGTTTTCAACCCGGGCACCTCAGAAAAATAAAACTTTTGTTTAAATTTAATTTAATTTTTTTTTTCAGCAAATTACACAGATTAGCTATTGTTGGACGTAATAGCTGGTGGCAGAGTGGCAGCAGAAGGTAATTCTGTGTACCCTGGCAGTGGGAAACACAGACAGACAGCAGCAGCAGCAGCAGGAGGAATGGAGGAGTAATGAGAGTAGCTATTGTTTGGACGTAATAGCTGGTGGCAGAGTGGCAGCAGAAGGTAATTCTGTGTACCCTGGCAGTGGGAAACACAGACAGGCAGCATCAGCAGCAGGAGGAATGGAGGAGTAGTGTGAGTGTGGCAGCAGGTAGGTAGGCAGCGTGACACAATAGCCCTGATACCTAGCGTCGATACCAGGGCTGTAAATAAACACAACAGGTGGTCCCAGACAGCGGTCGTGCAGCCCACATCGTGTCCAATACACAACTGGGACAACACAGTTTTCAACCCGGGCACCTCAGAAAAATTAAACCTTTTTTTTTTTAATGGTTTACTTTTTTTTTTTTTTTTTTTTTACAGCAAATTACACAGATATAGCTATTGTTTGACGTAATAGCTGGTGGCAGAGTGGCAGCAGAAGGTAAAATCTGTGTACCCTTGGCAGTGGGAAACACAGACAGGCAGCAGCAGCAGCAGGAGGAATGGAGGAGTAGTGTGAGTGTGGCAGCAGGTAGGTAGGCAGCGTGACATAATAGCCCTGGTACCTAGCGTTGATACCAGGGCTGTAAATAAACACAACAGGAGGTCCCAGACAGCGGTCGTGCAGCCCACATCGTGTCCAATACACAACTGGGACAACACAGTTTTCAACCCGGGCACCTCAGAAAAATTAAACCTTTTTTTTTTATTATTTTAATGGTTTACTTTTTTTTTTTTTACAGCAAATTACACAGATATAGCTATTGTTTGACGTAATAGCTGGTGGCAGAGTGGCAGCAGAAGGTAAATCTGTGTACCCTGGCAGTGGGAAACACAGACAGACAGCAGAGGGGCAGTACACAGCAGCCCACTGTAGATGTAAAATGTGTGGCTGCAGGCGACATAATAGTCAAAGTGAACCAGGCTGGCTTAGTGAGCAGGAGCCAGGACTCCAGGAGGTGGTAAAGGGTGGTAAGGCACATTAACGATGGTTCTTCCGGCAGCTAGTTCATGTCCCCCTCTCGCCGACAACAGGGGCCAGGAACTCGCCTTCCACCCACTAGGGATGAGCGTAATGACCTAATCACGAATTTCCAAAATTTCGTGAAATTACTACAATTACCTTCTTTCTCTCTCTCTCTCTCTCTCTCTCTCTCTCTCTCTCTCTCTCTCTCTCTCTCTCTCTCTCTCTCTCTCTCTCTCTCTCTCTCTCTCTCTCTCTCTCTCTCTCTCTCCAGAGATTTGTAGTATTTCAAAACCATACTCACATTCATGACATGTCCAGGGATCAAACCCAGGCCAACCACATGGAAGACAGCTATGCTCACCACCATACCACCAAACACACACTAAATAGACTGCTAACCTAAATCTTACTTGTAGACAGTCATATGAGACACATGCTGGGTGCAGGGCTTTGTGATTGGACCTTGCGATAGAGTGAGGTGCAAAAATGAAATCATGCCTAGCAGAGGATGGTTTCACAGTGCTAAATGCTAGGCTGGCTGTGGTGCAATTGGTTAGTGTGTCTGGCTGGTAACAGCAAGGTTACAGGTTCGATTCCATCCAGGCATGTCTTTTCCTTTTGAGTTCAACAGTTGTCCAAACACCGAGCACAAAGTTTTGCATGCGTAAAGTTTTACGCACGCAAAATACCCCATGGGGTTCAATGGCGCAGCGCGCGCACGCAAAAGGAAAAGACATGCCTGGATGGAATCAAACCTGTAACCTTGCTGTTACCAGCCAGACACACTAACCAATTGCACCACAGCCAGGCTAGCTGTGACCTAACTCTACATGGCTATCTGGGGCTCTGTTGGCTCTGTTTGGACAACTGTTGAACGCAAAAGGAAAAGACATGCCTGGATGGAATTGAACCTGTAACCTTGCTGTTACCAGCCAGACACACTAACCAATTGCACCACAGCCAGCCTAGCATTTAGCACTGTGAAACCATCCTCTGCTAGGCATGATTTCATTTTTGCACCTCACTCTATCGCATGGTCCAATCACAAAGCCCTGCACCCAGCATGTGTCTCATATGACTGTCTACAAGTAAGATTTAGGTGAGAGAGAGAGAGAGAGAGAGAGAGAGAGAGAGAGAGAGAGAGAGAGAGAGAGAGAGAGAGAGAGAGAGAGGAGGAGGAGGAGGAGGAGGAGGAGGAGGAGGAGGAGGAGGAGGAGGGCTGGGCTATTCATTTTAGGCATCTAGAGGGATAGAAACCCTTACAAACCTGAAAAAGTAAAATTTCGGTTGGAGACACGAAATTCGTCATTACGGGAGTGAAATTTCGATTACGAAATTGTAAATTACGATTTGAAAATTAATTACGAAATTACGAATTTGGGTCGTAATGTTAAATTTCGCATTCGTAATAAAAGCAGTTCGAAATTTCGAAAATTTCGGCTCATCTCTACCACCCACGCCTGGTTCATCTTGAGAAACGTCAGTCTGTCCACAGACTTGTGAGACAGACGTGAGCGTTTCTCGGTGACCACGCCACCAGCTGCACTGAAGCAGCGCTCGGACAGCACGCTGGAAGGGGGGCAGGACAGCACTTCCAGGGCGTACTGCGCCAGCTGGCTCCAGATCTCCAGGCGCTTGACCCAATACTCCATGGGATCAACAGGGGCATCGCTGTCAAGCCCGCTGTAGGACCCCATGTAGTCAGCCACCATGCGGGTCAGGCGCTGGCTGTGACCGGAGGAGGATGCTGCTGCATGCACCTCCTCTCTAGTCACTGCTGCCGGAGCCTCTACAGTCCTGTAGAGCTCGTTGCTGAGAGACAGCAGGTCTGTGGGGCGCTTGCTGCTGGATGCAGGCACCTGCTGCTGCCTCTGTGCTGGCTGGACAGTGGGGGTGGAAGGCTGGGGGAAGGCTTCCTCCAAGCGCTCAACAAGGCCTGCTGCAAGCTCCTTATTTGTTGCGCTGGGTCTCCTCCTGCAGGCGGCAGGAACTGGCTTAACTTCCCCTTGAGGCGTGGGCAGTGCTGGGCGTAATGGAAAAAACTACGCTTACGGATCATTACGTGTAATTTTACGCTATTACGCATTACGGAATTACGCTTACGGTGTAGACATTCATTTACTGTACATGTCTGTAATTACACATAGCCCTTACGCAATTACGCATAAGAATACCGTAATTTAGGTTGTTACGTTATTGGCTTACGTGTAAATTCCTACTAGCAATTAATGCATAAGGTCATGCTGCCAAGCGGAAAAGTTGACGCATGGATCAATGTTAGGTAGCCGCCGACTTTAAGGGTTAATAGCAAAGCCCTCTTAATTGCTTAGAGCCTCAAATTGGAGAATATATTAAGGAGATCAGAAGGAATAAGAGGAATTTTTTTTTTTTTCAAAAAGACCTTATAGTTTTTGAGAAAATCGATGTTAAAGTTTCAAAGGAAAAATATATACATTTAAAAACCCGCCGACTTTTACGGTTAATAGCAAAGCCTGCTTAAAATTTAGGAACACCAAATTCACAGGGTATATTAAGAGGATCAGTGGGAATAAGAGGAAAACAATTTTTTTCAAAAAGACCTTATAGTTTTTGAGAAAATCGATTTTTAAGTTTTAAGGGCAAAAATGTCTTTTAAATGCGGAAAATGTCAGTTTTTTTTGCACAGGTAACAATAGTGTTTTATTTTCATAGATTCCTACAAGTGGGAAGAGTTTTACTTACTTCGTTCTGAGTGTGGAAAATATAAAAAAAAACGACGTGGGGTCCCCCCTCCCAGACCTCTTTAACCCCTTGTCCCCCATGCAGACTGGGATAGCCAGAATGCGGAGCACCGGCCGCGTGGGGCTCCGCACCCTGACTATACCAGCCCGCATGGTCCATGGATTGGGGGGTCTCGGAAGGGGAGGGGCAGCCAAGCTTTCCCCTCCCCCTCCGAGCCCTTGTCCAATCCAAGGACAAGGGGCTCTTCTCCACCTCCGATGGGCGGTGGAGGTGGAGGCCGCGATTTCCTGGGGGGGGGGTTCATGGTGGCATCTGGGAGTCCCCTTTAAAAAGGGGTCCCCCAGATGCCCACCCCCCCTCCCAGAGAAATGAGTATAGAGGTACTTGTACCCCTTACCCATTTCCTTTAAGAGTTAAAAGTAAATAAACACACAAACACATAGAAAAAGTATTTTAATTGAACAAAAAACATAACCACGAAAAAAGTCCTTTAACCACTTCCCAACTGAGGGGTTTTACCCCCTGACCACCAGAGCAATTTTCACCTTTCAGCGCTCCTTCCATTCATTCGTCTATAATTTTATTATTACTTATCGCAATGAAATGAACTATATCTTGTTTTTTTCGCCACCAATTAGGCTTTCTTTAGGTGGGACATTATGCCAAGAATAATTTTATTCTAAATGTGTTTTAATGGGAAAATAGGAAAAAATGTGGGAAAACATTTATTATTTTTCAGTTTTCGGCCTTTATAGTTTTTAAATAATGCATGCTACTGTAATTAAAACCCATTAAATGTATATGCCTATTTATCCCGGTTATAAAACCGTTTAAATTATGTCCCTATCACAATGTTTGCCGCCAATATTTTAGTTGGAAATAAAGGTGCATTTTTTTCAGTTTTGCGTCCATCCCTAATTACAAGCCCATAGTTTATAAAGTAACAGTGTTATACCCTCTTGACATAAATATTTAAAAAGTTCAGTCCCTAAGGTAACTATTTATGTATTTTTTTTAAATTGTAAATTTTTTATTTTTTTTTTAATTACAAAAAAAAAAAAAAATTGGGGAGTGTGGGAGGTAAGGAGTTAATTTTTTGTGTAAAACAAGTTTATTTGTGTGTAAAAAATGGTTAGGGTGTAGTTTTACTATTTGGCCACACGATGGCAACATTACCAATTTGTTTCATGCGACCTGCAAGCGTCCTTCCGGACGCTTGCTGGAAGTAGAAAGAGGCTGGGACTTTGTTATTTTTTCACAATGATCGCGCTGCTCAGCCGAGCGGCAGCAGATCATTGCGGGGCTTAGATCAACGAACGGGAATGGATTTTCCCGTTCGTTGATCTCTGGGCGAGCGGGCGGCGGCGTGTTTACTAGCGGCGGGCGGCGTGTTTATGAGCGGGAGCGCGGACAGCGGCGGGAGTGCGCAAAGTACGGATTTCTCCGTCCCTGGGGGTGAAAGGATGGAAAAGGGGGCGGAGAAATCCGTACACACGGGGGTAAAGTGGTTAATATTCTTAATTAACCATTAATACTTACCTGTCCCTTTAAAAGCCAGTTCCCACGCAATATCCTCGGAAATATACTAATCAGTTACAATGTAACAAAGTTGTTACAATGTAACAACTTTGTTACTTTGTAACTCCACCGCACCCGACGTCACTCGCCGCTCACCCGCCGGCCGCCGCATACACTAACGCTAAGTCCCCGCCGGCTCCCGCCGTCCATTCCGCCCACACCTGTCACCCATATACATGCTGGCACCCATGGGTGCCAGCATGTATATAGGTGACATGTGGGAGAGGCGGGGAGGGCAGCGAGAGCCGGCGGGACTTAGCGTCCTGCACACTAGAGTTGGGCCGAACCTCTGATTTTAGGTTCGCGAACCCTGTTCGCGAACTTCCGCGAAAGGTTCGGTTCGCGAAAAAGTTCGCGAACCGCAATAGACTTCAATGGGGAGGCGAACTTTGAAAGTTTAAAAAAAATTCTATCAACTGGAAAAATGATAGAAAACATGTTTCAAAAGCTCTAATACCTGGAGCCACACCTAATTGAGTGAAATACACATCACTGCTGGAGGACCCGCCCTCCTCCAAGCAAGGTCCTTTATACCATTTGCCTGCCTACACTAATTAGTTATGGGACAGCTGCTACACACTCTGCTAGGGAGATTTTAGTTGGCCTCCTCCCTCCTCCCAGAGGGAGGAGGGTCTCTTCTGCCAGGGAATTATACTATTTTAAAAACCAGTATACATCATACCATAGCTGGGAATACATACATGAGTATACATCATACCATAGCTGGGGATACATACATGAGTATACATCATACCATAGCTGGGAATCGAACCCAGATCTCACTGTGTGGTGGGCATGTCACCCTAAGCACTGTACCACTACAGAAGTAAGTGAAGCTAGCCTAAAATTTAACATTTATGCTCAATGCAATAGAACCATTAGGTTGCTTAAAGGAGAACTGTAGTGAGAGGTATATGGAGGCTGCCATATTGATTTCCTTTTAAGCTATACCAGTTGCCTGGCAGCCCTGCTGATCTATTTGGCTGCAGTAGTGTGAATCACACCAGAAACAAGCATGCAGCTAATCTTGTCAGATCTTACAAAAATGTCAAACACCAGATCTGCTGCATGCTTGTTCAGGGTCTAGGGCTAAAAGTATTGGAGGCAGAGGATCTGCAGGATAGCCAGGTAACTGGTATTGCTTAAAAGGAAATCAATATGGAGGCTACCATATTGATTTCCTTTTAAGCAATACCAGTTACCTGGCTATCCTGCAGATCCTCTGCCTCCAATACTTTTAGCCCTAGACCCTGAACAAGCATGCAGCAGATCTGGTGTTTGACATTTTTGTAAGATCTGACAAGATTAGCTGCATCATTGTTTCTGGTGTGATTCACACTACTGCAGCCAAATAGATCAGCAGGGCTGCCAGGCAACTGGTATAGCTTAAAAGGAAATCAATATGGCAGCCTCCATATACCTCTCACTACAGTTCTCCTTTAAGCAACCTAATGGTTGTATTGCATTGAGCATAAATGTTAAATTTTAGGCTAGCTTCACTTACTTCTGTAGTGGTACAGTGCTTAGGGTGACATGCCCACCACACAGTGAGATCTGGGTTCGATTCCCAGCTATGGTATGATGTATACTCATGTATGTATCCCCAGCTATGGTATGATGTATACTCATGTATGTATTCCCAGCTATGGTATGATGTATACTGGTTTTCAAAATAGTATAATTCCCTGGCTGAAGAGACCCTCCTCCCTCCGGTAGGAGGGAGGAGGGAGGAGGGTGGAGGCCAATTAAAATCTCCCTAGCAGAGTGTAGGGTGGAGGGAGGAGGCCAATTAAAATCTCCCTAGCAGAGTGTGTAGCAGCTGTCCCATAACTAATTAGTGTAGGCAGGCAAATGGTATAAAGGACCTTGCTTGGAGGAGGGAGGGTCCTCCAGCAGTGATGTGTATTTCACTCAATTAGGTGTGGCTCCAGGTATTAGAGCTTTTGAAACATGTTTTCTATCATTTTTCCAGTTGATAGAATTTTTTTAAACTTTCAAAGTTCGCCTCCCCATTGAAGTCTATTGCAATTCGCGAACTTTTTCGCGAACCGAACCTTTCGCGGAAGTTCGCGAACAGGGTTCGCGAACCTAAAATCGGAGGTTCGGCCCAACTCTACTCGACATCAGGCCCCATCATCTCCTCAATGGCAGCCCTCATTAATCGCTCTGGCGACGGACCGATGGACACAACGTTCTCCTCCGGGGAGGGCTGCTGCTGACCACAGGCTGGTGGGGTGGATGTTATAGCTTGCATGGGGCGTTGGCTGTTGCTGTTGTTGGGAGTGCTGCTCACAGCGGAGGTCTCTGAGGAACTCATGGTGAGCTCATATAGTGGTTGGCGGTGAGTGGAGTATTACTGATCCCAGCAATATACACACTGACTGGCAGAGTACGCAATGCTATATAGAGTTGGGCCAAACGGTTCGCCTGCGAACGGTTCCACGCGAACTTCGGTGGTTCGCGTTCGCGTCCCGCAGGCGAACCTTTGCGGAAGTTCGGTTCGCCCCATAATGCACATGGAGGGTCAACTTTGACCCTCTACATCACAGTCAGCAGGCCCAGTGTAGCCAATTAGGCTACACTAGCCCCTGGAGCCCCACCCCCCCTTATATAAGGCAGGCAGCGGCGGCCATTACGGTCACTCGTGTGCTGCCTGCGTTAGTGAGAGTAGGGCGAGCTGCTGCAGACTGTCTCTCAGGGAAAGATTAGTTAGGCTTAACTTGTTCCTGTCTGGCTGCATACCTGTTCTGTGAACCCACCACTGCATACCTGTGCTGTGAACCCACCACTGCATACCTGTGCTGTGAACCCACCACTGCATACCTGTGCTGTGAACCCACCACTGCATACCTGTGCTGCGAACCCACCACTGCATACCTGTTCAGTGAACCCACCACTGCATACCTGTGCTGTGAACCCACCACTGCATACCTGTTCAGTGAACCTGCCACTGCATACCTGTTCTGTTCAGTGGACCCACCACTGTATACCTGTTCATTGAACCCACCACTGCATACCTGTTCTGTGAACCCACCACTGCATACCTGTGCTGTGAACCCACCACTGCATACCTGTTCAGTGAACCTGCCACTGCATACCTGTTCTGTTCAGTGGACCCGCCACTGTATACCTGTTCATTGAACCCACCACTGCATACCTGTGCTGTGAACCCACCACTGCATACCTGTTCTGTGAACCCACCACTGCATACCTGTGCTGTGAACCCACCACTGCATACCTGTTCAGTGAACCCGCCACTGCATACCTGTTCTGTTCAGTGGACCCGCCACTGTATACCTGTTCAGTGAACCCGCCACTGCATACCTGTTCTGTTCAGTGGACCCGCCACTGTATACCTGTTCAGTGAACCCGCCACTGCATACCTGTTGTGTTCAGTGAACCTGCCACTGCATACCTGTTCTGTGAACCCGCCACTGTATACCTGTTCTGTTTAGTGAACCCGCCACTGCATACCTGTTCTGTTTGCGGTGCGTTACACGGTGAGTTTGGTGTGTCAGTGTGAAGCAGTACCTTAATTACACTACCTGATTGATGTATACACATGCAAGATGTTTGAAAGCACTTTAGGCCTGTCATTTAGCATTCAATGTGATTTCTGCCCTTAAAACGCTGCTTTGCGTCAAATCCAGATTTTTCCCCGGGACTTTTGGCATGTATCCCACTCCGCCATGCCCCCCTCCAGGTGTTAGACCCCTTGAAACATCTTTTCCATCACTTTTGTGGCCAGCATAATAATTTTTTTTTTTTTCAAAGTTCGCATCCCCATTGAAGTCTATTGCGGTTCGCGAACTTTAACGCGAACCGAACCTTCCGCGGAAGTTCGCGAACCAGGTTCGCGAACCTAAAATCTGAGGTTCGGCCCAACTCTAATGCTATATAGTCTGGCTGAGCGGTGTACACAGAGTGGCAGTACACACAATGCTATATAGTCTGGCTGAGCGGTGTACACAGAGTGGCAGTACACACAATGCTATATAGTCTGGCTTAGCCGTGTACACAGAGTGGCAGTAAACAATGCTATATAGTCTGGCTGAGCGGTGTACACAGAGTGGCAGTACACACAATGCTATATAGTCTGGTTGAGCCGTGTACACAGAGTGGCAGTACACACAATGCTATATAGTCTGGCTGAGCGGTGTACACAGAGTGGCAGTACACACAATGCTATATAGTCTGGCTGAGCCGTGTACACAGAGTGGCAGTACACACAATGCTATATAGTCTGGCTGAGCGGTGTACACAGAGTGGCAGTAAACACAATGCTATATATAGCGTGGCTGAGCGAGGTACACAGTGGCAGTACACACAATGCTATATAGTCTGGCTGAGCCGTGTACACAGAGTGGCAGTACACACAATGCTATATAGTCTGGCTGAGCCGTGTACACAGAGTGGCAGTAAACACAATGCTATATATAGTGTGGCTGAGCGAGGTACACAGTGGCAGTAAACAATGCTATATATAGTGTGGCTGAGCGAGCGGTGTACTACTGTTCCCAGCAGCGACACACAATGACTGGGGGGGGACCCTGGCTAGCGTGGCTGGAGAGCGAACTACCCTGCCTGCCTACCCAAAGCTAAACCCACAGACAAATGGCGGAGATATGACGTGGTTCGGGTATTTATTTACCCGAACCACGTGACCGTTCGGCCAATCAGAGCGCGTTCGGGTCCGAACCACGTGACCCGTTCGGCCAATCACAGCGCTAGCCGAACGTTCAGGGAACGTTCGGCCATGCGCTCTTAGTTCGGCCATGCGGCCGAACGGTTTGGCCGAACACCTGATGGTGTTCGGCCGAACTCGAACATCACCCGAACAGGGTGATGTTCTGCAGAACCCGAACAGTGGCGAACACTGTTCGCCCAACACTAGTAGTAAGTAGTAAGTAAATGTACAACTAGAAATTACAATAATCAGTAGTAATCAGAAGGAAATAGAGTGTGTGTACTGACAGTGCACGCACACACACACGCAGGAGCTAGCCTATGAACAGTGACTGAGTGTCCCTAGTAGTAAGTAGTTAGTAAGTACAACTAGAAATTACAATAATCAATAGTAATCAGAAGGAAATAGAGTGTGTGTACTGTGCACGCACACACGCAGGAGCTATGAACAAACAGTGACAGTGAGTGTCCTAGTACAGTTACTACAAAATACAATCACTCAGTAGTAAAGGACAGCAGAAACACTGGTATAATAAACTAACAGAGGACAGGAGGACAGTAGAGTTGGGCCGAACCTCCGATTTTAGGTTCGCGAACCGGGTTCGTGAACTTTCGCGGAAGGTTCGGTTCGCGTTAAAGTTCGCGAACCGCAATAGACTTCAATGGGGATGCGAACTTTGGAAAAAAAATTTTTATGCTGGCCACAAAAGTGATGGAAAAGATGTTTCAAGGGGTCTAACACCTGGAGGGGGGCATGGCGGAGTGGGATACACGCCAAAAGTCCCCGGGAAAAATCTGGATTTGACGCAAAGCAGCGTTTTAAGGGCAGAAATCACATTGAATGCTAAATGACAGGCCTAAAGTGCTTTAAAACATCTTACATGTGTATACATCAATCAGGTAGTGTAATTAAGGTACTGCTTCACACTGACACACCAAACTGTTCACTGAACAGAACAGGTATACAGTGGCGGGTTCACTGAACAGAACAGGTATGCAGTGGCGGGTTCACTGAACAGAACAGGTATGCAGTGGCGGGTTCACTGAACAGAACAGGTATGCAGTGGTGGGTTCACAGAACAGGTATGCAGTGGTGGGTTCACAGAACAGGTATGCAGTGGTGGGTTCACAGTACAGGTATGCAGTGGTGGGTTCACAGAACAGGTATGCAGTGGTGGGTTCACAGAACAGGTATGCAGTGGTGGGTTCACAGAACAGGTATGCAGTGGTGGGTTCACAGAACAGGTATGCAGTGGTGGGTTCACAGTACAGGTATGCAGTGGTGGGTTCACAGAACAGGTATGCAGCCAGGGACAAGCTAAGCCTAACTAATCTTTCCCTATGAGAGAGAGTGTGCAGCAGCTCGCCCTACTCTCACTAATGCAGGCACACGAGTGACCGTAATGGTCGCCGCTGCCTGCCTTTTAGTAGGGGGGGAGTGGCTCCAGGGGCTAGTGTAGCCTAATTGGCTACACTGGGCCTGCTGACTGTGATGTAGAGGGTCAAAGTTGACCCTCATGGTGCATTATGGGGCGAACCGAACTTCCGCAAAAGTTCGCCTGCGGGACGCGAACGCGAACCACGGAAGTTCGCATGGAACCGTTCGCAGGCAAACCGTTCGGCCCAACTCTAGAGGACAGCTGCCCACACAGGCAAGGCCCTGAGGCCTAAAGCAGTGTAAGCTTGCCTGCAGCAGCTGTGTCTGTCTCTCTATGTAACACACAAGCTACTAACTAAAATACATTGGGCTCTATTCTCAAAGACTTCCCGCATGCGGTAAAGTACATGCGGGAAGTTTGCACCCAAAATACCGTCAAGTTTGCATTCTCTAAATTTTCCGCATGTTTTTCCCGCATGCGGAAAAAGTGTGGTAAAAGTGCGGGATTTATGCGGAAAACTTTCCGCAAAAGTCGGTATTTTCCGCAATAAAAGATCAATTCTCAAAAATGTTCAGGCGCATCATTTCGTCGTTGATTACCGTTTTTTTTATCACCTAAAAGTAGTAGGTGATATATTCCGAATCCCATTGACTTTAATGAAGTGTGGAGGCTTAAGGGCTGTGCTTGCTGGACTTTTAATTTTTTTTTTAAAACACTTTTTCATGTGACCTTTTTACCGCATGATTCCCGCATTAATAATGCTTGTTTCCGCATCTTTTTTCCCGCATGCGGCAAACATGCGGAAAATGTTAGTGAATGCTGAAAAAATGCGGAGTTTACCGCTGGCGGGAATTTAGCGGTAACATTTTGCGGTACTTTTGGCTCTTTGAGAATAGAGCCCAATGTCTATCTAACTAACAACAATATAGGTGTATATAGGAGGTGTATGTGAGCAAAAACGCTAGGTAGTTGACCACAATAAAGCTCTTGCTAAGCCAAAGCACAAAGGAGCAGGCAGATCTCTCTCTGTACAAAGTCAGGCAAGGACGGAAAAACGGAACATGGCGGCCGCTATTTATAGGGTAGGGGCGGGCCAGGGCCCCACTCTGTGATTGGCTGCCGTCAGAGGGCCGGGGAGCCCTCTGATTGGCTCTAAGGACATCAATCTGGGCTATGACGCTATTCGAGCTCGGTATTCGAGCTTGAATAGCGCTGTTTGCTCGAATAGCGCGAATAGTGAATGGGCTATTCAAATTAACTCGAATAGCCCATTCGAATAGCTGCAGCTATTCGAGCTCGGTATTCGAGCTCGAATAGCTGAAAAAGAGCTCGAATATTCGAGCTACTCGAATATTCGAGCTCTGCTGAGCACCACTGGCTGTGCTCTACACATATCTGGCAGTGGCACCCATGTCCCCTCTCTCTCCTCTACCTGTGGCTGTGCAAGGCTGCCTCCCTTCAACAGAGTGATCCATCTCTGCTCTGCTTCCAGGACCCCGCTGCCCGCTGAAAGGGGGCGTGTCACGCCTGGTCCCGCCCCTTTTGCGATCCGAATCACTCATTTTGATGATTCAGATGATTCGACTCACAAAATAGATTTGGATCAAAGATCCGAATCGTTTATGATCCGGACAACACTACTACATGTGGAGAAGAATAACAGCCGCCTCAAGCTGGCCATCAAGGGCTTGCTGACAAAGGGCAGCCTCGTCCATGTCAAAGGCACCGGCGCCTCCGGATCCTTCAAGGTCAGCAAGAAGGAGGCAGCCGGCAAAGAGCACAAGAAGCCGGCACAGGCCAAGAAGAAGCCAGCGGCTGCCGCCAAGCCTAAGAAGCCGGCTACTGCCAGGAAGCCCAAAGCCGCCAAGTCCCCGAAGAAGCCTAAGAAAGCCCCCAGCGCCGCCAAGAAGAGCCCCGCTAAGAAGGCGGCCAAGAAACCGGCAGCAGCTGCTGCCAAGAAGCCCAAAGCTGCCGCTAAAGCCAAGAAAGCCGCCAAGAGCCCCGCTAAGAAGGCAGCCAAGCCTAAGGCCGCCAAAAGCCCGGCAAAGAAGGCAGCAAAGCCCAAGAAGGCCGCTCCTAAGAAGAAATAAGCTGCAGCTGGTTTCTCTATAAAACCCAAAGGCTCTTTTCAGAGCCATCCACATTTTCCCTGAAGGGCTGCGATGCTTCTCGTGTTTTTTCAGTAACGGAGTACCTGGGAAGGTTACACTACTTGTCAGGTTTTCTGGTTCTTTTCTCCGTCCTATCATTGATCCTAATCCGCTCAGAGCTGGAGCTGCCAGCAGTAGCATCCACGTGTTACGATTATTCCGCACTGGTTGCAGCTGATTACACCTCACGGCCAGTGCCCCGGGCAGAGCAGCTACCGGCCAACTGAGTTCTTGTGTGAAGCCACTTACATACAATGCTTCAATCACTATTCGGTGATCAAGTTTATGCACTGAAAGTGCTGCAAAAATACAATGTTTGCAAAGGAAATAAGTTGTGCGGCTACTCTAACATTCTATACTATGCAAAGTTAATGAGGCATGGAAAAGGTCCTGTCCCTGCAGTTACTGTATAATTACAGATGTGCGATCTTCCAGTCCCCTGGTGTAGAAAAACCACAGCACAAGGTGCAGTTAGGCAAACAAATAGTTTTACCAGGTCCATGTAGACAATACTTTAAATTGCAATTAATGCTATATTGAACAGGTGAAATCAGCCAATTCTATTTGGAGAATAGAACTGTGTACACAGTCCCTAACGAAATAACATACAGTGAAAAATGATTACGTTCGCTGGTATCAGCCAGACTCGTACTAAACAGCTCTGTGTAGTAAATGTGTAGGTGGCTCTGAAAAGAGCCATTGGGCTCTATTCTCAAAGACTTCCCGCATGCGGCAGGGATGCTCGGATGTGCCTCATCCACGAATTCGGAAATCCGCGTGGTTGCAAAAAAAAATCCGCATTCGGCCCCGCCGTATGCGGATTTTCGTCCGCGTCCACGCAACCACGCGGATTTTTTCCCGTGAATGGCGTAATCACGCGCGGATTCACGCCCGGAGGCGGATTTTCTTTTAACGTTAATAACAAAGCCCCCATACATGCTACAATCCCCCAAATAGCATGGATTATCGAGGTGATAAGGGGCAACATAACTTCAACATAAAAAATTCCCCCCAAAATTTTTTTTCTAGAGAAAATGGATTTTAAAGTGAAATCAACACTTTAAATGGGGCTATTAATTGGTAATAAGTGGTTTTAAAAAGGGATATACGCGTTAAGCAGTCAAAGAGGTGAAGGCGAGTTCCAATGGCACTTGGCGGCGAAGGTACCGCTGGAGGAGGATGAGTGGCTGACGGCAAAAAGGCTCCAGAGAGGTTTTTGTAATTTTTTTTTTTGCAGCAATTAGCAATGACATCGCAGCAGAGTTGTCAGTGGACACGGGCAGTGTGAACGCAGAGTGCAGTGGTGGTAGCGACTGAGTCAGGAGAAGGACTATGCGGGCGGTCAGTTCAGCAGCACAGAAGGACCACGGCAACATACTGGTGGTAGTAGTAGCAGCACAGCGTCATAGTGCTGGCCAAAAAATTAAATGCACCCGGTGACCCGGGCAGTGTGAACGCAGAGTGTAGTAGCGACTGAGTCAGGAGGACAAAGGGGGCGGTCAGTTCAGCAGCAGCAGCACAGTAGTAGTAGAACAGCGTCATAGTGCTGGCCAAAAAAATAAATGCACCCGGCGACCCGGGCAGTGTGAACGCAGAGTGTAGTAGCGACTGAGTCAGGAGGACAAAGCGGGCGGTCAGTTCAGCAGCAGCAGCACAGTAGTAGTAGCACAGCGTCATAGTGCTGGCCAAAAAATTAAATGCACCCGGCGACCCGGGCAGTGTGAACGCAGAGTGTAGTAGCGACTGAGTCAGGAGGACAAAGCGGGCGGTCAGTTCAGCAGCAGCAGCACAGTAGTAGTAGCACAGCGTCATAGTGCTGGCCAAAAAATTAAATGCACCCGGCGACCCGGGCAGTGTGAACGCAGAGTGTAGTAGCGAATGAGTCAGGAGGACAAAGCGGGCGGTCAGTTCAGCAGCAGCAGCACAGTAGTAGTAGCACAGCGTCATAGTGCTGGCCAAAAAATTAAATGCACCCGGTGACCCGGGCAGTGTGAACGCAGAGTGTAGTAGCGACTGAGTCAGGAGGACAAAGCGGGCGGTCAGTTCAGCAGCAGCAGCACAGTAGTAGTAGCACAGCGTCATAGTGCTGGCCAAAAAATTAAATGCACCTGGCGACCCGGGCAGTGTGAACGCAGAGTGTAGTAGCGACTGAGTCAGGAGGACAAAGCGGGCGGTCAGTTCAGCAGCAGCAGCACAGTAGTAGTAGCACAGCATCATAGTGCTGGCCAAAAAATTAAATGCACCCGGCGACCCGGGCAGTGTGAACGCAGAGTGTAGTAGCGACTGAGTCAGGAGGACAAAGCGGGCGGTCAGTTCAGCAGCAGCAGCACAGTAGTAGTAGCACAGCGTCATAGTGCTGGCCAAAACATTAAATGCACCCGGCGACCCGGGCAGTGTGAATGCAGAGTGTAGTAGCGACTGAGTCAGGAGGACAAAGCGGGCGGTCAGTTCAGCAGCAGCAGCACAGTAGTAGTAGCACAGCGTCATAGTGCTGGCCAAAAAATTAAATGCACCCGGTGACCCGGGCAGTGTGAACGCAGAGTGTAGTAGCGACTGAGTCAGGAGGACAAAGCGGGCGGTCAGTTCAGCAGCAGCAGCACAGTAGTAGTAGCACAGCGTCATAGTGCTGGCCAAAAAATTAAATGCACCCGGCGACCCGGGCAGTGTGAACGCAGAGTGTAGTAGCGACTGAGTCAGGAGGACAAAGCGGGCGGTCAGTTCAGCAGCTCAGAAGGAGGACCATGGCAACCTACTGGTAGTAGTACCATAACACCAAAAAATTAACCAAGGTAGGCACTAGGCAGGTAGTAAATGTCTTTATAAAGGCAGGCATAGTTAACAACAGCACATGCAGCAGCCACTTCATGTCCCCCTGTGTCCGACAATAGGGGCCAGGAACTCACCTTCCACCCAAGCCTGGTTGATTTTCAGGAAGGTGAGTTTGTCCACAGAGGCGTGGGAGAGCCGAGAGCGCTTCTCTGTGACCACGCCACCGGCCGCTCTAAAGCATCTCTCTGAGAGGACACTGGAAGGAGGGCAGGATAGGAGTTCCAGGGCGTACTGGGAAAGCTCGCTCCAGATGTCCAGTCTCTTGACCCAGTACTCCAAGGGGTCCACGGGGCTGTCGGTGTCATTGAGCCCGTTGGATGACCCCATATAGTCAGACACCATGGTGGTCAGTCGTTGCTTGTGCTGGTTGGTGGTGGATGCTGTGGCGGGCACCTCTGTTCTGGGCTGCTGCACTGCATACAGGCTCTTGCTTAGGCTCTTCAGGTCTCCGGGGCGCCAGTTGCTGCTGCTGCTGCTGGTGGTTGTTGTTGTGCTGCTAGTGGCAATGGCAGGCACCTCTTGCTGGCTTGGCAGAGCAGTTACAGTGGGGGTGGAAGGCTGGGGGAATGCTTCCAGTAGTCTGCGCACAAGGGCCTCCTTCAACTCCCTTGTGCATTGCTCGGTGGTGGATGGCGTCATTAAGTCTCCCAGCTTCCCCTTCAGACAGGGATCAAGCATCAAGGTAATCCAGATGTCCTCCCTTGAACGCATCTGGATCACCCGGGGGTCCCTGCGAAGGCAGCGCAACATGTGCACAGCCATGCAGGGCCGGCGCTACCATTAAGGCAAAGGAGGCAGCTGCCCCAGGGCCCCAGAGCTTGTAGGGGCCCCCAGTGGCTACAAGAGGAAAAAAATGTTTTCAAAATCGGCCTTATAGTTTTTGAGAAAATCGATTTTAAAGTTTCAAAGGAAAAAAAAACACATTTAAAAACCTGCCGACTTTAATGGTTAATAGCAAATCCACCTTAAATGCTAGAAACCCTAAATTTGCAGGGTATGTTAAGGAGATCATTAGGAATAAGAGGAAAAAACAATTTTTCAAAAAGATGTTAGTTTTTGAGAAAATCGATTTTAAAGTTTCGAAGGAAAAAAAGTATACTTTTAAATGCGGTAAATGTCACTTTTAGTAGCAAACCTAACGGTAGTGTAATTTTACATGTATCAAACGAAAGCACAATAAATTTCCTGACGGGGTTTCCAGGGGGTCTATACGCAGCCGCAGCGCTTTGGCCAGGGATCGCTATACAGCCGCAATATGGCTGTACGAAGATCCCTGGCATTTTTTCCTATTTTCACATTTTTTTTTTTTTTTTTATGTTTAGAGTGTGGGAATTTTAAAAAAAAATTGTGGGGTCCCCCCTCCTGAAACTTTTTAACCCCTTGTCCCCCATGCAGGCTGGGATAGCCAGAATGTGGAGCTCCGACCGATTGGGGCTTCACACCCTGACTATACCAGCTGCAAAAAAGGTCTCTTAATGCCGATTTTTGTTCTGGGGTATATGTTGGGGGGGCCCCCCAGGTTTATTTTGCCCTGGGGCCCCATTGTTGCTTAAACCGGCCCTGCAGCCATGGGAAACAAGTGGGCCCTGCCAGCAAGATCTTCCTCGTCCTTGTCCCATAACGCATGCCTGTCCTCTTCCTGTGCCATGTCGTTGTCCTCCTCAAACCGCCATCCACGTACAACGCCTGCTGCACTCTGCTCCTCCTCCTCCTCCTCATTCAGGTTAGGGACCTCCAACTCTTCCACTACCTGCTGTGAGCCCTCCTCTGAGCTGGACTGTGCTGCCATCTGCTCCTGTTCTTCCAACTGCCTCAGGGCTTCATCCCCACGCTCAATTAAATTGTCCATTGCCTACTGTAGACAAACCAAGGGCACCCACTGGCACACAGAGGCCCGCTCCTCACTGACCATCTTGGTTGCCTCCAGGAAGGGACTCAGCACCAGGCATACTTGCTGCATCAGTGTCCACTGAGTGGCAGTAATCATGGGGACTTGCTGGTTGCTAGGGACACTTGGGTCTAGCATGTAGGCCCTAAGAGCCAGCCTGTGCTGACACAGCCGCTCCAACATGGCCAGAGTCGAATTCCAGCGAACTGGCATGTCGATGATCATCCGGTGTTGTGGCCTTCCATACTGCTGCTGTAAGGTGGACAAGAGTGCAGAGGCAGTGGCTGACAGGCGGAAAAAGCGTACCACCGCCCGGGCATCCTGCAGCAGCTCGCTCATCCCCTAGTAGGTGCGCAAGAAGCGCTGCACCACAAGATTGAGCACGTGGGCCAAGCAGGGGATGTGCTGGAGGTTTCCCTGCTGCACCGCATGCCACCAGGTTGGCCCCGTTATCGGCTGCCACATACCCCACTTCCAGGCCTCTGGGGGTCAGCCACCTCCGCTCCTGCTTCCTGAGGGCGGCCAGGACGTTGGTGGCCGTAAGCCTCTCCTTCCCCAGGGTCACCAATTTTAAAAGGGCTTGGCAGTGCCGAGGCTTGGCGCTGCTGCTGCCGAGGCGGGCTTGCTTTCCGGGTGCTGAGGGAGTATCGTGACAGGACCCTTCTGCATCCCCCCTGATCCCGCGTGGTGGCACCACTAGCTGGGCTGATGCGCTCTTGTCCTCCCTCCCTTCCATCAGTGTCACCCAGTGGGCCGTAAAGGACAGGTAGCGACCTGTCCCAAATCTGCTACTCCACGAGTCCATGGTCACGTGGACCCGCTTGCCCACAGAGTAGTCCAGGGAACGGGCCACGTTTTCCACCGCAAACTTGTGGAGTGCTGGGATCGCGCTCCTGCTGAAATAGTGGCGACTGGGGACTTGCCACTCGGGGATGCCAAATTGGAGCAGCGTCCGCATGGCGCTCCCCTCCTGCACCAGGGAGTAGGGAAGCAGCTGTGATGCCATGGCCTGGGCCAGCAAGCCATTTAGTTTGCGGATCCGCCTGTGGCTTGGAGGCAGAGGCTTGGTCAGACCCTGAAAGGTGTCGCTCAGCAGGGTCTGTCGACGCTGGGATGCAGGGGAGACAGAGGAGAGAGACGAACACTGGCTGCCAGCCTCAATGTCTGTGTCCTGAGCAGCCGAGGTGGAAGAGCGCTTGCGTGCTACTACTGCTGCTGCTGTGGGGGATTCACGACCCTGAGGGAGGGAGGATGCTGCTGCGCTGGTGGGCCTTCTGCTCTCAGGAACCCCTGCCAGCAGTGCCTGCTTCCTCTTAAAGTCCGCATACTCGCGGCAGTGGCGGCTTCTCAGGTGGCCCTGGAGGGATGAGGTACCCATCTTGCTCAGACTTTTCCCACGGCTCAATCTTTTGCTGCATAACCTGCACACCGCATACCTTTTGTCATCAGTACATTCCTCAAAGCAATCCCACACTGGTGACTTTAATTTACTGCGGCCCCCACTAGCAGAGGTGTGTGGTAGTAGTTGCCGGGGGTTGCATGGTGGTGGTGCCGGCTGAAGCAGTGTCCTGTCTACTTCCTCCGCGCCCACTGCTGCCGATGCCCCTGCCCCTGCCTGACATATGGCGATATCCTTTCCTAGGCCGAGGTGACTTGTCATCCTGCTCTGACCATTCTTCCACGGACTCAGCAGGCTGCACATAGTTAGGGTCCACAACGTCATCATCAGCAGCATCATCATAATCCAGCTCTTCCTCTGACTCCCCCGCCTCCTCTTCTGTCCCTACATCCCCAGACACAGACCCCTCTTCTTCATCACCAGAACTCAACAACGCTTGTGATTGTGGCCCGATCTCAATCTCTGCCACATCAGTCCCCAGTAAATCCTGTGCTTCTTGCATCAGCAGGTTCCCAGATGCCGGACTGAGGGACAGAACGCTGTCATCCTGGGAGGGCTGCTGACCAGTGGGTGCTGGGGTGGATGTCACAACAAGCGTGGGATGTTGGCTGCTGCTGCTACTGCTTGGAGTGGTGCTCACAGTAGAGGTCTGGGAGGAAGTCATGATGTCCATGAGTACGT